>NC_088797.1:48787075-49110445 GCF_011386835.1 Chrysemys picta bellii
CCCAACAATATGTAAGAGCAGTTCAAATCACTCTCTCCAACACGCTCTAACTTACATTGGATCTGCCTTAGTGAATTTAATCTCCTGTTGGGTTGCCCATTCACCTAGCTTGGCTAGGTCCCTGTGACATCCTTCTCAGTCTTCTCTGCTCTTGACTAAATCATTGTGTCATTTGCAGATTTTGCCACCTCACTGCTCAGCCCCTTTCCCAGATCATTAATGAATGAACAAAATGCTGGTCCTCATGAAGAACCTCATCACCCCCATCCTGCTTGACGCTGCTGGCATGTTAAAAATTGATCCTTTATTCCTACTCTTTGTTTCCTGGCTCTAGCCAGTTTCTGATCCATGACAGGCACTTTACCTCTCACTCCACGGCGGCTAGTTTCCATAATAGCTACTTGTGAGAGAGTTCGTCAAATGCATTTTGAAGTAAATTATGTCAGCTTTTTCGCCTTTCTCTCCTATTCTGCTGACAGGACAACAGAAGTCCAGTTGACTAGAGAGGCATGATTTTCCTTTGCAGATCCATACTGGTTTGCGCCTGTCCAATCTTGCTCACCTAGGTATCTTATAACAGTTTTTCATTCTCGTTTCAGCCAGTTTACTTGGTGCTGCTGTAAGGCATGCCACAATAGTATAAAAGGAATGAAAAAGGCAAAACAATCAACCTGTTCTTGCAGAGCACTGCAGTGATTCTAATTGCATGCAGTCTGACCCTTCCCCTTTAGTTCTACATTGCTACTTTTAGCAGTATAGCAACTAGATCTCCTGCGACAGGTCTGCCACTTACTGAGTGGCCCCTTGTGGGCAGTGGTCCCTTTGCAGCAGCCTCTCCTCTTCAGGGCCCCTTATTAGACTCCCCCTCTTGTAAATCCTATCACCCTCCAGCTGGGGCTGTTTAATGCACACAAACAGGCCCAGAAAGTCCCACCATTACAGTCCATCCCTTCAATCTAAAGGTTCACACGTATCTCTGGCTCTTTGCCGTCCACACAGCGCTCTTCCCTGGCCACAGCCTGCTCTTCGCTGGGTTGTTTCTCATAGCTGATTCTTCCCAGCATTTAGCCTCCTGGTTTCCTTCTCTTAGGAAAAAATACATTTAAGCCCAATAAAATGAGGGGGGAAGGTAAGCCAAACACTGGGGACAGATCATCTGTGGTATCTAAATGAAGAGCCAGGTGACTCTAGGTGGGCCAGAAACCTGGGTATTTCAGGGCCTGCGCTTTTCTCCCGCGGAGACATAGAAGTGTAAAATCCCTTAAGTAGAAATTCATTCAGTCAGCTAGACATGAGCAATTTCCGTTTGTTACACAACATTCAGACATGGATTGAGGCTGTGAAATCCTAATATGCAGAGTTCAGGCTGCCACTGGATGTGTCTCTCCCACATCCAGAGGGATTGGGGCAGGAGTGAATTCTTCATGGCCTTCATCTGCCTCTCTCTCTCTCTTACACATCCCTGAAGTTCCCATACATCCTCTTTAGAAAGCATTTCAGTATGTCCAAGCCATTCCAGCAGGAGAGGCAGAGCCCAGGTGACTGGGCCTCTGTTCTTTTAAACAGCAAGTGCACACACACACATACAATGTAACTGTCTTACACCCAACCTCTTCCTGGGCCCTTTGCCATTATTGTTAGCTTAAATAACACAAAAACAAACTTCAGCCTCCTGAATATGGTTTGTTCCTAGGGTTTCCCCCTGCAGGACATCTCAGTTCCAGCCCCTACTTCTCTCACCTGTTCCAACAGGTTGTCAAAAAAAAAAAATCCTCTAGATCTTTAAGCAGGGTTCTAGCTACTGGCAAAAGAGCCCTGAACCTCACTGCAGGGGCCCAGATTCTACCTTGCTCATACAATAGTTAAGGCCACACAAGAGTTTCCCTTCTAAGCCCCTGTTTTCAGGTGCAAACCAATCCCCCCCTCCACCTCTCAAGAAAACTTCCAAGCTCTTATTTAACAGCTGCTGTGCTGAAATGGAAAGGCAAACTTTTTGTCTGATAGAAACAGCCACCAACAAGCAGCCCTGAGTTCGCCTTTTAGTGTTCTGGTGACAATTGGCTTTGATTTGACCAAATTAAAGTTCTTTAAAAATAAAATCACCCTTTGTTCTAATTTTTATCAATGGTCAGAGACAGAGTAGATGCTACTGATCCAGCCTCTGGCACCCTGATTCACCTAAGCATGTTAGCACATGCTTAAGTACTTTGTGGAATCAGGGCCTCCAGCGGTGAACGTGGCTGCTGAGTGAAAAATGTAGTAAGCCTGGGCACAGACTGAGAAAGGTGCCTTTGCTACATTCACTGTGCATCTGTGATAAAATCTGCAAAGCTCCAGAGAAGTGCCAGAGGGCTCCCTCCCCTCCTGAATGGCTGATGAAGTTTACAGGAGAAGGTATTACGGTCGCATCTCACCAAATAGTTCCATATTGCTGCATTTTTTTAATTTTTTCCTTGCAAAAAGAAAATACAAACAAACCCAACAACAACTAGGAAATTCCATTAAAAAATTCTGTTAAGATATAGTTAAGGATGCTTGGCAGAGCACTTAAAAGTCCTCATTTAAGATTTTATGCTCTGTGTTAACTCCAACCCTTGTGTGTATATATCACAGTACAGTCTTTAATTATATGATCACATATTATTTCGAATAGAATAGAATGTCATGTAATTTTCCCCTACAAACACACAGTGCTGTGTGCTATTTTGCACAGGCCAATCCATTAAAGTCATTTATTTGACAAGTACACAGTAATGGCCAGATTTTGCCACCATTATTCACACTAAGTAGAACCTTATTTTGCATGTAGTCTCACTGAAATCAGTGGGATTATTGCATGGGTAAGGTATTACTCAGAGCTACATATTAGGGGCCTGATTTTCCTCTTGCTTCCACTGATGTAAATCAGGAGTAACTCTGCTGAAGCAATGGTGTAAAATTGGTATGAAAGGAGAATCAGAACCTAAGTATAAGTAGGAAGAGCAATAATGAAAATTGACTAGCATATACAAAATCCCCTTGACACTTTGCTGCTAGGTTAGTTTTGCCATTAACTGCCTCATGCCCAGAATGGCACCCAAGAAAAGAAAATATCCAGTGAATAAATGGCTGCTAAGAAAGGGCTCAATTCTGCAAGATGCCAGATGTTCCTGTGAGGTGCTGAGCACCCTCCACTCCCATGGAAATCATGGGGAGTTCAGCCCACTCAGCATCTCACAGCAAGTGAATAGCAAATCTGGGAATAGAAGTCAGGCCTTCTGGCTAGCTGGGAGGTGCTTTAAGCACTAGGCAACACTGTCTCCCAGCTGGACAGCATACATCCCCCTGTAGTATACTGTAGCATTTATAGGAGAGTGGCTGTTTGAGCCTCATCCCCGTCCCCACATCTACCCACCCAAAACCTATTAAGAGCCATTGCTGGTTGCATCTGGAATGTTCCTAAATAGCAAAGACACCCAGCACACAGCATATGCTCCCTATGCCCCTCCTGTCCCACTAGGAGGGCGCTGCTACTTCATCTCCTTGCTTTGCCTCATCAAGGCTTTGGGGGAGTGGCTGTCATTTACTCTGGATTTGTGACTTTGTACAGCACCTACCACAGGGGGCCTGGACCTGCCTGAGGCCTCTAGGTGCTATTGCAGTATTATGATTAAATTCTCAGAGTCCACTTGTCCCTCTAAAGATGATGTATTTCTATAGTGCCCATCTTTGTAGTGCCTGGGCACTGTTTAATTTCCACCCGTGTTCCTCCAGTCACACATGTGGAGGATGCTCCAAACTGCCCTTCTGCCCACCCTCACTAATGAGGATCATCCCCTTTCCTCTCTTACATACCTATCTTTCCTTTCCCTGTCCTACTTTCTTCCACTCCTCAGAGTGTGTCTTCACCTCTGGAATATGTGGATTAAAAGGCAAAAAATTGACAGTAAACGGCCAATGGCTCATTTACTGTTGACGGTGAGTCAATCAAAACCCTGCTTTCCCACTGCTTCCTGCCTTTCCCATCTGTGTGAATTCATGACCCGATTTCTGATGTGTTCCACACTGTTACTTTTTTCCCTCAGAGTTTAATTGCTTCTGTTTCACATTTGGGTGCTGAAAAATTGACAGAAGCTGCACAATTCCCTCTAGCTACAGCTCCTATTTATATTGCTGTAAACGACGTTTGCAGTGATATGATTAGTAATAAAGGGGAGAAAATTAAATGGGAATTAGCAGCTCTTTCTGTAAAACCTGGTCGTCTCCCAAGCTTCTTTTCCAGGGTCATGGGAGCCATTAATGTTGGAAAAGCCCCACTGTGTTTTCAGCTCTGTCCCCTAGCAGGGGCAGGATCCAGCCATCTGATAGCAGACTGCTTAGCTATCACACTGATAGCCTACTTGATCTTAGCCCCAAAAAGTGATTAACCATTATCCACACCAAATACCTGTCCCATGGAGTATTCTGTGCTGTAGCAAATAGGAGATTAAAGGAGAGGAAGTCCACCCCAGATGTTCTCAAGGGACACATTTTGGCTCCTCTTTCACAGACATGAAGGGCCCCAGAAACATAAGTGGTTAATTCTGCCATACATAAAGGGTGAGGGCATGCACAGGGGTTGTACACTCATGGTACCATATGGAGTTCTGCTCTGTGACAGTTCCCTGAGTACAGCTGCAAAGGCAGGTCAGAGCTGGGTTTCCAGCTCTAGCAGGTACCCAGGAGTCATGCTACTGAATCAATAACTGTCAATCAGGGAGGGCGCTCCAAGCTAAAGGTGGGAGAAAAAGCAGAAAAACTGGTTTTGTGTGAAAGTTCAATTATGTTTCCATTTCCCAGGGATTTAAATGTAAGTTTTGCCTTTCATGTAAGTTTCCATGAGGTTGTAATCAATATTTTTTCATTGGTCTTTTGACTGAAATCATATTTGAACATTTTCATTTACCAAAAACCACGTGGTCAATAAACGCAAATTGCATCTGAAACCATCAAACATTTTTTGCTGACCAAATGTGCGGTTTTCAATACATTAAAATCGTACTTGCAATTGTTGATGGAAAACTGTTGTCAGCCAATGAAGATGTTTGATAATGATTTAAAGTAAGATTTTGATAAATATTTTAATTACAAAATGGTCTAAAATGTCACCAAAGCTTCTGCAAAAATTTGTAACTTAAAGATGTCAACCATTTTTTGTAAAAAGCTCTATTTTTTTTAAACAAAAGCCATTTTTCACAGGAAAAACTTTGCATATGGAAAATGTCAGTCCATCCTACTCACACCAAATGGCTTCCTCGCTGGCTGCCAGACCTTGGAACTGCATCTTCCTGTTGGCCCCTGGAGCTGTGGCCCCTTTCCAAAACCATGCTCTGGGTTGCATGTTTTTAATCTTTTATCAGGCTGCTGTAAAATGCACCTGAGTGGCTATAAAAGCCACCCAAAATCTAGCTAGTTGTAGCTCTACAAAGGCAAACCTGTGTTTGGCTGCACTGTAGGGTTGGAGAGCAGAGCAGAGCCTACAGTGGACATCTTAGCTCACCACAACCTGTCTGAACCTTCAAGATGCCACTAGAATTTGCTGATACCTCCAGGGACTAATGTCTGCCTGCTGAGTAATGTAAATGGCTGAGGGTATGTCTACACTACGAAATTAGGTCGAATTTATAGAAGCCAGTTTTATAGAAATCGGTTGTATACAGCCGATTGTGTGTGTCCCCACATAAAATGTTCTAAGTGCTCTAGTCGGCGGACCGCGTCCACAGTACCGAGGCTAGCGTCGACTTCCAGAGCATTGCACTATGGGTAGCTATCCCACAGTTCCCGCAGTCTCCGCCGCCCATTGGAATTCTGGGTTGAGATCCCAATGCCTGAATGATGCAAAACAGTGTCGTGGGGGGTTCTGGGTACATGTCGTCAGGCCCCTCCCCCTCAGTCAGAGCACTGGCAGACAATACATTCACGCCTTTTTACCTGGGTTACTTGTGCAGACAACATACCACGGCAAGCATGGAGCCCGCTCAGATCAGCTCACCGTCACCATATGTCATCTGGGTGCCGGCAGACGTGGTACTGCATTGCTACACAGCAGCAGCAGCAGCTAACTGCCTTTTGTGGTAGATGGTGCAGCATGACTGGTAGCCATGGGGCTGGCGGCCGTAGGGCTGCATTGCACCAGCCCCTTCCCTTTTGGTAAAAGATAGTATATTACGACTGGTAACCATCGTCATCGTACTGCAGTGGCTGTCAATCATGGGCACCTGGGCAGACATGCAACTGTCTCGATGATGATGGCTATCAGTCGTAGTATGCTATTTTCTGCCAATCGCCCAGTATTGTCTGCTAAGCACCCAGAAGAGGCCGAGGGCGATCTGGGTGCTGGCAGATGTGGGGCTGGCAGACGTGGGGCTGCATTGCTACACAGCAGCAGCCCTTTGCCTTTTGGCAGAAGATGGCATATTACGACTGGTATCCGTTGTTGTCGTACTGCAGTGGCTATCAGTCATGCTGCACTGTCGGCTGCCAGCTTAAGATGTTAAAAAATAGACTTGTTCTGTATTCATTTGCTTCCCCTCCCTCCGTGAAATCAACAGCCTGCTAAACCCAGAGTTTTCAGTTTAATCTTTGGGGGGACCATTCTGTGTGACAGTTGTTTGTGTTTCTCCCTGATGCACAGCCACCTTTCTTGATTTTAATTCCCTGTACCTGTACGCCATGTTGTCACTTGGCCCTCCCTCCCTACCTCCCTTCCTCCTTCCCCTGGTCCGTCAGATACTAGTTTCACGCCTTTTTTCAGACCGGGAGCCATAGCTAGCACTGGGATCATGGAGCCCGCTCAGATCACCGCGGCAATTATGAGCACTATGAACACCACGCGCATTGTCCTGGAGTATGTGCAGAGCCAGGACATGCCAAGGCGAAACCCAGATCAGCCGAGGAGGCAATTGCAGCGCGGCGACGAGAGTGATGAGGAAATTGACATGGACATAGACCTCTCACAAGGCACAGGCCCCAGCAATGTGGAAATCATGGTGTTACTGGGGCGGGTTCATGCCGTGGAACGCCGATTCTGGGCACGGGAAACAAGCACAGACTGGTGGGACCGCATCGTGCTGCAGGTGTGGGACGATTCCCAGTGGCTGCGAAACTTTCGCATGCGTAAGGGCACTTTCATGCAACTTTGTGACTTGCTTTCCCCTGCCCTGAAGCGCCAGAATACCAGGACGAGAGCAGCCCTCACAGTTGAGAAGCGAGTGGCGATAGCCCTGTGGAAGCTTGCAACGCCAGACAGCTACCGGTCAGTCAGGAATCAATTTGGAGTGGGCAAATCTACTGTGGGGGCTGCTGTGATCCAAGTTGCCAGGGCAATCAAGGGTAGTGACTCTGGGCAACGTGCAGGCAATAGTGGATGGTTTCGCTGAAACGGGATTCCCAAACTGTGGTGGGGCCATAGACGGAACCCATATCCCTATCTTGGCACCGGAGCACCAAGCCACCGAGCACATAAACCACAAGGGGTATTTTTCAATGCTGCTGCAAGCCCTAGTGGATCACAAGGGACGTTTCACCAACATCAACGTGGGATGGCCAGGAAAGGTACATGATGCTCGCGTCTTCAGGCACTCTGCTCTGTTTCGAAAGCTGGAGGATGGGACTTTCTTCCCGGACCAGAAAGTATCCGTTGGGGATGTTGAAATGCCTATCGTGATCCTTGGGGACCCAGCCTACCCCTTAATGCCATGGCTCATGAAGCCGTACACAGGCAGCCTGGACAGGAGTCAGGACCTGTTCAACTACAGGCTGAGCAAGTGCCGAATGGTGGTGGAATGTGCATTTGGACGTTTAAAAGCGCGCTGGCGCAGCTTACTGACTCACTCAGACCTCAGTGAAAAGAATATCCCCATTGTTATTGCTGCTTGCTGTGCGCTCCACAATATCTGTGAGAGTAAGGGGGAGACATTTATGGTGGGGTGAGAGGTTGAGGCAATTCGCCTGGCCGCTGATTACGCGCAGCCAGACACCAGGGCGGTTAGAGGAGCACAGCAGAGCGCGGTGCGCATCAGAGAAGCTTTGAAAACGAGTTTTGTGACTGGCCGGGCTACAGTGTGAAACTTCTGTTTGTTTCTCCTTGATGAACCCTCCGCCCCCCCTCCCGACCCGGTTCACTCTACTTCCCTGTAAACCAACCACCCCACCCTCCCCTCCCCACTTCGAGCACTGCTTGCAGAGCCAATAAAGTCATTGTTATTTCACATTCATGCATTCTTTATTAATTCCTCACACAACTAGCGGGATAATTGCCAAGGTAGCCTGGGATGGGTGGGGGAGGAGGGAAGGAAAAGGACACACTGCATTTTAAAACTTTAACTCTTATTGAAGGCCAGCCTTCTGATGCTTGGGCAATCATGTGGGGTGGAGTGACTGGGTGGCCAGAGGCCCCCCCACCGTGTTCTTGGGCGTCTGGGTGATGAGGCTATGGAACTTGGGGAGGAGGGCTGTTGGTTACACAGGGGCTGTAGCGGCGGTCTCTGCTCCTGCTGCCTTTCCTGCAGCTCAAGCATATCAGTTTGATGCTCCAGCAGACGTATCATCGACTCTTGCCTTCTGTCTGCAAGCTGACGCCACCTATCATCTTCAGCCCGCAACTTGCTCTGTTCATCCCGCGATTCAGCCCGCCACCTCTCCTCTCGTTCATATTGTGCTTGTCTCATGTCTGACATTGACTGCCTCCACGCATTCTGTTGTGCTCTATCAGCGTGGGAGGACATCTGGAGCTCCGTGAACATATCGTCCCGCGTCCTCCGTTTTCTCTTTCTAATGTTCACTAGCCTCTGTGAAGGAGAAACATTTGCAGCTGGTGGAGGAGAAGGGAGAGGTGGTTAAAAAAGACACATTTTAGAGAACAATGGGTACACTCTTTCATTACAAGGTCGCATTTTTCCTCTTATAGTGAGGGCCTGCTGGTTTGGTGTGAGAGATCACTCACGCAGTGCCAGGCAACAGATTTCGGCTTGCAGGCAGCCAGTCTTTTGGCTTTTTTAACCTTCTTAACATGTGGGAATGGTTTCAAACAGCAGCGCCCTCATTTCCCATATCAAGGATGAATTGGGTTGGCCATTTAAAATGGGTTTTCAATGTAAAAGGAGGGGCTGCGGTTTCCAGGTTAACATGCAGCACAAACCCAACTAAACCCCCTCCCCCCCACACACCCAATTCTCTGGGATGATCACTTCACCCCTCCCCCCACCGCGTGGCTAACAGCGGGGAACATTTCTGTTCAGAAGAGCAGGAACGGGCACCTCTGAATGTCCCCTTAATAAAATCACCCCATTTCAACCAGGTGACCATGAATGATATCACTCTCCTGAGGATAACAAAGAGCGATAAGGAATGGATGTTGTCTGCATGCCAGCAGACACCGGGACCATACGCTACAATGCTTTGATATGCAATGATTCCAGACTACGTGCTACTGGCCTGGCGTGGTAAAGTGTCCTACCATGGCGGATGGGATAAGGCAGCCCTCCCCAGAAATCTTTTGCAAAGGCTTTGGGAGTACATGAAGGAGAGCTTTCTGGAGATGTCCCTGGAGGATTTCCGCTCCATCCCCATACACGTTAACAGACTTTTCCAGTAGCTGTACTGGCTGCGATTGCCAGGGCAAATTAATCATTAATTATTAAACACGCTTGCTTTTAAACCATGTGTAATATTTACAAAGGTACACTCACCAGAGGTCCCCTATGTGCCCTCAGGATCTTGGGTGAGTTCGGGGGTTACTGGTTCCAGGTCCAGGGTGACAAACATATCCTGGCTGTTGGGGAAACTGGTTTCTCCGCTTCCTTGCTGCTGTGAGCTACCTACATTACCTCCATCCTCATCTTCCTTGTTCCCCGAACCCTCTTCCCTGTGTGTCTCTCCAGTGAGGGAGTCATAGCACACGGTTGGGGTAGTGGTGGCTGCACCCCCTAGAATGGCATGCAGCTCCGTGTAGAAGCGGCAAGTTTGCGGCTCTGCCCCGGACCTTCCGTTTGCTTCTCTGGCTTTGTGGTAGGCTTGCCGTAGCTCCTTAATTTTCACGTCGCACTGCTGTGTGTCCCTGTTATGGCCTCTGTCCTTCATGGCCTTGGAGACCTTTTCTAATACTTTGCCATTTCTTTTACTGCTACGGAGTTCAGCTAGCTTTGATTCATCTCCCCATATGGCGAGCAGATCCCGTACCTCCCGTTCGGTCCATGCTGGAGCTCTTTTGCGATCTTGGGACTCCATCATGGTTACCTGTGCTGATGAGCTCTGCGTGGTCACCTGTGCTCTCCACGCTGGGCAAACAGGAAATGAAATTCAAACATTCGCGGGGCTTTTCCTGTCTACCTGGTCAGTGCATCTGAGTTGAGAGTGCTGTCCAGAGCGGTCACAATGAAGCACTGTGGGATAGCTCCCGGAGGCCAATAACGTCGAATTCCGTCCACACTACCCCAATTCCAACCCGCAAAGGCCGATTTTATCGCTAATCCCCTCGTCGGAGGTGGTGTAAAGAAACCGGTTTAAAGGGCCCTTTAAGTCGAAAGAAAGGGCTTCGTCATGTGAACGTGTCCAGGCTTAATTCGATTTAACGCTGCTAAAGTCGACCTAAACTTGTAGTGTAGACCAGGCCTGAGTTTTTAACAGCCAGAGAATTTATTTTTTGAGTTGTGGAGCAATTATTTTTATTTGCATTGCAGCAGTGCCTGGGGCCCCCACTGTGCTAGGTGCTGTGCACACATGCAGATTAATAGAAGGTCTCTGCCCTGAAGGGAGAGTTAGAGAACTCAGAAACAATACCATGTGTCATGAAGGCTGAAAGAGTTGGGGAACTACTAAGAGACGCAAATACCAAAGCAGGGGTAATTCAGAAAGCCCTTTTGCTAGCTCCAGGAACGGAGAGCCTTTCCCTGCCCTGCAGATCCTAATTGCCATAATGGGATGTAGGAAGGGAGGTGCTTCCTCAGATAACCTGGTGTCACTTTGTCAGGGCTCGGAAGATCATTATCAACACCTGGTCCTGCAACTGGAATGGAACAAGAAGCCAACACCATCCTGAACATAGCCCTGCCACTCCCCGCAGCTCCAGCCCCCTCAGCTCCTGCCAGGCTCAGGGCTGCCCGCCCCCATTGGCTCCTGCCCAGGCTCCGGGCTTCCCCTCCCTCACAGCTCCTGCCTGAGCTCTAGGCTTCCGACCTCTCCCCTCCCTCCCGCCCCACCCCCCCGTGGCTCCTGCCCCGACTCGAGCCGCCCACGGCTGCCAGGGCTCAGGGCACCCAAGCTTGGGGCTTCAGCCCCTGCAGCACCTGCCGGGGCTCGGGGCTTCCACCCCGTGGCTCCTGCAAGAGCTGGGGCACCCATTTTTCGAATTGTCCAGGGCCTCTGGGCGCGGACCCCATAGGCCCATGCATTAGAATCATAGAATATCAGGGTTGGAATGGATCTCAGGAGTTCATCTAGTCCAACCCCCTGCTCAGAGCAGGACCAATCCCCAACTAAATCATCCAAGCCAGAGCTTTGTCAAGCCTGACCGTAAAAACCTCTAAGGAAGGAGATTCCACCACCTCCCCAGGTAACCCATTCCAGTACTTCACCACCCTCCTAGTGAAAAAGTTTTTCCTAATATCCAACCTAAACCTCCCCCACTGCAACTTGAGACCATTACTCCTTGTTCTGTCATCTGCCACCACTGAGAACAGTCTAGATCCATCCTTTTTGGAACCCCCTTTCAGCTAGTTGGAAGCAGCTATCAAATCCCCCCTCATTCTTCTCTTCCGCAAACTAAACAATCCCAGTTCCCTCAGCCTCTCCTCATAAGTCATGTGCTGCAGCCCCCTAATCACTTTTGTTGCCCTCCGCTGGACTTTTTCCAATTATTCCACATCCTTCTTTTAGTGTGGGGCCCAAAACTGGACACAATACTCCAGATGAGGCCTCACCAGTGTTGAATAGAGAGGAATGATCATGTCCCTCGATCTGCTGGCAATGCCTCTACTTATACAGCCCAAAATGCCGTTAGCCTTCTTGGCAACTATTGACTCATATCCAGCTTCTCGTCCACTGTAACTCCTAGGTCCTTTTCTGCAAAACTGCTGCCTAGCCATTCGATCCCTAGTCTGTAGCAGTGCATGCGATTCTTCTGTCCTAAGTGCAGGACTCTGCACTTGTCCTTGTTGAACCGCATCAGATTTCTTTTGGCCCAATTCTCTAATTTGTCTAGGTCCCTCTGTATCCTATCCCTACCCTCCACTCCACTCTACCACTCCTCCCAGTTTAGTGTCATCTGCAAACTTGCTGAGGATGCAGTCCACGCCATCCTCCAGATCATTAATGAAGATATTGAACAAAACCGGCCCCAGGACCGACCTTTGGGGCACTCTGCTTGATTAGTCCAACACTGGCCCTGACTAGCAGCTAGGAACCCCCAGTTGGGGCACTCCCAGCAGCACTGGGGAGATTGGACCTACCTCCACCTCTGGGAGCCTCCTCCAGCTACAGGAAACTCCACAGCCCAGAAGTGAGCTTGGCAATCCTCATAACAGCAGCTTTGGGATTCCCTTCCCCCACCTGACAATCCCCTTTGGATCAGGACCCCCAGGGTTACAACATCCTGAAATTTCAGATGTAAACATCTGATATCATGAAGTTGACCAATTTTAAGACCCTGTGACCGTGAAATTGATCAAAGCGAAGCATGAATTTGGTAAGGCCCTACCTATATGGTCCCTTGCAGTCAAGCCTGGAGGTAACAAATGCATGGAGGGCTTTGGCGAGGTCCATATTAGAGGAAAGGCTGTGGTTCCTGAGTATAAATGCAAAGGATTAAAGTCACTATGACTCTGCTGTATGGCAGGCCAGGAGCATTGATGGCTCCAACAGGGCCCTGAAGCTGCAAACAAAAAGCTAGTTGGTTGGTGGTGCTGACACAACTTCTGTCCTTTCTTTTAAATCAATGGTTCTCAACCAGGGATACGCATACCCTTAAGGGTATGCAAAGGTCTTCCAGGAGGTACATCAACCCATCTAGATATTTGCCTAGTTTTACACCAAGCTACATAAAAAGTACTAGCAAAATCAGTACAAACTAAAATTTCATACAGACAATGACTTGTGTATACTGCTCTATGTTCTATACACTGACATGTAAGTACAATATTTATATTCCAGTTGATTTATTTTATAATTATATGGTAAAAATGAGAAAGTCAGCAATGTTTCAGTACTAGTGGGCTGTGACACTTTTGTATTTTTATGTCTGATTTTGTAAATAAGTAGTTTTTAAGTGAGGTGAAACTTGGGGGGCACGCAAGGCAAGTCTGGCTCCTGAAAGGGGTACAGTTGTCTGGAAAGGTTGAAAGCCACTGCAAAATACTTCCCCTTGTCAGCCAGCATCTCTTACAGCCTAGTCACGTTTATCCAGATCTCTCTCACTCAAGACACTGGGAAAGTGTCACAGGTCACCCTGTTGACTCCCACAAGACTCTGCAGCCAACAAGATCTCATGGTCAATGGTACCAAAAGCTTCTGACAGGTCAGTGTGGTGAGACTGGGGGAAAGGGGAGGATCTCAGTGTGGCAGAGGCAATGCAATAATACAAACGTCAAACTGCCATTTGCAGTGCTCCAACCACTAGGCATAGTGCCCACCTGGGGGTCTTCTGGGAAGTCAGGCTGGGCATGCAGTCTATGTGACTGACAGTCTTTGTCCGAGTTTGCGATTGGTTGCTACAAACTTGCAAGTCAAGAGCAGCACAGATTCTGAGCCACCTCAGCAAATGAACAGTGGGGAGGTCAAGCACCCGCACCTCCCCTCCCCCACGCAAAGTAATAATGTATCCAAGTAAAACCATAATGATCCTCCCTTCAAGCAAATATCTTTTCTCCTCCAGCCAGCAATTAATGTTCATCCTCAGTTAATTTACATGCAACTCCCTCTCCTTCCTCATACCCCAGCTGAAGAGTTTCTCTGAGGCGCTTCCTCCTCTGGAAAGGCTTCATGAATCGGAAGCTGCTCGGCAGCCCCTCTGCTTGCAGCACTGGGACAGCAGATTATCACTCAAATCAGTTTATTAAGAAACATCATTGTCCAGAATCCCTCTGCTAATAAAGTGCACTGAAATGCTAATATGCTGCTTGATTCTCTCCAGCAGGCAACTGTTCCCAAAGGGGAAAAATAAAGTAATTTACTCCTCCCACCCGCGGCAAATCCCAGCAGGAAGTCAGGATATTGTTCTCTCTCTATCATCAGTCTTTGTTAGCTGGTCTCCTTTGTGGACAAAACTTTGCCATGTCCTGATGTGTGCACTCGTGTCTGTGCATGTCTGCTGTGTGCATGTGACTTGCACATGTGTCAGCCGTTTTAAATTGACCTCCAGCTTTGTATGGCTTGTTCCCAAGACTTCTCAAGTGATGTTTATGGGCTTGAACAATCGTCCTCCAAGAGGAAGTGGTGACAGTTTTAAGGCACAGTCTTATCCTTGCTTACCTGCTCTGGTGAGCAGTGAAATTGTTAAGGCAATGATGACATTTTAAGTATAATTGGTGGCATCTGAAACAGCTTGCATGGAAATGAATGGGTCAGGTCACATCTCAAAGCTGTTGTTTCAGGCTCTGCACAGACTCAGGCACTGGTTACATGTGCTTCATGCTTTTAAGGTTTTCTTCGCAACCAAAGTGCTGGAACCTTATCCTGTTAAACTGAAATCTGAGACTCTGGAGAACAACTGAATGTTGTGTCCTCAATCTCAGGCTCATTCTTTGCACACCTCCCTCCCACAGCAGGTACGTCCAACATTTTGGGAAACAGAGATTTAATGCACATAATCCTAGTCTGGGACACAGGGGAGCTAGGTGCAATTTCCAGCTCTGTCATAGACTCCCTGCAAGGCCACCACTCAATCTACTCTGTGCTTCTAGTCCCCCATCTGTAAAATGGGGATAATACCTCCCTACCTCACAGGGGGGTGTTGAAATTATAAAATTCATTAATGATGGTGAGGTGCTCAGATACTACAGATTAGGACTACATTAAACACCAAGATATCAATGATCTCACTAACGCATGTTATTCAGCCCCCCTGCCAATGCACAATTGTTCAGTATATGCTGACAAAAGCAGTTTATGTTCACAATTGTACAGTATATGCTGAAGCACTCAATCAGTCCAGTGTAAAATGACCAACAATGGCTTTTTAAACATGTAATTATCTAAAGTGGGAGGAAATGTTGATCGCTTATTAGGGGAGAGATTAAAATCAGGTTTCTGGAATCTCTTTCTGGTTCTGCCACTTACTCACTGACCTTACCAAGTCACTTACCCACCCAGTGCTTCAGATTCCAAGGCCAGAAGGAACCATTGTGATCAGCTAGCCAGACCTCCTGCATGACACAGGCCACAGAACTTCCCCACGATAATTCCTAGAGCAAGATTTTTAGAAAGGCATCCAAGCTTGATTTTAAAATTGTCAGTGATGGAGAATCCACCATGCCCCTTGGTAAATTGTTCCAATGGTTAATTACTCTCACTGTTAAAAATGTACACTTTATTTCCAGTCTGAATTTGTCTAGCTTCAATTTACAATTCTTGACCCATAGGGTTAGAAGGGACCACAAGGGTCATTTAGTCTAACCCCCTGCCAAGATGCAGGATTTGTTGTGGCTAAACCATCCAAGACAGATGGCTATCCAGCCTCCTTTTGAAAACCTCCAGTGAAGGAGCTTCTACAACCTACCGAGGCAGTCTGTTCCATTGTCCTGCTCTTCTTACAGTTAGGAAATTTTTCCTAAAATTTAATCTAAATCTCCTATGCTGTAGTTTGAACCCATTGCCTCTTGTCTGACCCTCTGTGACAAGAGAGAACAACTTTTTTCCTTTTTTATGGCAACCTTTCAAGTATTTGAAGACCGCTATCATGTCCTCCTTCAATCTCCTCTTTTCCAAACTAAACATACCCAGCTCCGTCAGCCTTTGCTCATATGGCTTGCACTCCATTTATTTAATCATCTTTGTCACTCGCCTCTGGATCCTTTCCAGTTTCTCCACATCCTTTCTATACATTGGTGACCAAAATTGGACACAGTACTCCAACTGAGGCCCTCACCAGCACTGAGTAGAGCAGTACTATCACCTCCTGTGACTTGCATGCTATGCCTCTATTAATGCAACCCAAAATTGCATTTGCTTTCTCTGCAGCAGCATCGCATTGGTGATTCATGTTGAGGTTGTGATCCACCACAACTCCCAGATCCTTCTCAGCAGTGCTGCTGCCAAGCCACTCATTGGATCATGTTACACCTTTCTCCGGTAGATTGAAGAGCCGATTAACAAATATTTGCTCCACATGTAGTTACTTCCAGTGGTTCTCAACCTATTTACCATTGTGGGATGCATCCAATACTACCTGTAAGACTAGGGTGACCAGATGTCCTGATAAAATTGGGACTGTCCCGATTTTTAGGCATTTGTCCCGCGTCCGAACCGATGTTTGGTCGGGATGCAATTTGTCCCGATATTTCACACTCCTGTTTTTTGTTTGGTTGATTGGTTGGTTTGTTTTGTTCCGCCGGCGGGACTCCGCTTTTTTTTCCCCCCTCCCCCTCTGCTGGCGGGACTCCAGGAGTCCGGTTTTTTTTCCTCTCTCTCTGCCGGTGGGACTCCGGGACTCCGCTTTTTTTTTTTTTCTTTGCTCCACCGGCGGGGATCCCCCACCATGTGTCCCAATATTTTCTTTATCCCATCTGGTCACCCTATGTATGGCCCTTAGGATGTCACATGTGCCGCAGCTCTGTGCTGATTGGGTCGCAAGTGGCCGCGGGCCACAGGTTGAGAACCACTGTTAGACTGTGATCAACTCACCCCTTAAACTTCTCTTTGTTAAGCTAAATAAATTGAGCTTCTTTAGACTATCATAAGGCATATTTTCTAATCCTTTAATCATTCTCATGGCTCTTCTCTGAACCCTCTCCAAGTTATCAACAGTCCAGTTTACTGTACACATTACAGGCATGTTGCAAGACAATTTTTTTATTACCTCATGTTCCTTGCATGGAAAGCCCTTCAGAACAGTAAAGAATTATTAGGTAAAAAATAATCATTCATCAGTCTGCTGCCAAGAAAACAAAACTCTGAAGCTTAGACCAGGCACAGGCTGTGGCACTGAGCCGTATCTCCGCTTTTATGTGACAAACACCTGAGCACATCAGCTGTGGGAGTAAACATAATCAAAGGTTATTAGCTAATAAGCACTAATCTCCCACAAACACTCATAGACTAAAGCAGACTCTCTCCAAACACTGGCTGCATCCTAAGAAGAGTTTATTATAGTGAAGTTTTTGTTGCTATTTTCTCCTTATTCCCCAATAACTTTAGGTTGGTCTTTGCTAGGAAACAGATCCCAGGGCTTTCTGTTAAATAAATCTTGCCTGTGTTTTCCATTGCTTCATAAATGTTCAACAGGAATATTGGGTTTTGAACTGCCCAGGTTATGTCATTGGTCCAACTAGTCTGATATCCAGTGCGGCATACTGCTTCAGAAGGCATCAAAGCCCTCTCAAAACAGACAGGCTAGGCAGTGCCATGCATGGTGGGGAAGATATGGGTTCTATTCCCTTAGCCAGTCACTTAACTGTCCAGACCTCATTCCACCACCTGTATAATGGGGATAAAAAAATGCTGGCCCTCCTGAGTAAGACACCTCGAGTCTATAGATGGAAAGTACTGAGTGTTATTTATTATCAAGTTCAAACGGCTGCTCCTCATCTTCAGGCCCCTCATAAACTCAGCCTCACTGGGAAGGGCAATTTCCTCTTTATTGTGGCCTTCAAAATGTCCACATAAAAAACAGGCTTTGAAGAAGATATTTGCTAGGAAAGTAACGCCAGCCATTTGTGTGCACATCAGATTGTTGAGTGGGCCCCTCCCTGGGGAAGGCTGGGGTTACTCAAGCAGACTAATTACTTTCTGCTCTGGGAAGTTAACTGGGGATGTGGATCCGGGGCTGCTCCCTTCATTCTGTGTGGCTTTGACCTGAGTTACCTGCATGTTCATTTAAACGCTATTTGACTGCTGGTACATAAAGGTCTATGCCATGGGTAACCAATAGGTGGACCATGGGCCAAATCTGGACTGCCAGATGCTTTTGAACATACTCCAAAATATTTTTATTTCGTTATTATCATTATTGTAATTTTTTTTATTATTTTCTCTGGAGTCTGGACCTTGACTATACCTTGACCAAGAAATTTGGACCTTGGCCTATGCTCTTCAGATTGTCCGCTGGAGGCATGTTACCAATTGGTGCTGTATATTAAGGGGAGGTCAGAATTTCTCCCAAATGTAATAGATGGGGGAAGCATTTGCCCTACCTTATGGTCAGGGAATTCTACTCCTGAATTTGAGGCAAGCCTGGACACTGCACATGAGGATCTAAGCTGATCCTCATGTGTATATGACCTCAAGTGAATGTGATCCTCATAGTATAGGGCACCAGGCTGCAAATATGGTGGCTCAAGGAGCAAATCTGAGAAAAGCTGGACTGGTGGCACTAGCTGTGTCTGACATTGAAAAGCAGTGGGAAAGTGGAGTTGGAAACCCTCCACACAAGAGGCTTCCCACTGAGAAGATCATGTCCCTGGCACCTCCATCTGCTCTTCCTACGGTGCCTCAGCAATAGTGACTCAGCGAGACACCCCTCCATAGTGTCACCACTTCATGCAATGTCTTGCTGATACACCAGATCTGCTTGGTTTGCCTTGGTGCTGAAGAGCCTCCAAGAGTAAGTGCATATTATATAAGACCAGTTGGCATTATTGCCATGCTGTGGTCGACACTTTGTGGTTACGAAAGATCTCAGGTCATTTTCTGCAACAGGTGTACATCAGACCTATTGTCCAAGCCAAATTCCAGTTCCACTCTGCCTTACTAAAATCCTCACACACACTGCTGGACCCAGCTTTCTCCATCATTGTGGAGTCGTGTGGCTCTTTTCTGTTATACAGCTGCTCCATTCCACCTGTTAGTCAGTGAGCTTGAAAAGCTGTGTGTGATCCTTTAGGTTGTAAGGCACCATACAAAAAAAAAAACCCCAAACCACAATGCACCAGCATTACCCAGCCCACCACTAGCTTAGCCCCTTCATTCCTTTCCACAAGATCAAAAACATCAAGACAACTACAATCATACCCACACGCAGCATAGGCAGCTAATGGATTGAGCTTGGCTCTGGCTGACCGTCAAGCAATTTGAGCTGAGATGTTCAAAGCCGTCTAAGGGATTTTGACACACAGTGGAATCTCACTCCACGGTTTCTAATCCCAGCTCTTCCACTGAGTCCATGTGATTTTGGGGTTGGTCCTGCTTTGAGCAGGGGGTTGGACTAGATGACCTCCTGAGGTCTCTTCCAATCCTAATCTTCTATGATTTTATGATCTTGGGCAACTCATTTAAAGTCTGGGGGTAATATTTTACACATCTTGGTTAAACACTATAAGATCTACATTTATAAATAATAATCTATGCTCTATGTGGTGGCAGTTCAGGAAGGTATTTAAGCGCGTGCCTAAATTTAAGCATGCCTGTAATCCCACTGTAGTCAACTGGCCTCCTGCTTAAAATTAAGTACCTTGCTGAAATGGAGCTTATCATATGAAATCCCACGATAGCTGATGGATGCGGTAGGTAGTGAATCAGCCTTTTATCTCTGGACACCAGATTCAAATGCTGACTTAGGTCACTAGTGAAAGTGTTTTGCAAACTGACTCATCCTCTCTGTCCCTCCAATATAGCAGGGTTTCCTTCTCTTTCCAAGAAATACGCTGATATCACTGAGGAGTGACTCCAGTGCCATTTGCCAGCATTAGCTTGTACCCAAGTGAAAAAAACCCTTCCCACAGATTACAGGAAAGCAGAGATTTGTAATGACTGCAGAGAAGCCGGGCACTCCTGCTTTTGATTTCCGATCACAGCTCTCCATTTCTCCACCAAGAACACAGAAAATGATTAGTCATGTAGCACATATTGATTTGGTAGGCTTCATTTTAAAAATTATGTTTCCCAATATTGTTCTTTTTATTATTATTATTACTGAAGCAAATTTTAACACACTGAACTGGAAATGGGTTAACTCCTTCCTAGCACTGCTTTTACAGCTCATTTTCTCACTGATGGAACAGACGCCATAAACTGAGAACTGTTTTCTCTAAAGACGAGACATAAAGAAAGACTTCATAAAAAGGTGCCTAGTTATAATACTCTGGCCATGGGCACTTCCCTCCTCCCCCCACTCTCCCCCCCCACCATAATTCCTTCCATCCCCAACCGTACACTTATCAGAAGCTTTTTATTTGGAGTATTTATTGACAGAGAATGTACAGTCACTGGGGGAGAGGGGGGTGAGGTGAGCTAGGCCAGTTGGCATGTGAGACATGCTCTCCAGTCACATGACAGAGATAACATGGCCTAGGTACCCCATCAACTGGTAGTGGTAGCATCCCCAACCACACCATTTGTGGACATGATAGGACACCCCCCTGCTGCTCTGAAGGGAGCCTCTGGCGGAGCTAAAGGTAGTGAGTAGGCTGTAAAAGGAGGTCCAGATGACCCAAAATTGGGGGAGTGGTAAATAATGAAGAGTCTGAGTCCGAGCACTCTGGATCACTTGGTAAACTGGAAGCAAGCAAACAATATATATTTAATATGGCTAAATGTAAATCTATACATCAACGAACAAAGAATGTAGGTCATACTTACAGGATGGGGGGCTGTATCCGGGAAGCAGTGACTCTGAAAGAGATTTGGGGGTCATGGTGGATAATCAGCTGAACATGAGCTCCCAGTATGACTCTGTGGCCCAAAGAGCTAATGCGATCCTGGGATGCAGCAACGGGAGAATCTTGAGTAGGAGCAGAGAGGTTATTTTACCTCTGTGTTTGGCACTGGTGCGACCACTATTGAAATACTGTGTCCAGTTCTGGTGCCCACAATTCAAGAGGATGTTGATAAATTGGAGAGAGTTCAGAGAAGAGCCATGAGAATAATTAAAGGATTAGAAATCAAACCTTATAGTGACAGACTTAAAGAGCTCAATATATTTAGCTTAACAAAGAGACAGATAAGGGGTGACTTGATCACAGGCTGTAAGTATCTACCTGGGGAACAAATATTTAATAATGGGCTAGCAGAGAAAGGTAGAACATGATCCAGTGGCTGGAAGCTGAAGCTGGACAAATTCAGACTGGAAATAAGGTGTTAATTTTGAAAGGTGTGGGTAATTAACCACTGGAACAACTTACCAAAGGCCCTGTTGGAGTCTCCATTACTGGCAATTTTTAAATCCAGATTGAATGTTTTTCTAAAAGCTCTGCTCTAGGGGTGATTTTGGGGCAGGTCTCTGGCCTGGGTTACAGAGGAGGTCTGACTAGATGATCACAGTGGTCCTTTCTGGCTGTAGGATCTAAGAATCTACGAATTAACCTTTAGTGGCTGGATGAAGGTCACTAGTGACATGAGGTCTGAAAGAAGGATGGGATGCTAACCAGGGGATGATGCAGAGACTTCCCTCAGAGGCCCCTGATTCCCTCCAAAAAATTAAGAGGCGAGAGGAGTGTTTTATGGTGAAGAGCGCTGTGGTGCCACTTTGCTCAAAAACCTTAAACAAGCACCCGGGCAAGAGAATGGGGAGCAGCTGCAGTTTGGATAATGGGCTAAGGAATCTGATCAGTGTAATGGGGTGGTGGGGCTGGGAAGGGCTACAGGGCTGTGGGACATATGGAGACATATTCAGGGTTCCTCAAGGCAAGATCTTCCAAACCCTCCATACCAAAATGGAGGCAAAGTCCGAAACAGGATTTCCGGGTGGCGGACTCGGAGACCGTAGGTAGGAATGAGGACTCTTCTGATGAGTCACTCTGGTCGCAGGTGCTAAAACCCTGCATTAAGATGCTGAGTCATGCTAGCAAGTTGGCCTAGCTGGCAGGTTATCTCCAACCAGGCTCTAAAGGGTAGAAACAATGAAACTCTAGGCCAGAGAAAACTAGGACTGTAGACATCCTGGAGGGAAGCCTGTAGGAACAGCCAAGCCTGGGAGATGACACGTAAGACCTGCTTGTTCCATTATTGTACTGAGTGACCAGTACAGCCAAACCCCATGAAGGGAGAGCCACACACTAACTCAGGCTCTGTGCACTCTGTGGCAGAGGGTGCGGAGACTCGGCCCAGTCACAGGAGTGAACAGCTAAAGCCATTTGTCCTAGAGCTTTGTTCAAAGCTTTGCTAAGCCCTTTCTCTTCTGTTCTTCCTTCAGCCTGTGCCCAGCGGCCTTTACTTAGCCCCTTCACAGGAAAGGGTGGGATTTCTAGGCACATCTCCCACTGCTAGCCAAGGTAAATACAATGGTAGAACTGGTAGGCCTGCATGATATCCAGGAGCAGTGCCAGGGTTTTTGCCGCCCTAGGCGGCAGCGCTCCTCCTCTGAACATTCGGCGGCAGGGGTTCTTCCGCTCTGCGTCTTCAGGGCACTTCGGCGGCGGGTCCCAGAGCGAGTGAAGGACCTGCCGCCGAATTGCCGCCGAAGACCCGGAGCGGAAGGACCGCCTACGGTCGCCCAGTGGAAGCAATGTGCAGTCTATATGGTTTTATAAAAACATGATAATAAGTGAATATAATGTAACTCGAATATGCTTCATGCAAAAGGTCTCTTGTAAGGTATCATTACAAAGCTTACAATCTACTGAGTGTGATCATCCTATTTATATAAATGTACCACTATTGTATCTAGAAATATGAAATATAACCTTTGAGGGCCTACTGTAATTATGCAAAGTGTGGGCCATTAATAGTGGTTTGGAATCTTGATGACTCCCATTAACCAGGACCATTGTCTGCAGATGGCTGTGTTTTACCTGTGAGTCTTCCTGTATATGTATGTGCTGGCAAGTGGGTAATGAAGTCTTGCAGTGACATGTGATCATGTCACCTGAACTGGAATACATCTTTAACCTGGTGCTTTTCCAGTGAGGGGGGGGTGGAAATCCAGAGGGACAAAGGGTTCCCGCCTTATGCAAAAGCTATATAAAGGGGTGGAACAGAACAGAGAGGAGGAGAGGAGCCATCATGAAGAATCCCCTAGCTATCACCTGAGCTGGAACAACAGCTGTACCAGGGGAAAGAATTGTGCCCAGGCCTGGAAGGTGTCCAGTCTGAGAAAAAACTTACTGAAGCATTTCTGAGGGTGAGATTATCTGTATTCAGTTTGATTAGACATAGATTTGCACATTTTATTTTATTTTGCTTGGTGACTTACTTTGTTCTGTCTGTTACTACTTGGAACCACTTAAATCCTACTTTCTGTATTTAATAATATCACTTTTTACATATTAATTAACTCAGAGTATGTATTAATACCTGGGGGAGCAAACAACTGTGCATATCTCTCTATCAATGTTATAGAGGGCGAACAATTTATGAGTTTACCCTGTATAAAGTTTAAAACGGATTTATTTGGGTTTAGACCCCATTGGGAGTTGGGCATCTGAGTGCTAAAGACAAGCACACTTCTGAGAGCTGTTTTCAGGTAAACCTGCAGCTTTAGGGCAAGTAATTCAGACCCTGGGTCTGTATTGGAGCAGACGGGAGTGTCTGGCTCAGCAAGACAGTGTGCTGAAGTCCTGAGCTGGCAGAGAAAATAGGAACAGGGGTAGTCTTGGTACATTGGGTGGCAGCTCCCAAGGGGGTTTCTGTGATCCAACCCATCACAGGGCCCTTCCGCTCCGCGTCTTCAGGGCACTTCGGCGGCAGGTCCCGGAGCGAGTGAAGGACCTGCCGCCAAATTTCCGCCAAAGACCCAAGCGGAAGGACCCCCGCCTCCGAATTTCCACCAAGGGCAGCAAAATGCTGCCCCCCAAATCCTGCCGCTCTAGGCGACCGCCTAGGGTCGCCTAGTGGAAGCGCCGGCCCTGATGACATCCACAGTGTGTGTGCTCTAAAGCTATACACACTAGCTCAGCCAGAAGTTATGGCTGCAATCAGTGTCCTATGTTATGCAGGAGGTCAGACTTAACAATCTAATAGTCCCTTCAGTCCTTAAAAAAATCTATGAAAAAGGTTATGTGCACTATCCTCTGCTTCTTCTGCATTTCCACTCTCTCTAGGCCATCTATGGTATTCTTTCACCAAGCTGGGGCTCGAGCTCTACTGATTCTGATGCCTCTGCCATTTTTGGAAGTTTCCTTCCAAATATTTTCCTGGAAGACCTGGATGGCTCCAAGGTTTGGAGTGAGACAGAGAGTCTAGTTTCAGTTCTAGATAACCAACTGAAATGCAGGTCACCTCGAGAGGTCTTTTATCCCCCGACTCCAAGTCTTTCATCAGTGCAAGGCAGTGCACAAAGACAGCTCCTGAGGTCAACCTGAGACTAGGAAACTTCATTAGTAAGTGGAGCTGGATTCTGGTCAATCAGAGCTCACAGCATTACTCTCAGGCTGCAGCTTCTTTCTTTCTTCTTTTAAATATATATTGTGCTTTAGTTTGCTAATTAACTAGGCTTCCAATTCATCAGCACCTTGGCCATACTCCTGCTATCCACGCCCTCCGTCTCCTCCTCTGAGCTCATTTCTATTCCTTGGGCCTGATTCTCCTCTCGCTTACACCAGTGTCATTCCAGGGACTTCAGTGAGGTTTTACACCAGCATAAAGGAGAGGAGAATCAGACCTCTTTTCTTTTAATCCCTGTTTCACCCTAACAAAGGTTTGTTTGGTTTTAAGGTTCTAATTTAACCAAGCTATAGTTTCCGCTTCCTCAAGAATCAATATTTTTCTCTGTCTTTTGACATTTTTTTTATTTTATTTTTACATGCGGCCTCCAAAAGGGTATAATTTACAGTTAATACCATGCAATCAAAGATGACGGCAGGATTGCTATGAGCAGAGCAATCCTGGCTCCTAATCGTGGCTCGCAGGCACTGCAGAAAAATTACAATCCCGTACGTGGAATGGTGAAGACCTGCTCCCACAAATGCACACGTTTTTTTATTTTAAAGATGTGTTGAACAAGGGAAAACTCTCAGCCTCTCAGTGCTCAGAAGGACGTGTTAATGAAGTGAGCCTAGTATGCGCGAAAGATATGGCAATATTGACTCTGGAGAATGAAATCCTCGATTAGCTACAGAACAGGACACAGATGTTGTGGCATTGATGTGCCTCACTTCTGTTCTGAGAGGATTCCCCCATACTGGAGTGAGAGAAGAGATAATTTTTAGAGCCATTCTGTGTTTAGTGATGTGGGAACCTGTCCCACTAGGAACTGATCTGAGACCACCAAACTCATCTCATATCCACCACTGAGCAGCCTACAGGCAAGAAGGCCCAGACCCTCAAAATAATTTAGGTGCCTAACTCCCACTGAAACCAATGGGAAATCAGTGAGGGTTATACAGCTAAATGCCTTTGAGGACCTGGGCCTCAGGAGTTTCAGTTGCTATCTGCCAGTCTAGTGGTGGCACAAAACATTCCTTCCACACTTCCCTCCACTGGTCCCAGGCTCAGGGAATGAGAGCCACGTGAGACTTTGGATTTAAAGGACCCAAATGTGGGGTTGTGAGGAGCAGGGCTACTTGCACTGCGATAACTCTGGAAGAATCATAGAAATGGCTAAGCACAGCAACCTTCAGGAAAAGGAATGAGAACCCAGAGAGCAGATCTGCTTTAAGTCCCAGATCAGAAAAGCACATAAACTCATGCCTAACTTCAAGCTCATGTTTTAATCATCTCTGTTCAGCAAAGTTAAAGCGGGTGCTTAAATGTCTAGCTCAGTGGTTTTCAACCTGTGGTCCATGGACCCCTGGGGGTCTGCAGACTATAGCTAAGGGGTCCGCAAAAGGTTGTTGTTATGCTGCAGACTATGTCTAAGGTTTCCAAAGGGGTCTGCACCTTCATTGGGGTCTGCAGATGAAAAAAGGTTGAAAGCCACTGGTCTAGCTGAATTGGTGCCTTAGTGCTGTTGCAGTGAGCCTACAGTCCTCTGCCCGGCGGTGTCTAGGTGCATCATGGACTCAATGCATTTGGTTGTGCAGAGCTCTCTCCCCATCCCCGCCAGCTAGTGATGGCTTTGGCTAAGGAAACTCACCTGTGTCAAATAAAAAGCATCAGCAAAGGCTGACAGAAATGGAAGGGACTAGGGAAGGGCTGAGAGCAAACAACTTCCCCACATTCCACATGGACAAAGCATGTGCTTGACCCCCAGTAATCTGTTGAGCCCCAATATTTAATTAATTAGCTTTGGAGTGGTAAGAACCAACTACCTCGTTCTCTCAAAGGATCAGATCAAATAGAACCATGTCAGGGCCCACTCATGTTGACCTTTGCTCCACGTAAGAGTAACACACTGGTGTATACTTGGAGTTTCAGTTCACAGATCAGGGACAGCTCCCATTGTGGTAGGTTTTTTCTGGATTAAATCAATACTTTCGAATCTGCTTTTCAAACTCTCCAGAGTCAGGAGGGAGACTCTGGATTTTCTTGTCAGGCTCCCATCTTTTGCCTATTCAGGAGGATGCCGTACTTGTTTGGTCTTCTACTCTCAGCCAAATGTAATAAATCTGAAAAGCAAGCTGTTCCCAGAGAGGTTTCTGTTTTCTTCTCTCTCACAGGTAGTTCCAAAGGCAGATGGTGCAGCCATGCAGAATGTCACATGGTCACATCAGAATACTGAGCTCTCTGGCAACGTCACACCAGATGATCAGAGGAAACACGGCTTTGTCATGCCTGGAAAACAGTAGGTAAGTAATGCAGAGGTGCTAGCTCTTCTCCATTTGCTTTTGTACCATATGCTGTCCTTGCTACAGAATCAGACACATGGGGAAGTAAGGCAGCTAAGTGGATTGGGAATGGGATATGCAGCCCTTCCAGTCCAGCTCAGCCTATGTGCCATGAACTGCTGGGTCTCAATCCAGTTCCTAACAGACAGACCACCAGCACTGGCCTCACGGCTGCTTCAGCAAGGACCCTGAGAGAGGCCAGGCACTCCATGGGCCACGAAGAATGACGGGGGTGGGGGCCTCCAGGTTAGGCTGGAAACACACTGACAAAGCAGCCTGGGAGGAGCTTTACCTGATGTTGCCTGTACTAGGCTCATGCCAGGCTTGCTCTCCAGGGACATACAGTCCAGCACTGGCACTGAATTCACCTATGAGGACAAGACACAATTAAATAAAATAAAGGTGAAACAAAGAGGCTGGGAAGATTCAGGACCATTGCCTCTGGAATGAGTGTAATGGATCACAGTGGTGTACCTTTGAGAAACCCAGGGGGAGAGGGTACCGATTTGTACATAGTATGTTTGAGAAGAACTGGAGGGGTACCAATGGCTTATGCATGCACTGCAGACAGACGATTACTGTAAACACCACCAACACACAGCCTTGGGGGGCCAGCTGAAGGAGATCTCCACTGGCTGGCACCAGTCACAAGTCCTTTCTATGGGCTGGTGACATGATCATACAAAAAGCCAGTGCATCCGGAGGGCACTAAAGGGTGCACAGTCCTGACACACATGAAGAGGGCACTGACACTAGACCTGGGTCCACACTTAGCCCCCATGGGAGTGGCAGTAACTCTACTGACTGGACCCAGCTTGAGGGGGACCATTCTAAAAAGGATGTGGATTAGACAAGAGGGAGCCTCTGCCAAAGAAAGGCGTGGGGTGGGGCTGTTCACAAGAGGTGCCAGCTACAGCACTTACCGTAGCAGTACCATGGTTTCACTGCCGGGAATAGTCCTGCACTATTAGTGCAGAGAGACTTTCCAGCCCTAAAGCTAGCATGGTCATCGTATACAATAAGTATAGGTTTAACCCTGATGGTCTATAGCCTATCCCTGGGATTCTGTTTAAGAGTTTGATTGCTCATCTTTATTTTGGAATTGCTGACAGACCCTATTATGGCTCTTACCAGCGGTAGCCCATTTAAATAGAAAGAAAGAAGGGAACCTAAAGGGCTTGTGCTATTTGTATTTAATTTACCCGGCCAGTACATACAGCCCTGCCATGCCGCCCAGACCCCTGAGTCTGTCTTTCCATTTCTTGTAGATCAATAAACAACAAGGCTGGAAATGCATTAATCTGTCCTGTCTGCGGTGTGTGTGGGGGGGTGCTGGTTGTTTTTGAACTGCAATATTTGGCATTGTTATTGTGTCAGTGATTTAAATGTGCTGATCGAGTTGCTGACAGCTTAAATGGCTCCAGCCCCCAGCCTTCCCCTCCCCCTTCTCCCAGCCTGCAGTTAGTCTCTGTTACAGATGGAAGGCTGACAACTTCTCCTCAGGAACAATAGGAAGTGGGAAAATAGGTGGAGAGCCTTGTAATTGTTTAGGTTGGGGTTTCTTTTGGGGGTTGCTGGTGGTTGTTGTTTTAAAAGATGAGGAAAATGGAGACATTTCCTCTTCTTTGCTGGTGCCTAGAAGAAGGCAGGTGCCACCTCTGTGAATCCATGACTATGCATTCACCTGTACCTGCCCTCAAGGTGAGAGTTACAGAGGGAAAAAGAGAGATAGGCCTTAAAGGCTGCTTTGCATCTCCCCCTACCTGCTCTGCAGTGACAACCTTCTGATAGCAGACAGCCAACGCTCTAAATCACTCCCCATCTGCTCTCTCGCCCCCTGAGCACTCCCGCCTCCTGCTGCCTGACAAAACAGATCTCCCCGTGCTGGCTTCCCCTCCTGCTTTCCTGAAGGTTAGCCAGGTGTGCAGCTTAGCCTGGCTGTCCAGATGCCATTCAGGGGCAAAAGGTGAGGGGGTTGCTCTCTAGACCAGCTATAAGAGGCTGAAAGGCTACATGGGGCAACTCCAGACGCAGCTGATGCAAAAGTGATTGTCTCCTCTGCTAAGATGTGCACAGTGAAGGCTGTCAAACACACACCAGAGGGGCAAGAATAAGACAAGACAAGGCTGGAAAAATACTGACAACGCGACACATACATTTGCACAGTATGTAGCATAGTACCCCACTGGGAAATAAGCGTCAAAGCATCTTATTATTGCTGCTATCCTACTAATAACTAGGTTTGGCAGAATTCAATTTTTTATTTTTTTTATTTTTTATAATTTCAACAGACAATACAATGTTTATGTGTAAGCATATTTTTTTTTATTTTTGTAACAATTTACATTTTCACAGTTGTGGGAAATTATGGGAGGGTCAGAAAATGGCAGCAGGTCAGGCACTAATTATTTAATGACAGTAGATGTTGAGATTCAAAAAGTTAAATTTTATAACTGTTTAAACACAAACTGTCAACATCACATGTCAAAATATACTAAGTAAATGTCCTTAAATCAAACGTTCTTAAGTTTTCAAGCAGCATTTTTCTTACTTTGCCTATCTGTATATTTCTATGATCAATCATCAATGGAAATATTTTTTTTGCCAGTTTGGGTATGTATGGTGAAATTGAGATTTACTGATAAAAATTGTACCCTTCCAAGCCTATTAATAACACAAGCAAATCTAGGTATAACCATAGCTGCTCTGGAATGGTCCAAATCTAATGAATGGTGGGTAGCACTGTAATACACTCCTCATTTACATTTGGTAGAAATGAATGTACAAAACTCACAAAGTAAATATGTGATGCTGTCATTCCTTTCTGGTGGGAATAAAACTGTGCTCGGTCAGCTGCCTTGGCTTTTTCACTCTCTCTCAAGCACACTGATAGCTACTATGTAAATGAAAAGGGTATGGATTCTGGAAATGATAGTGGGAGAAAGAGGGAATGTAGTGACACAGGTTAATCACCTGTCTCTAGAAGGAGTCAGCTATGGGAGGTGTTTGCTTTGGAAATTAAGGCCTTCCCTTGGCAGTGACTCATGACTATGCACCTCTAACAGCACATGGATTCAATTAACTGTAGGAAGCTGGAAAGCAAAGGGCCCCCTGCTGGGCAGGTGCTAAGTATTCATGTGTTTGCCCCTGAAGTCACCAGCAAATGAGTTTCCTGGACATCACCCTGCAGAAATCACCCATGTATCAGAACATGGAGAATGTGAGCTCAGTGTGAACTCAGATCCATGGTGTAGTGGGAGAGCCACCCATGGAAATACGCTACCTGAAGTGAAAGCCCAGAGCAGGGATGGGGATGAGTGGGACTGCTGCATGGGTTACAACGGAGTGCAGCAAGAAAGCCTGGGCAAGGGAGCTTTGGTCTGGTGGCATCATTACAGAATGCAGACAGGAGGGAATGGGAAGAGAACAAAAGCTAAGGGAGGAGGCTAGCAATGAGGAGCCCTGTAGTGCCAAGAGAGCAGGTGCCCATTGGAAGAAGAGGTGACATGAGAGTAGATTATGGTTATTGATACTGATTTCTATTACAGCAGCACCTGGAAGCCACAGCAAATATCAGGGCCCCCATTGTGCTAGCTGCTGCACAAAAGTGCTGCGCAGTGACCTAACTCCATCAGTGGCAATCTTGGCATTAACTTCAGTGGAGCCCAGTTACGCCAATGCTGAGCGCCTTTGAAAAGGCCGTCCACCCTCCCGGCCCCAAAGGACTTGCAGTCTGAGCAGACAAGAGCGACAGAGCATAGTAGGGGATGCAGAGAGGTGAACTGACTGCCCAGGTCACACCCCAGTCTAGCAAAACAGCTGGGATTAGAACCCAGGGCCTACAGGGCCACAGCAATGGAGGAGAGAGGAATAAGTGGGCTCTACCCCGCTTGCAGACCAGGGGGACCCAGGAGGGAGGTTACCCTACACAGATCAGGAGTGGGAAAGCAACCTAAATGGAAAACACCATGGGGAAAGCTTTCAGGTGCTGGGTGAAGGTTGGGAGAGCTGTGAACAGCCCCACGCAGTCCGTGGCTCATCACCGCACTAGCTACCACTGGAATTCCTGAGAAGACGGTGGGGCTGAGCACAGATCCATGTGGTGGGAAGGTGCCCAGTCCAGGGGGTGCACCTCTCCAAACCCAGCCACATCAGCTACACAGTCTGTTCACTTACAACCCACAATTTCAAGGTTGGGGTGGGGGAGAGGAGAGGATAGCAGTTGCATTGAAGATAGTTATCTCTGGAAATGTATTGAGGCTCCATGTCTCAGTAGTTTCAAGGGTTATGGGAGGGGTTGTGTTGGGATTCTGTATCCCTGGAGGGGGAAGAGGGTACTAAGAGGGGATGGAGTGAGGTTCCATGTCGCTGGAGGAGAGAGGGATGAGGGTTATGGGAAGGGACATGTCTGGGTTGCATATCCCTGGAAGGGAAGGGAGTGGAGAGGGTTAGAGGCAGGGATGGGTCAGAGTTGCATTTCCCGAGAGGAGAGGTCAAGGTATGGTAGGAGATGAGTGAGGGATGCAGGTCTCTAGAGGAGGGGGAGAGGATTATGGGAGGGCACGGACAGGTCAGGGATGCCCATCCATGGAGGAGTGAGGAGGGTTACGGGAAGGTATGTATGGGGGTTGCATGTCTGCAGAGGAAGGGTTTGGAAGCTGGGAAGAATTGCCAATCAAGTGGGGGAACATTTGCCACAAGAGGGGCATGTGAGTGATGGGAGGCTGACATTGTATGGGTCAGGATGGCAAGTTACCAAGAGAAGTGAGGATATGGCAGCTGGAAGATATGGCAGGGATGGACCCTGGCTATCTCATGCCCTGACCCAGCATTGCGACATGAAGAACTCCATATAGGAGCTCTGCCAAACCACCTTAATCAAAAGGCTGAAATTAGCGACGCTCCCAGCTGCTTATGTGTGAAATGACAATGTGTTTATTAGTGCTGAAATAGAAAGGGAAGGCGAAGGAGTGTTGTGTAAACTGTGCCTGGCCTTTGTGCCTGCTGCTGGGGGTGTGATCAACACCACCAGCTGGCAGCTCTCCGGTTAAGAAAAAAATAATACAGTCCTGGAGACTGCAATGTGAACAAGAGCTAGTGGAGCACTCAATGCAGGAAAAACAGCTGGCGAGGGACCCGCGCTCTCAAGGCACAAATTACAGTCAAAGCCGATAAGAAATTCTTCCTAATTCACAGGAAGTTTTCTCTATGACTCTGTATCCAAAATCCAACTCTGCCCCCCACCATCCCATTCTTCATTCCTTGGCATAAAAGCTCCCATCCTTGGCACCCTAGGTCCAAGGTATTTTGCTGCCAGACACTCCTCACCTAGGGTGGGCAGTACAGATGTGCAACATGGACACAGCTGTGGGGTACAGAACAGAAGAGGAGTCCCAGTAGGCACTGCAAGGTTGCAGGGGTTGGCAGCACATGCAAAGTTTTGGGGCATCCTGACAAAGCACCCTTATTGACAGCAGAGTGGGTTACGCACCAACTGACTGAGCTAGTGGTCGTTCCTTCTTGTGCATCTTCTCTGAATAAAATGCAGGGATGTGAGTGTTCCTGAATAGGAGAGAAGTATCCTCATGGCTCTTGTTAATGCCCCTGTGGCATGGGCAGGGGCTAAGCAAGTTTCCACAACACAGCTCTGCCGATGCACCCCAATCCTGATCCACAGCCCCCCTACTATCCCAGCCATGGGTACCCCCAGCACTCTGCCACTACACCTCAATCTTGGGCAGCCCCCTGCTATTCCAGTCCTGCCCTTCATCACTTTCTGAATTTTCACCTGCAGGACCTCAGCTATTCCAGACCAGGGTCTCTCTTAATTTGAGCAATGTCTGTCAATCATGCCAAAACTGATGGCTTTGGAACATATATCAAAGCATTCATACAACATTTATCACTGTAGCATCTGTAGCCTAGATCCTGAAAAGTCTTGAAATCAATGGGAGTCAGGTGCCTAAATACCTCTCAGTAGCTCGGTTGAGTGCTTTTCCCTGTCCCCTCTTCAGATTGAGGTAGGATTCAAGCTCATTTGGGGTTTGATGCAAAGACATGAAGGGCCTGTTTAGGGGGCAAAGACCATCTTCCAAGCCAGCTGAGTGAGCTAGCAGTGCGAGCCAGCAAATAGGGCACTGGCATGGGAGCAGCAAATGTAATCCCTACCCTGCCACTGAGTGTGCATCCTTGGGCACCTCACCTCATCACACACGACCCATGCTAGTCAAGTTGCTTAATGCACTACTGGAAGGCCCTCATTTCTATTACAATGACAAGCCTCTATATAGAGTAGGCAGCAAGGTTTGGATTTGGATTCAGAGTGCAACTAAACAACCAGCAGGATCTCTTTACCTAGGGCAATAACTTAGCCTTTAAAAGAAAACGGTGGCTTCTTTGAAGAAAAATAAAACCAAGTAATAATTGCACAGCCTTTAACTCCAGATAATGTCAGCGTGAGCACAAGGCTAATTAAATGATTGATATGATTTCAGAGTGAAAACACACACGCACGCTCTGGCCATGCACAAGGTTATCTGTGTCATTTAATTAACCTGCGCACCGGAGAGAGATTCTCTGCCGTTATCTGGTGATCCCAGTTCTGTGATAGCTGTTGGGCTTTCGGTTTTGTGTGGAGAGTGGTTTTCCCCCAAGAGATCAGCCAGAGCTGAAGGGACTTTAACAAGTTTGATAACATTTTTAAAAAGTGACGCATCCTTTAAAAAAAGGCTCCTTGCAGAGGACACTAACTGGGGGGTTGTTCTGGACCCAAGTGTAGGGATATGTAGTGTCTTGGTGTGGCGACTGCCTTAGTTTCCCTCCCTGGCCTGGTGTAACTGGACAACAAATAACTGCAAGTTCCAAGAGTTCTGGAGTCCATAAGACAGAGTAGCAAGGCCTGCACCATCCCCCTCACCATCCCTGGCTTGGGTAAGTAGCATTCTCCCACATCTCTCCCCTCCTTGGCCGGTGCAGTGAGAACTCCCCGTCCTGTTTCAATCTGCCATTGACCATTGCGGTCTGCTATGCCCTTAGTGCATCTCTCACCCTTCCCAATGCTTCCCTTCATGCTTCTGTCCTCAGCGATATCAGCCTTCTTCCTCTCCTCATGGTTCCTCTTGCCCATTGGTCTCTTCTCCCACAAGGCTTTGGTCCAGATCCTCAAAGGTATTTAGGCTCCTATCTTCCAGTGATGTCCACAGAAAAGTTAGGCCCCTAAAAACCCTGGGGAATCTGAGCCTTTGTCCCCCACTCTCTGTCCACTCTCTGCCCTCCATGTGTAGCTGCTTCTCTCCCTTCCACCTGCTGCTCTTTAAGCTCCCAGTTCCAGTCACCACTCACCTCCTACCCGCTCACACAGCTGTGCCCGCTCAGCAGGGAGGGTGCCGGCAGGGAGCAGGGGATTCACAGGTCTGGGACACTAACCAAAGCAACCGCAAAATGTGTAAAAATTCAGCATCACCCTTGCCAAACTGGGACTGGGACTCAACTCCCCTTGGTCCCTCCAAGGCAGGGCAGAGGGACATTGAAGTATGGCTTGCCCTAGTGCTGCCCACACTGCCCTGACCTGTGGCTAGACAAAGACTTCAGCACTGTCACACCAGCCCCTTTCACCAGCGCTGCAGTTGCATTATACAAAAGACACATCAGGGAGAGCAGTGGGTGTTAAGGACCACATCCTGGTGTCTCTTTCTTTATCAGCAGCAGAGCAGTCTAAAAACTACTCCGAGCCGTGCAGGTTACGCATCTGCATTTCTATGGAAGGTGTCAAGCAACAATATAAATCATGAGAGTGATGAGTCTGTATAAAGCAGACAGGTATGTATGGGGATGGAGGAAAAGAAGGGGAGGAGATAGGCAGATAGATGCAGAGCTGGGGAAATGTTTCTCAGAAGCTTTTGACAGTGCTCTTCTGTCTTTGTCAGGGGAATCAGGAACATGTCTGAACACTCTGCCATAGGCTCCCTCTCCAACTAAATTTTATCTACATATCCTCCCTCGAGTGCTCTGAACATAAACTATATGATCCAGGCTATTTCTGTACCACATACACCCACCTGGCACATACACAGAAGAGATCCCCCTCTTCACAACGCTTTGGGAATCAAAGCAAAGAGTAACTCAGAGAACGGGGATTGGGAGAGAGCCTGGTACAGTGAGGGGTTTGTTTAAAGGTGATCCTGCTGATCCAATTTGAATAATGAGGGAATTGTGGGGTTATGGGCCAAAAAGCAGTGAGGCAGAGGGTCATTCAACTCAAAGAACAGACAAGGAACAGCAGAGTGGCTAACAGAGGGAGTTTGACTGGGATCTGTCCGAGAGGAGGTACGCTAAGTGCTGCATTAGGGGAGCTGTGTTGGTGAGTATCTGAGTGTCTGTTGCGGGGACAGTTTGTCAGTTTTATTGTGTGCTTGATTGTTTGAAAAGTGTGAATTGGGAGTGCTTTGTTCCAGGTGGGCCTTGAGTGGGTCTGACTGTTATAAAAAGGCAGTCAGCTGCAAACCACGCACAACATTCTGAAGAATCAGAGCAGGCTGCACAGCAGGGACAGAAGGACAGTGAAGAAATTTGGCAGCATGTGACCTCCAGAAGAAGAAAGAGGAGTGTCCATGTACCAGCAATGCAGATACAGGTGAGCAACCATTTTCATGTTCTCTCCAAGGTACTAATGCGGAGAGTGGACTAGATGATACATCTGAGAGAAGGGAGCAGAAGGAGACTCCACCGATTGGAAGGCATGAGCTGCACTGCCCTAGGGATACGGGTTCCATGACCACCACTCCCAAGAGAAGGAGGCAGCTGCTGGTGGTCGGGGACTCCCTCCGAAGTGTGTTGCTTGCCAGGAGCTAGGATTCACGATGTGATGAAGAGATTGCCGAGACTCATCAAGCCCTCAGATTGCTACCCCTTCCTGCTTCTCCGCGTTGTGACAGATCCAGACTAGTGGGGTACAGGAGTCTGGTAGAGGGCAAATATACTGGTCACTGGATGAGTAGTTTTCTGTTCCCTGAGTGACCAGAGAAGGGGCTGCACTAGAGTAATCAGGAACCTGCTAGAACCAGTTAAGGCAGGCAAGCTAATTTGGACACCTGAAGCCAATTAAGAAGAAGCTGCTAGAATCAATTAAGGCAGGCTAATCAGGGCACCTGGGTTTTAAAAGGAGCTCACTTCAGTTTGTGGTGTGAGCGTGAGGAGCTGGGAGCAAGAGGCGCAAGGAGCTGAGAGTGAGAGGGTGTGCTGCTGGAGAACTGAAGAGCACAAGCGTTATCAGACACCAGGTGGAAGGTCCTGTGGTGAGAATAAGGAAGGTGTTTGGAGGAGGCCATGGGGAAGTAGCCCAGGAAGTTGTAGCTGTCATACAGCTGTTACAGGAGGCACTATAGACAGCTGCAGTCCACAGGGCCCTGGGCTAGAACCCGGAATAGAGGGCGGGCCCGGGTTCCCCCCAAACCTCCCAATTGACCTGGACTGTGGGTTCTTCCAGAGGGGAAGGTCTCTGGGCTGTTCCCCAACCCACATGGTAAATCTCTGAGGCAAGAAAATCCGCCAATAAGCGCAGGACCCACCAATATAGAGGAGGAATTTTGTCACAGTGTGGGCACCAATGATATTGCCAAGAATGACCTTGAGCAGATCACTGCAGACTACGTGGCTCTGGGAAGAAGGATAAAGGAGTTTGAGGTGCAAGTGGTATTCTCGTCCATCCTCCTTGTGGAAGGAAAAGGCCCGGGTAGAGACCGCCAAATTGTGGAAGTCAACGAATGGTTACGCAGATGGTGTCTGAGAGAAGGCTTTGGATTGATGACCATGGGATGGTGTTCCAAGAAGGAGGAATGCTAGGCAAAGATGGGCTCCACCTAACGAAGAGAGGGAAGAGCATCTTTGCAAGCAGGCTGGCTAACCTAGTGAGGAGGGCTTTAAACTAGATTCACCGGGGGAAGGAGACCAAAGCCCTGAGGTAAGTGGGGAAATGGGATACTGGGAGGAAGCATGAGCAGGAGAGCGCAAGAGGGGAGGATTCCTGCCTCATACTGAGAAAGCAGGACAATCAGCAAGTTATCTTAAGTGCCTACACACAAATGCAAGAAGCCTGGGAAACAAGCAGGGAGAACTGGAAGTCCTGGCATAGTCAAGGAATTATGATTTGATTGGAATAACAGAGACTTGGTGGGATAACTCACATGACTGGAGTACTGTCATGGTTGGATATAAACTGTTCAGGAAGGACAGGCAGGGCAGAAAAGGTTGGGGAGTTGCATTGTATGTAAGAGAGGAGTATGACTGCTCAGAGCTCCAGTATGAAACTGCAGAAAAACCTGAGAGTCTCTGGATTAAGTTTAGAAGTATGAGCAACAAGGATGATGTTGTGGTGGGAGTCTGCTATAGACCACCAGACCAGGGGCATGAAGTGAACGAGGCTTTCTTCCAGCAACTAACAGAAGTTACTAGATCACAGGCCCTGGTTCTCATGGGAGTCTTCAATCATCCTGATATCTGCTGGGAGAGCAATACAGCAGTGCACAGACAATCCAGGAAGTTTTTGGAAAGTGTAGGGGACAATTTCCTGGTGCAAGTGCGAGAGGAACCAACTAGGGGCAGAGCTCTTCTTGACCTGCTGTTCACAAACAGGAAAGAATTAGTAGGGGAAGCAAAAGTGGATGGGAACCTGGGAGGCAGTGACCATGGGATGGTTGAGTTCAGGATCCTGACACAAGGAAGAAAGGAGAGCAGCAGAATACGGACCCTGGACTTCAGAAAAGCAGACTTTGACTCCCTCAGGGAACTGATGGGCAGGATCCCCTGGGAGAATAACATGAAGGGGAAAGGAGTCCAGGAGAGCTGGCTGTATTTTAAAGAATCCTTATTGAGGTTGCAGTAACAAACCATCCAGATGAGTAGAAAGAATAGTAAATATGGCAGGCAACCAGCTTGGCTTAACAGTGAAATCCTTGCTGATCTTAAACACAAAAAAGAAGCTTACAAGAAGTGGAAGATTGGACAAATGACCAGCAAGTTGTATAAAAATATTGCTCAGGCATGCAGAAGTGAAATCAGGAAGACCAAATCACACTTGGAGTTGCAGCTAGCAAGAGATGTTAAGAGAAACAAGAAGGGTTTCTTCAGGTATGTTAGCAACAAGAAGAAAGTCAAGAAAAGTGTGGGCCCCTTACTGCATGAGGGAGGCAACCTAGTGACAGAGGATTTGGAAAAAACGAATGTACTCAATGCTTTCTTTGCCTCTGTCTTCACGAACAAAGTCAGTTCCCAGACTGCTGCACTGGGCAGCACAGCATGGGGAGATGGTGACCAGCCCTCTGTGGAGAAAGAAGTGATTCAGGACTATTTAGAAAAGCTGGACGAGCACAAGTCCATGGGGCTGGATGCACTGCAACCAAGGGTGCTGAAGGAGTTGGCGGATGTGATTGCAGAGCCATTGGCCATTATCTTTGAAAACTCATGGCGATCGGGGGAGGTCCCAAATGACTGGAAAAAGGCTAATGTAGTGCCCATCTTTAAAAAAGGGAAAAAGGAGGATCCGGGGAACTACAGGCCAGTCAGCCTCACCTCAGTCCCTGGAAAAATCATGGAGCGGGTCCTCAAGGAATCAATTCTGAAGCACTTAGCGGAGAGGAAAGTGATCAGGAACAGTGAGCATGGATTCACCAAGGACAAGTCATACCTGACTAACCTAATTGCCTTATATGATGAGATAACTGGCTCTGTGGATGAGGGGAAAGCAGTGGATGTGTTATTCCTTGACTTTAGCAAAGCTTTTGATAGGGCCTCCCACAGTATTCTCGCCAGCAAGTTAAAGAAGTATGGGCTGGATGAATGGACTGTAAGGTGGATAGAAAGCTGGCTAGATCTTCGGGCTCAACGGGTAGTGATCAATGGCTCAATGTCTAGTTGGCAGCCAGTATCAAGAGGAGTACCCCAAGGGTCGGTCCTGGGGCCGGTTTTGTTCAAGATCTTCATTAATGATCTGGAGGATGACGTGGACTGCACCCTCAGCAAGTTTGCAGATGACACTAAACTGGGAGGAGTGGTAGATACGCTGGAGGGTAGGGATAGGATACAGAGGGACCTAGACAAATTAGAAGATTGGGCCAAAAGAAATCTGATGAGGTTCAACAAGGACAAGTGCAGAGTCCGGCACTTAGGACGGAAGAGTCCCATGCACTACTAGACTTGGGACCGAATGGCTAGGCAGCAGTTCTGCAGAAAAGGACCTAGAGGTTACAGTGGACGAGAAGCTGGATATGAGTCAATAGTGTGCCCTTGTTGCCAAGAAGACTAATGGCATTTTGGGCTGTATAAGTAAAGGCATTGCCAGCAGAGCGAGGGACGTGATCATTCCCCTTTATTTGACATTGGTGAGGCCTCATCTGGAGTACTGTGTCCAGTTTTGGGCACCACACTACAAGAAGGATGTGGAAAAATTGGAAAGAGTCCAGTGGAGGGCAACAAAAATGATTAGGGGGCTGGAGCACATGACTTATGAGGAGAGGCTGAGGGAACTGGGATTGTTTAGTCTGCAGAAGAGAAGAATGAGGGGGGATTTGATAGCTGCTTTCAACTAGCTGGAAGGGGGTTCCAAAAAGATGGATCTAGACTCTTCTCAGTGGTAGCAGATGACAGAACAAGGAGTAATGGTCTCAAGTTGCAGTGGGGGAGGTTTAGGTTGGATATTAGGAAAAAAATTTCACTAGGAGGGTGATGAAGCACTGGAATGGGTTACCTGCGGAGGTGGTGGAATCTCCTTCCTTAGTGGTTTTTACGGTCAGGTTTGACAAAGCCCTGGCTGGGATGATTTAGTTGGGGATTGGTCTTGCTTTGAGCAGGGGGTTGGACTAGATGACCTCCTGAGGTCCCTTCCAACCCTGATATTCTATGATTCTATGATTTTGAGAGCCACCCAAAGTGTAGACTTGCTGATGCCTGATTCCATCCTAGTAGGCATCATACAGGGATGTCACAACAACCCTGAAATCTGACTGGAGCCCGTCACTAGGGACTCAGGGAAATGGCACTGTCAAAAATGTTATCTGTTTTTTAAATACAGCGCAATACACAATCCTTTAAGGCAGGGGTGGGCAAACTTTTTGGCCCGAGGGCCACATCTCGGTATGGAAATTGTATGGCGGGCCATGAACGCTCACAAAATTAGGGGTTGGGGTGGGTCCAGAAATTAGGAGATGCAAAACCTGCAGACATATCTCCAGCACTACAATGATCAATGCCCCCGACAACACACCTTTCAAGATCCATGAGTCCTTCACATGCCTATCACAACATGTGGTATTCCTCATCCAGTGCATCAAATGCCCCAATAACAACGGTGTGGGTGAAACCAGACAATCACTATGCTCTCATGAATGCCACAGAAAAATGATAAAAGACAAAAACATCCTATCACCCGTGAGTGAACACTGTTCACTAAAGTGATCACTTCATATCTGATCTTTCAATACTCATCCTCAAAGGAAACCTGTACACCTTCAAAAGGTGAATGTGGGAACTTAAATTCATAACGTTGCTAGACACTAAAACCGTGGACTCAACAGGGCCACTGGTTTCATGACACATTACAATAATCTGTAACACATACCTGCCTGCTAACCCTTACGTAGTTTCCCACAACTTGTGTTATCCCTTATGCTTAACAATCTGTCCCAACTTGCATTTGGCTCAGACACTCTGATTACCTTCCGCAGACCTGTGAAAGAGTTCCGTGTAAGCTCAAAATCTTGTCCCTTCCACCAGCAGAAGTTGGTTCAATAAAAGATATTACTTCACCTGCTTTGTCTCTCTAATATTCACAGGTGAGATTTTTGAAGATTTTCATTTGTAATGCAGTACTACCTACATGTCCCAAGTGAGATCAGTGCTCCACTGTGCTGGGCATTGCATGCACACTGTGCCCTAAAAAGGCTTATGATCTAAATAGACAAGTAGTGGGAAGGGAAACTGAGGTTAAATGACTTTCTCATGGTCACACAGTGGCTCAGGGGCAGAGCCCAGGTCTTCTGTCTTCCAGTCCAGGGGGCCTGTCGATTAGAACATGCTGCCTCTCATTCACACAACATGAAAGTGCCACTAACAGCCTTTTACCACAGGGACATGGAGAAGGAAAGCACAATCTCAGTGTTGCCAACTCTCATGATTTTGTCGTGTGTCTCATGATAATTATAGTTTGCCTTACAGCCCCAGCTCCTGGAGTCAAGTGGACATAATTTCAGCCTTCATTCTTAAAGAAAAAGTAAATTTCTAGCCCTTGTGCTGTGGAGAAAACTTCAAAATGTGACCTCAGTGCAACCTAAAGGCTCAAAAAGCAGAAGGCAAATAAAAAGAATACCAAATCTTTTTTTCCTCATAATCTCTTGATTATAAAGCCAATCTTATGATTTTTGGTGAGCTTGACTCATGCTGTTTGAACATGTGGGGTTGGCAATATTGCAATCTACTGGACATGCTGCTTTGCAGCAAGGAGAAGATTCTGTTGCAGTTTAAAACAAACAAATCAGAAACAGCAGGCTGCCTCCCATGGAATGAGAAAATGGAAAATAAGAGCCAATTGCCGTTGTGCCAGCACCGTCCATGCAGCAGACAGTTTGTCCTGATTGCCCTTCTGCTGGGTCTCAGAACCCCACTGCTTACATGGGAGGCCAAGCGCAGTGTCATTTTAGGCACAGGACCGCTGCCAGAACTGTGCGCTAGGGCTGGAACTCATCACCTCCACTGCCTTAGTCAGTAGCAGTAACACCCGCCCGGCTATGTCAGCCTCCTGATGGAACAGACCCTGGTGGGCCATCAACTTCATTGGAGCTAATTCATCATGGCATTAGAAACACTGGGTCTGAAAGTGGTGGGACGTGTACAAATAGGCAAGGAAGGGGGCTCAGGGAACCTTCCTCCCTCCGTCCTAACGACCCTGCAGACGGCTATCTACAGTCCCTGGCTTTCTGATCCCCAGTTACAGTGAGGAGTCATCAAACAGGGGTGCAGACCAAGATCATGGCCTGTGCATGAAAAGGCTTATACTTTGTTCCTGAAAAATATCCTCAGCCAATGGTACCTACAGTGCTGTGTTCAGCTGCTGCCATTGGAGTTTGGGGAGAGTGAAGACTGTGACGTTGCACTCCATATACTTTATGAAAATATGCTTATGAATGTGAATAAGATGTAACTGGAATATGCTTTATGCAAAAGGTCTCTTGTAAGGTATTGTTACAAAGCTTATAATCTATTGAGTGTGTTCATCCTATTTGTATGCATGTATCGTTCTTGTATCTGAAGCTAGAAATATGAAGTATAACTCTGAGGTCCTATTGTAATTATGCAAAGTGTGGGCCATTAATGGTGTTTTAGAATCTTGATGGCTCCCATTGACTAGGACAATTTGTTGTAAATGGCTCTGTTTACTTGCAAACCTTCCAGTGTATGTGTGGGCCAGCCCAGGAAGAATGGAGGCTGGGGTCTCACAGGACATGTGATCATGGCACCTGATCCTGGAATCCATCTTAAATCTGGTACTTTTCCACTTAGAAGGAGGGGTGGGGACCCAGAGAGACAAAAGATTCCTGCCTTGTGCCAAAGCTATAAAAAGGGATGGAGCAGGAGAGAGCCCCGGTTTTCCACCTAAGATGTCTGCTGGAACTAACAAGAACTGTATCAGGGGAAAGGACTGGACCCAGACTAGGAAGGAGTCTAGTCCATGAAAGAAGTTTATTGGAACATCTCTGAGGGTGAGATATTACCTGTATTCAGTTTCTTAATGTATTAGGCTTAGACTTGAGCAGTTTTGCTTTATTTTTCTTGGTGACTTACTTTGTTCTGTCTTCTATTACTTGAAACCATTTAAATCCTACTTTTTATACTTAATAAAATCACTTTTGTTTATTAATGAACCCAGATTAAGTGATTAATACCTGGAGGAGAAAACAGCTGTGCATATCTCTCTATCAGGGTTATAGAGGGCAGGAAATGTATGAGTTTACCCTGTATAAGCGTTATACAGAGTAAAACGGATTTATTTGAGGTTTGGATCCCATCAGGAGTTGGGTGTCTGGGTGCTGGAGTCAAGTAACCTCCAGAGCTGTTTTCACTTAAAGCCTGCAGCTTTGGGAGTGTGGCCCAGACTCTGGGTCCGTGTTACAGCAGGCTAGTGGGTCTGGCTCAACAAGGCAGGGTTCTGGAAGTCCCAAGCTGGCAGGGAAAATGGGCTCAGATGTAACTTCAGCACATTAGGAGACAGTCCCAAGGGAATCTCTGTGACCGAACCCATCACAAATACCATGTGTGAAAGCTAGGGGTCCCCTCTCCTGCAGACTCTTTGTAAATATTTGCCAGGCACTGGACTCCAGAGACAAACACATTTATTCTCCACGGGTGCAATCCCTAGGTGCAAATCATCTCCGACAAGGAGAACAGAGAATAGGGCTGGGATTTTCACTAGCACCTAAGGGAGCTGGGCACCACATCCTTACTTCAATGAGCTTTTGGTGCCTAACTCCCTTAGGAGTCCTAGACTGTGGACCCAATTTTCCTCTAGTTTTGGACCAGAACAACTCTATTTACACGACTGGAGTTGCTCCTGGTTTCCACCAGTGAAATACACTCCAGAGAGTAGTTATGCCCCACTCAATTTTTAAGCCTGGGTAGTGCAGTGATGGGTGCCTTAGAAATGGAGCGGTAGATAAAGTTAGCACATCGGGAGCCAATCAAGTGCATATCACCAGAAGCAGGGAAGTCATTTCAACCTTTGGCAACAGAACTTTAACACAAGTCTTCCAAGAGCCTTCTCTAGTTCAGCAATGAATGAGGTTTCCATATGAAAAAGGGGCTGGGGTCCAGAAATTTCACAACATAATTTTGCAGAGCCAAGATCCCGCAGACAGAAACGGCAAAGAAACCTTGCACAAAATTGGGAGAAAATAACTGTTCCCCAGTGCCACATGGCTGTAGCCAATTCTTCCTGTCCTGTGACACACGGATCAGTGCCACTGGCAGGCTGGTATCAAAGACGCTGAAAAAAATCACAGAGGCAACAGTGATGGAAAGCGGCTGTATGAAGTGCAATGGAACTCAATCTGCTGCAATATGATATTTTACAGGAGACAATGATGGAGCATGGCCCCAGCTCTCAGAATATTTCCCACAATCCGTTGCCCGTGACAGCGGTGACAAAGTGTCAGCTTCCATATGTTACATTTAAGCGACACTTACTGTGCTAAACGCAGACTAGAATTAAAATGGAAATGATATAGATGTGCATTACACTTCCATTAATCTTGATGTCCTGAGTCTCAAGCTGACAGTGGGCTTTGCGGGAGGAGAGTGAGGAAGAGGCAAGAGGCTTGGTTTTTTATTCTTGTTATAATAAAAACAAACATGGCTGTGAGTGCTGACACAACACAAATGCACTGCACTTCGGTACAGGCCACTATGGGTCTGATGAAGGAGACCAGATCTTTGTATTGCCACCTCACCAAGAGCCTGGTGTTCTAAAATGCTCCCTTGACTGTGTGTGCAAACATCCTTTCCCATTTAAAGGCCTACTTTGGATAGCCGTTACCTTGGCTGCATCCACATCGAGGGTATGGATGCTCTCAGAGGACCTGCTGGATGCAGAACTGGCCATTGCTCATGCAATTATATGGATATCTTAGTAAAAATAGACCCATAAGACCAAATTCTACCCTCAGTTACACTCAGCTGACTTTAGTGGGGTTGTACAGGATAACTGAGGGTGGAGGATGCCAGGTCCAGCTAGAAATGAGGAAACCTCAGGAGATTGGTAGGTCCTGCTCTGTGCAGATGGAAGATTGGATGCTTTCCTGAGCCACTGAAATCTGCAAAGTTAGAGCTAGAACTTGATTTAGAACTGACCCTTGTGAGATTATCAGAGAACCCCTGAGACCAGCCATTGCCAAGCTCCTTCAGCTAGGTCCAGCAACTGCAGAGACACATGGAAATGAACAACAATAGAAAAGGACTCACGGTATAAAATTCAGCTCTGGATCTAGAGTCTGAATGCCCAAGAGTTTAGCGCCAAGATTGTCCAGAATGACTAGCGATTTATGGTGTCTCCCTGGGGCACCCAAAATCACTCCTTACTTTGGAAAATCTTGGTGTGTTTGGATCTGGGATTTCAGTTCAGCCCACTATAAAGATTGGGATCTGTGGCTAGTGCTTAGCCTACTGCAAGTTCACACAGCAGGCCCAACACGGTTGTGGTTTTAAACTGGTCTTTGTTCCAGACCCCTTTGAAAGATTAACTCACAGCAAACACCCCCTGATTCTCCAGGCAATGCTACAACAGCTTTGTGAATACCAAGCAGATGAAATGCATAGATTCCAAGGCCAGAAGGGTCCACTGTGATCATCTAGTCTGCCCTCTTGGACAGCACAGACAGGGGAACTTCCCAAAAATAATTCCTAGAGAAGAAACATCCAATCTGGTTTTAAAAATTGTCAGTGATGGAGAATCCACCATGTCCCTTGGCAAATTGTTCCAATGGCTAACTACCCTTACTGTCAAAAATTTACACCTTATTTCCAGTCTCAATTTTTTTAGCTTCATCTTCCAACCATTGGATTGTACTATACATTTCTCTGCTAGACCAAAGTGTCCATTATTAAATATTTGTTCCCCATGTAGATACTTACAGACTATAATCAAATCACCCCTTAATCTTCTCTTTGTTAAGATAGATTGAGCTCCTAGAGTCTATCGCTACAACCACGTTTTCTAATCCTGTAATCATTCTTCTGGCTCTTCTCTGAACCCTCTCCAATTTATCAACACCCTTCTTGAATTGTGGGCACCAGAACAGGACACATTCCAGCATCAGTCACACCAGTGCAAAACACAGAGGTACAATAACCTCTCTGCTCCTGCTCGAGATTCCCCTGTTTATGCATCCCAGGATCGCATTAGCTCTTTTGGCTACATGCTGTCATCGTGGAAGATCATGGTCAGCCAATTATCCACCACGACCCCCAAATATTTCTCAGGGCATTCGGAATAAGTCCCTGTATATTTAGACCTTGGACCAATGGGCCAGGCGCCAGAGACATCATGCTGCTCCCTGGAACCAAGGACCCTTGTAGCCCAGCTGCTCTCTTTTAAAGGCCTGCATCCCTAATAAGACTTAGGCGTTAGTCCAGAAAGGGGGCTGACAACCCAAATGCTCCTTTGGGGCAGGGCAGGTATTTAATGGCCTTGTCACAGAGGGGACTGGCTTTTTAAGGGGAGAGGAGTCCAGACCAGTCCCTTGTGACGCACTCTGCTCCCCTCCCTAGGTGGAGAAAATGAGCCAAGTCACATGACAGGCAGGTTTTTGGTTAACTCAGGCCTTTGGGCTGGTGATAAAACAGAAGCCAGTTGAGAACCAAGAGAGACTCCAGCTGGGAAGCCCTGGGATTGGTGCTCAGTAGACAGCAGGGGGTGACCCAAAGGAGCCCAGGAGGGGCTGACAGGAAAGCTTGGGAAGGGATTGAGAACTGAACCCAGGGGATGGGCTGAAGAGCATTTGAAACTTGCAGAGAAGACACCCTTAGAAAGCAGGGGCTGTGCCCAGCTTGAGCTTGGGTGGAAGGCTTTGGGTTCGTTTTGGACTTGGGTACTCTGGAAGGGATGGACTCTTTTTTCTAATAACTTTCCTGGAGGGCCACGTCACTGCAGTAACCAAAGCAGGCCAGAAGGCTTGGGGGGCGATCCAACCTGAATGAGGGGAAAGTGAGGCAGCCGCTAGCCTGAAGCCAGGCTGAGTAGGCAGCTCTACAGCAGTTCCTCAGAAAGAAACTTTGTAATTCCCTTGCTGGAAGTGGAGCAGATACATCCTATTCCAGGGACAAGATACATCCTATGCCTTCCCAAAATTGGAATGAGGATTTAACCCCTCTGACTCGGGATGGTTCAGTTCTGAAGGGGCAATGCTTCAGGCCTGCCAAGAGCTGATCGCACATTCTCGGACCTCCCACATAATTATGGTTCATTCAGTCTGGGGATGAGAGAAAGTTCAAGTAGCTTCTGCTTTTCATTCTCCCAGCCAATGAATTTTTCACTCCCTGCAAAGCTGAGCCCCAGGGAGATGGCAAGGCACCTTGAGCTGAAATACAAGCAATACTTAACCCTCTCCACCCAAATACTGCTCCCCCTCAGCAACAGGGGAGAATTTATTCCCCTGACAACACACCAAGCGCACTGCAACATGGGAGGGGAGAACTGAAGCGCTCAGGGCTGCGTTCTGCCCTCCTCTCGTCTTGCTCAGGTGCACTGCAGAGCAGGCCAGTCCAGGATACAGGAGGCAGGTAGGGGGGTGACCTAAGGAACAGCTGAGCATGAGAGGCAGGGAACTGGCTAATGCCCTGACAGCTCCTCTTTGCCTCAATGGGAAATTGACAGGCAGTTTAGAGAAGTGAGTCACGCCCCCACTCACCTTCCCTGCCAACAGAGGCTCAGATTCAGCAAGGTGTTTAGGCACATGCTGCCTAACTTTGCACCTTCCAGCAGTCCCATGGATCTCAATAGAACAATTCATGTGCTTACATGAATTACTAAACCAGGGCTAAACTCCACAACCCAGTGCATACAAGAGTCAAGAAATTGTCAATTAGCTATTAAGACCAGCCTTAACTCTGCCCCTCATGCTGCTACCCCGCCCTCCTTCACAAAGAAGGATTCTCACCCAGGTGCCACACCCTGATAGCTAATTTCCTTTTCTCTTATCCTGTCCCCACCAAACCACGGAACTTGGAAGGAGGGAGAGAAATGCCCATCGTGTCTGGAAAGTTGAAGATAACGTTTAAGCTTTGTTACACCAAGGAGGCTTCACTAAGCTCCCACGACCTTGAGCGAGAGCTCCAGCTCAGTTTCCTCTCCAAAAGACTTGAATAAAGTGAAAAATTGTTTCCATACAAAATGTGATATTGGGACATTGTTCGTGAATATATTGAGCTTAAGTCAAATGCTCTGCATCCTCAAATCCGACTGATTAATAATTAGAACCAGAAATTCTGTCTTTACACTAATGTGTTTAGGAAAACTGATGGATTTAATTTTTTTTATCAGCCAAAAGTAAGAAAATGTAATCTTTCTTAAAGTATCTAATACAACAATGTGGAATAATTAGTTTCTCTGAAAACAGGCATAATGGGGCAGAATAATAAATCACTTTCTGTTTTGTGTCTGTTCATCTGATGGAGGAGATTTACTATAGTGAACAGTGCATGGTGCTGTAGGAAGTATCAGAGAATAAAAGACATCTATAAGGGGATAACATCTTCCCAGCAGTATGTTCTAAAGGGGCATTTCATCTCGACTGACAGGGATGTGTCCCAGGTATTCTTTACGCCAGTGAGGATTACAACCTGCCAAACACATCATCTCCTAAAGCTCTGCCCCTGTATCTTCAATAGCAACTTCAGTGGGTGCAGCACAGAGCCCAACTTATATTAATAGTCATACTTTTGTCTTCTCTCAAGTCTTGCATCTGATATGCTCCATGTGCCTTACAAATATTAATTAACAGAGCCTGCTTGTACCCCTCTCAGGTAGGCAGCAGTATCCTCTTTGTATAGGTAGGTAAACTAAGGCACAGTGAGACAAAGTGACTTGACTAAGGCCTTGTGCCTGGCAGATCTGGGACTAGAATTGAGAGCACTTGTCTCCCAGCCTGGTGATTAGACCTTGCACCATGCTCCTTTGATAGCGTTACAGGGACAGACTCACAAATCTCAGCAGGAAGCGGGGATTTTTGAACTGCTGCAGTTTGGCTTTAAAAGCAAGTGTGTTTTTCTATGTTATGCTTTTACTGACTTTGGGGGGTGGGGGAAGGGTTCCCTCTTTGACAGGATTTTCACTGCAAACAATGAGGTCAATTTCATTCAACTCCTCCAGGTGTCCAAGGCAGGATCCTGCCACCCTCTATTGATGGTGACCATTCTGTTTGTATATCAACCTCAGGGCTGAGCGTACCATTCAGTTTTACACTTTTTACCACAGTAGAGTTATTGCTGCTTTGCTTCAGTGAAACTGAGGGCAGGATAAGTCCTTTTGTGTTTAGATGTGGCCAATACTTGTACCAAATTTCAGCATGTTCTTTAATGGGAGGACAGCTTCTGCTCACATTTTGGTCTTCATGCCGTGGAGATGATGGTGGAGCAGGCTAGGGGTGAGATGGGGAAAACTACAGTTGATTTGGGTACTCTTGGAGGCATTTCACACTGAGCTAGTGACCTGATATAAGGTTGCATGGAGACAGCTGAACTGTTAGACTCAAATGGATTTTTTCCCTTAGTCGATTTGACTTGCTTCATATGGAAAGTCCAGGGCCCATGTAATTCTTGATGATTTCTCAGGAGCACAAGTCAAGGTACATTTATTTTGTGCATGGCATTGGCAAATGGTCTGCAGTTCTCTGTGTGGTAGGGCAGCTTAAATCCATACCTTCTCACCACTTGTCAGGCTGCTGATCCGAGCCAGTAACAGTCTCCAGGAAACACGTTATGATGGCTCTGAAAAGGCCCCATTATAATAATACCACCTTGCTTTCAGTTAGTGCTTTCACCCTGTAGTGGGACGTCTACCCCACACAGGACTAGAAGGTTTAAGGTAGCCAGGTAGGCCTATTAACTCCACAAGCTGCACCTAGAGGAAGAGCCAGGGAGCAGGGAATTAATTGCAAACAGGTTCAGCTGTGCAGGAGAAGGCAGGGCCTATAATTAACAGAGCCTTGCGATGGGGAGGATAGCTTAGTGGTTTGAGCATTGGCCTGCTAAATCCAGAGTTGTGAGTTCAATCCTTGAGGGGGCCATTTAGGGAACTGGGGTAAAAATCTGTCTGCTTTGAGCAGGCAGTTGGACTAGGGGGGAGGGATAGCTCAGTGGTTTGAGCATTGGCCTGCTAAACCCAGGGTTGTGAGTTCAATCCTTGAGGGGGCCACTTAGGGATCTGGGGCAAAATCAGTACTTGGTCCTGCTAGTAAAGTCAGGGGGCTGGACTTGATGACCTTTCAAGGTCCCTTCCAGTTCTAGGAGATGGGATATCTCCATTAAAAATAAAATAAATAAAGCCAAGAAGCTGGCAACAGGTAGGGACTGCTGCTGGGAAGGGGCAACCAATCCGTGGGGAAAAGGAGGAGGGTTTAGGGCTGTTATGCCCAGAGAGAGAAGGGGAACCAGGGCAGTAAGAAGCAGTCTAGTGAACAAGCGGTGAGGGCTGGGACAGGAAAGCCAAGAACTGCTGAGTTGAGGGTCCCTGGATTGGAACCCAGAGTAGAGGGCGGGCCCAGGTTCCCCTACCAGCCACTGAAGAAGTGTCACCTAAAGCAGTGAATGGGAAGACTGCCTAGGGTTGCTGCAGGAAAGACCTCAATATACTCCGGAAGGGGGAAAATGCTGAGTTGCCTGGCCAGGTGGTTGAGTCACAAAGAGGACACTGTGGTTCCTGGAATGAGAGGGGAGCTGCAGACCTGAGAGAGAGATGGTCTGTGATCCTGGGAATGGGCATCGACCTTGAGAGCTAATCCCCAGAGTGACCAGGAGGTGGTGAGTGGTGCACCTCATGGCACACCCCAAAGACTTTTACAGTTTTTTAAAGTCAATATATACACAAGAATTACTTTGTCCAACACTGATATGCAGCCTACTCTGGGATGGAACATAACAGCTGTTTAGCAGCACACAGCAATGCTACACCATAAATTAGGGCATGAAATAAAAAAGAATAATGCATCTGACTGAAACTGAAGCAGAAAGTTAAGCAGACCTCTTATCAATATCAGGATATCAATACCCACACTGGGATGTGGCTAGGACACCCTTGCCAAATGAGCATAGTGATTAGACCTGCTGTTCTACTTCTTATCTGAAAGTCAGCCACTATTCCAATGCAGCATGCACAGCAAGTAGCTTTGGCATCCGCTTCATACAGACTCACTCGGAAGAGCACCTAATACTGTGTCATCAGCATCAATTGTCTGGTGCCCGGGGTTTTTCTTAAAGGTCTCCAGCCCTGGGTTTGACCCAGTCCAACCCTGTTTCAGCTTGCAAGGTCTGATGGGATTACTTTGATAGGAGGTGCAACCACTGCAAGAACAAATAAATAGTTAAAGCTTTAAATACTCAAGGCATGCAAAAGAAAGCCAAAAAGGGGAAACAGATGAGCAGTCAGTAATATTACAGAGAAAGAGATATCAGAATCTACTGGCAGGTGCACAACGCTGTCCTCTACTGGACAAAATCAAAATTGCTCAACTGTGTGTCATAGGCTCTATACCGTTAATGCCTAACTGGAATTCTACTTCAGTTCAGTTAGTAGGGGCCTGTGTTTCTGGAACAGCAGACCAGAGTTTGATCCTCACTGTCACTCCAAGGTCCAACATGTTATTAGCTGTGGCTGCAGATTTGGTTCAAGTACATTAGGTGGTATTAGACATAACTCCTTGCACAATGTATTGGTGGGAATAGATTTCCACAATGTCTGTTTTTTCAGTTTGCAAGCCACTTGGCCTGGCTGTCCCAATGGGGTATGTGTCTGGCCCAGCACTGGACTTGTTTACTGTTTAAGTTGTTACCAGCTCTTTGGAACACGCCAAGCTGTCAAAAATCAATGTCAAGGGAAAATTACCACTTAATGTATGCAACAAGTCACACCTACACTGCACAAAGGCAGAATTATGCAGTAACGTGTCAAATGGATCATATTCCTTTACCACCTGACATGTACAGTTCATAAACACTGAAGTCTCCACAGCAGCCAAGTTACAGCAAATGCAACTTGTGGACAGTCAGGGCTGTCATGCCAGCTACTCCGCCCCTAAGACACAAAAGTGTGCCACTTGCCACGCTCCCCAAACCAAAAATGTTTGTGTCAGAGTCTGAATATGGTGGTAATGGAGAAGGCAATGCTGGGGAAATATGGACAGCACGTCAATCCTTGGCCTCTGCTTACGAACGTCTCTGAGAACATGTCCAAGGCAGCAAGACAGGGAGACAAGAGCCTCGGGCACCCAGCTAGATGCCCATGTGGCTCCCACTGCAAATTTCAAAGGCAAGCACCCAAAATGTCCATCAAAAACATCATGCCACTTCCTTGCAGCCTGGCACATGAATCGCAAAGGCACTAATAAAGTGACATCATTATCTTTGTTTCATAGCACCATTCCTCTCCCCACCCGCCTAAAACAGGTTATAAGGCTGTAAAAGGCTGCAGTTTACAGCACTATAAAGCTCCTCCAGCTGTTATAAATACATCATTTAAGCACTCACATTTAAAAAATAAAACGGATAAATACCCGTGAAAAGTTCAGTGCTTTTTCTCCCCAGCCTTCAACTGCATTAACCTTTTCCCTGCTGGCCTCTCAGGCCCACCACTGAGCTGGCACATTTCCAGGGAACTCAGAGAAATGGTGAGGATGCATGCAGGCTGTTTGTCACTTATTTTACCTCAACACCCCCAGGCGACGTTGGAGGTGTGAATGGGTTGACTCACCACTAGCACCTCCTTGTGGTTGGGCATGGCGTGGCAGGTTCTTCCCGCTAGTTGTCTCCTGCTGACAGCTGCTCTGCCTCTGCAGTAGCCTGCCTCTTCCTGTGACTTGGCCCTCCATGTAGGTCAGTTCCAAGTCTCTCCCCCTCCGGGGTAGTCTATGAACAAAAAGCAAGGGGAATTAATGCAAATAAACTGAGTCAGGAAAGGGGGGGGGATGACTCCCTCTCAGACTGCATCAGGATCTGGCCCTCCCTTCCCTCAAGGAGGAGACTTCAGGCCAGGGTTGTCATGGAGGCTCCTGCCTGCAGTCAGCCCTTTCCTCTGGTGTGCCTGCAGGCAAGCTCCTCTGCTCCCCTTTTAACTCCTCCTCCAGCCTGGGCATGCCCCACAGGTGTGGCGGGGCAGAGCTACCTAAGCCCACAGCAGCTCCTTAACCCCTTGTGGTCCAGTTTGGGGTTTGCATACCCACTCACAGAGGGGGGTAAGCTTAGGCTAAAAGGATCAATGGGGAGGGAAGCCTCCCCTATGCTGCAAGAATGGAAATAGAGCCACTGCAGAGCTGCTGCCTTGGCTCCAGTAGGTGTAGGAGCAGGGGTGCGTTGCCATGAAGCCGCCTCCTGCTCCATTAATATTTCTGTGCAAGCCTCTGCCCCATTGGGGAATCCCCCTTGAATGGACTTGGGGGGCATCCACAGGCAGGTGAAGTGGGGTCCCTTGGAGCTGGGGCAGAGGAAGAGGCCCAGGGTATCCAACCGCCGGGCCTCCTATCTCCAGTGGAGCTTGGGGGAGCTCCCCGCCCCCACAGGAGTGTCCTCCCTTGGCCTATTCTGTCGGCATTTCCCAAGTGCTGCGGCATCAGGGGTGCCTATGTGAAGGCAGCTCTTTCCATTCATATCCTTGTGCTGGGGCCAGCTTCGCTGATGGGCCCAAATCTGTTCCAGAGAGAGCAGGCAAGAGTTTTCCCATTGATTTAAATGGGGGGGCAGGATGGATCAGGGGGTAGTGTCCCGACAGACACACAGGGATTCTTTCCTCTGAAGCTGATCCCAGGGAAATCCTGAGCTGGAGCTGTAAGTTCAGTGCAAACAGATGCTGAGTTTAGTCCTTGATTAACAACACTGGAGTCTCCTCCAATGGCCTATTCTCTTAGGGTATGTCTACACTATGAAATTAGGTCGAATTTATAGAAGTCGGGTTTTTAGAAATCATTTTTATACAGTCGATTGTGTGTGTCCCCACACAAAATGCTCTAAGTACATTAAGTCGGCGGACTGCGTCCACAGTACCGAGGCTAGTGTCGACTTCCGGAGCGTTGCACTGTGGGTAGCTATCCCACAGTTCCTGCGGTCTCCACCGCCCATTGGAATTCTGGGTTGAGATCCCAATGCCTGATGGGGCAAAAACAGTGTCGTGGGTGGTTCTGGGTACATGTCGTCAGGCCCCCCACTCCCTCCCTCCCTCCGTGAAAGCAACGGCAGACAATCGTTTCACACCTTTTTTCCTGGGTTGTCTGTGCAGACGCCATACCACAGCAAGCATGGAGCCTGCTCAGCTGACCGTCACTGTACGTCTCCTGGGTGCTGGCAGACGTGGGACTGCATTGCTACACAGCAGCAGCTCATTGCCTTTTGGCAGCAAACGGTGCATTACGACTGGTAGCCGTCGTCGTCGTCGTATTCCTGGGTGCTCTTTTAGCTGACCTCAGTGAGGTTGGTCAGGGGCGCCTGGGCAGACATGGGAGTGACTCAGCCAGGTCATTCCCATCTTTTGTGCAGCACCCAAGAGATGATGATGGCTAGCAGTCGTAATGCAGCATCTTCTGCTGAGCACCCAGAAAATGACGATGGCTAGCAGTCGGGCTGCACCATCTGCTGCCAGCCTAAGATGTAAAAGATAGATGGAGTGGATCAAAACAAGAAATAGACCCAATTTGTTTTGTATTCATTTGCTTCCTCCCTCCCTCCCTCCTTCCGTGAAATCAACGGCCTGCTAAACCCCAGGGTTTTGAGTTCAGTCCTTGAGGGGGCCATTCTGTGTGACAGTTGTTTGTGTTTCTCCTTGATGCAAAGCCACCCCCTTTGTTGATTTTAATTCCCTGTAAGCCATGTCGTCAGTCGCCCCTCCCTCCGTCAGAGCAACGGCAGACAATCGTTTCGTGCCTTTTTTCAGCCCAGACACCATAGCACTGGGATCATGGAGCCTGCTCAGATCACCACGGCAATTATGAGCACTTTAAACACCACGTGTATTATCCTGGAGTATATGCAGAACCAGAACCTGCCAAAGCAAAACCAGGCGAGGAGGCGACGGCAGCATGGTGACGAGAGTGATGAGACATGGACAAAGACTTCTCACAAAGTACGGGCAATGTGCACATCATAGTGTTAATGGGGCAAGTTAATGCCGTGGAACAAGCACAGACTGGTGAGACTGCATAGTGTTGCAGGTCTTGGACGATTCCCAGTGGCTGCGAAACTTTTGCATGTATAAGGGCACTTCCATGGAACTTTGTGTCTTGCTTTCCTCTGCCCTGAAGCGCCAGAATACCAAGATGAGAGCAGCCCTCACAGTTGAGAGGTGAGTGGCGATAGCCCTGTGGAAGTTTGCAACCCCAGACAGCTACCGGTCAGTAGGGCATCAATGTGGAGTGGGCAAATCTACTGTGGGGGCTGCTGTGATCCAAGTACCCAATGCAATCAAATAGCTTCTGATATGAAGGGTAGTGACTCTGGGAAATGTGCAGGTCATAGTGGATGGCTTTGCCGAAATGGGATTCCCTAACTGTGGTGGGGCGATAGACAGAACCTATATCCCTATCTTGGCACCGGAGCATCAAGCCAGTGAGTACATAAACCGAAAGGGGTACTTTTCAATGCTGCTGCAAGCACTGGTGGATCACAAGGGACGTTTCACCAACATCAACATGGGATGGCTGGGAAAGGTACATGACGCTCGCGTCTTCAGGAACTCTGATCTGTTTCAAAAGCTGCAGGAAGGGACTTTCTTTCCAGACCAGAAAATAACCATTGGGGATGTTGAAATGCCTATAGTTATCCTTGGGGACCCAGCCTACCCCTTAATGCCATGGCTCATGAAACCATACACAGGTACCCTGGACAGTAGTCAGGAGCTGTTCAACTATAGGCTGAGCAAGTGCAGAATGGTGGTAGAATGTGCATTTGGACATTTAAAAGTGCGCTGGTGCACTTTACTGACTCAGATAGACCTCAGCGAAACCAATATTCCCATTGTTATTACTGCTTGCTGTGCGCTCCACAATATCTGTGAGAGTAAGGGGGGGATGTTTATGGTGGGGTAGGAGGTTGAGGCAAATTGCCTGGCTGCTGATTACACGCAGCCAGACACCAGGGCGGTTAGAAGAGTACAGAAGGGCGCAGTGCGCATCAGAGAAGCTTTGAAAACCAGTTTCATGACTGGCCAGGCTACAGTGTGAAAGTTCTGTTTCTCCTTGATGAACCTCCCCGCCTTAGTTCACTCTACTTCCCTGTAAACTAGCTACCCTCCCCTCCCCCCTTCAATAACCGCTTGCAGAGGCAATAAAGTCATTGTTGCTTCACATTCATGCATTCTTTATTAATTCATCACACAAATAGGGGGATAACTGCCAAGGTGGCCCGGGAGGGGTGGGGGAGGAGGGAAGCACTAGGTGGGATGGGGGAGGAGGGAAGGACAAAGCCACACTGCACTTTAAAACTTAAAAAAGTTTAAAACTTATTGAAGGCCAGCCTTCTGTTGCTTGGGAAATCCTCTGGGGGTGGAGTGGCTGGAGGCCATCCCACCACGTTCTTGGGCATCTGGGTGAGGAGGCTATGGAACTTGGGAAGGAGGGCTGTTGGTTACACAGGGGCTGTAGCGGCCGTCTGTGCTCCTGCTGCCTTTCCTGCAGCTCAACCAAACGCTGGAGCATAGGAGTTTGATCCTCCAGCAGCCTGAGCATTGACTCTTGCCTTCTGTCAGCAAGCTGACGCCACTTACTCTCTTCAGCCCGCTACTTACTCTCTTCAGCCCGCCACCTCTCCTCGCGTTCATATTGTGCTTTCCTGCACTTTGACATTGTCTGCCTCCACACATTCTGCTGTGCTCTGTCAGTGTGGGAGGACAGCAGGAGCTCAGGGAACATTTCATCCTGAGTGCATTTTTTTCGCCTTCTAATCCTCACTAGCCTCTGAGAAGGAGAAACATTTGCAGCTGGTGGAGGAAAACGGAGCATGGTAGTTAAAAAGACACATTTTAGAGAACAATGGGTACACTCTTTCACGTTAAACCTTGCTGTTCACATTACATAGAACATGTGCTTTCGTTACAAGGTCACATTTTGCCTCTTGGTGTGAGAGCTCACTCACGCAGTGCCAGGCAACAGAATTCGGCTTGCTGGCAGCCATGGTAAGCCACAGTCTTTTGGCTTCTTTAACCTTCATAACATGTGGGAATGGTTTCAAACAAACAGCAGCACCCTCATTTCCCATACCAAGCAGCCATTGGGTTGGCCATTTAAAATGGGTTGGCAATTTAAAAGGAGGGGCTGCGGTTTGCGGGTTAGTGTGCAGCACAAACCCAAATACCCCGCCCCCCTCCGAATACACACACAATTCTCTGGGATTATTGCTTCACCCCTCCCCCCACCGCGTGGCTAACAGCGGGGAACATTTCTGTTCAGCCACAGCCAAACAGCCGAGCAGGAACGGGCACCTCTGAATGTCCCCTTAATAAAATCACCCTATTTCAACCAGGTGACCATGAATGATATCACTTTCCTGAGGAGAGCACAGAAAGATAAGGAACGGATGTTGTTTGAATGCCAGCAAACACCGGGACCATACGCTGCCATGCAATGATTCCAGACTACGTGCTACTGGCCTGGCGAGGTAGTGTCCTACCATGGCGGATGGAATAAGGCCGCCCTCCCCAGAAACCTTTTGCAAAGGCTTTGGGAGTATATCCAGGAGAGCTTTATGGAGATGTCCCTGAAGGATTTCCGCTCCATCCCCAGACACGTTAATAGACTTTTCCAGTAGCTGTACTGGCCGCGAATGCCAGGGAAAATTAATCATTAAACATGCTTGCTTTTAAACCATGTGTAATATTTACAAAGGTACACTCACCAGAGGTCCCTTCTCCACCTTCACGGTCTGGGAGCACACCTTGGGTGGGTTTGGGGATTACTGGCTCCAGGTCCAGGGTGAAAATCATATCCTGGCTGTTGGGGAAACTGGTTTCTCTGCTTCCTTGCTGTGAGCTATCTTCCTCGTCCCCAAAACCCACTTCCGTGTTGCGTGCTTCTCCATTGTCGGAGTCAAAGCACAGGGTTGTGGGAGTGCTGGCTGCACCCCCTAGCATGGCATGCAGCTCATCATAGAAGCGGCATGTTCGGGGCTCTGACCCGGAGTGGCCATTTGCCTCTCTAGTTTTTTGGTAGGCTTGCCTTAGCTCCTTAATTTTCATGTGGCACTGCTTTGCGTCCCTGTTATAGCCTCTGTCCTTCATGCTCTTGGAGACTTTCAAATGTTTTGGCATTTCATTTACTGGAACGGAGTTCAGCTAGCACGGATTCATCTCCCCATACAGCGATGAGATCCCATACCTTCCGTTCGGTCCATGCTGGAGCTCTTTTGCAATCCTGGGACTCCATCATGGTCACCTCTGCTGATGAGATCTGCACTCACCTGCACCTTGCCACGCTGGCCAAACAAGAAATGAGATTCAAAAGTTTGCAGGCCTTTTCCTGTCTACCTGGCCAGTGCATCTGAGTTGAGAGTGCTGTCGAGAGCGGTCACAATGGAGCACTCTGGGATAAGCTCCCGGAGGCCAATACCGTCAAATTGCATCCACACTACCCCAAATTCGACCCAGCAAGGCTGATTTCAGCACTAATCCCCTCGTCGGAGGTGGAGTAAAGAAATCGATTTAAAGAGCCCTTTAAGTAAAAAAAAAAAGGGCTTCATCGTGTGGACGGGTCCAGGCTTAAATCGAAGTAACGCTGCTAAATTCGACCTAAAATTGTAGTGTAGACCAGGCCTTCGAGTTCTGGAGAGGAGGGGAAAATTCAGCCCTGAAGGATTTCTCGCAGCCCTCTCTGCCCCTTGAAAACATCCTAATACAGCCAAAAAAAATCTACATTAAAGGAACATTATTGTTGCAACGTCAAGCACTCAAAAGTTAGGAAATGCCAGAATTAAGATTGCCCGTGCAACCTCAGTTTTAGCCCCACTGGTGCATGTGCATTATGATACAGTCTTTAATTACATGATCATGTGCTATTTGTTCTACAAAACCCCTTGCCTCCTTCAGCGCACAGGATGCAAGTACAATGGAAAGTGTCAGGCAACCTTCATTATGAGTCACTACCTGTGCCACCAATGATACCATTACAGCAGGTAGGCAGTGTGATCTAATCACTAGGGTAGTGGACCAGGAGTCAGGAGACCTGGATTCCATTCAAGACTCTTCCGGGTGACCTTGGGCAAGTTACTTCCCCTCTCTGTGCCTCTGTTTTCCTTCCCAGTCTTTGTCTCTTGAGTATTTAGATTGAAAGCTGTTCAGGGCAGGGGACTATCTCACCATTTGTACAGTGCCTAGCACATTGGGGGCTCTGATCTCAGTTGGGAACTGTAGATGCTACTGGAATGTTAACTAATAAAGGCATTGCAGAAACACCTCAAACCCAGAACCCCATTTCACTGTGTTGGTAGCCACCTCATGAGGCTTCTACTTTCTTCCTTTTCCCCCCAAATGGTGTTATTATTTATATCTTTCTTGCTGGTGCTTGAAGCCATCATGACAGTGTATTGGGTAATGACAGGATAATTGTTTGTTTTATTGATCATTATAAACCCTTACACATCTCTATGTAATTTATGACATTTAAAACCCTCTCTCTTCTTCTCTCCCTTCCCCTGCCATGGGGCAGCAGAGCAGATCAGAAGCCCGCTGGCTACCAACAATCCAATTAACAACAGTGACTGGAGAAAAAAAAAAGTTTTGGAAATGAATGAGTCCTTGCACGATTTCCTAACGATTCTTCATTGATTCTTTTGGGCCACAGGAGCCAGGTGCCCTTCATCAGAAAGAAATGTGAAGCAGTGGAGAGCCCGGTGCTGTCTGCGGGTGGGGTTAGGGGCGAGCCCCCCGGCCCTTGCAGAAATAAAAGGTAGGGGGGAAGGAATGTTGGGGAGGAAACTTGCACTGGAAGGACAAATTTGCCATCATGGTAGTGCTCTGGAACATCGGGATACAAATGTTCCATTGTCACGATAAAACGTGGTTGGAGCATGCTGATGTTTAGGATGCAGTGCGACAGCCTACAGATGACACTTCATAAGAGCCTGAGAATTTATCTTATGGTCCATTCATGTCTTACTGAACAGACTTGTTCAGATTTACACACCTGTCCAAAGCCCTAGATCAGTGGTTCCCAAACTTGTTCCGCCGCTTGTGCAGGGAAAGCCCCTGGCGGGCTGGGCCAGTTTGTTTACCTGCCTCGTCCACAGGTTCGGCCGATCGCAGCTCCCAGTGGCCGCGGTTCGCTGCTCCAATGGGAGCTGCTGGAAGCGGCGGCCAGTATGTCCCTCGGCCTGGGAACCTCAATCAGCTGAACCTGCGGACGCGGCAGGTAAACAAACTGGCCCGGCCCGCCAGGGTCTTTCCCTGCACAAGCGACAGAACAAGTTTGGAAACCACTGCTCTAGATGCATGGATCAGTTCAAACAATCCACGCAAGAATTCTAGTGCACCCAATGGGCACTTACCCAACTACCCTATCAATACTGTTTTTGTCTTCTTGCTTTCCCCCTGTTCATCCATCCCTTCAGAAAAAAAAGGCAGTGGTTACTATTAAAAAGGCTACATTGGCACCAACCGTTTCTGCACAGTGGTACCTGGAATTAGTCAGTTTTCTCTGTACTTAGAATAGGACAGGGATCCTCAACCTGGCAGACATGACCAGGTATCAGCGAGTCACAATCACCTGCCATTTCCATCCCAAATAGATCCTGGCTAAATGGGAAGGGGGCATCCCAGTATGGAAAAGGTTGAGAACCTCTGGAATAGGAGATATCTGACAGCCACCTGAAGCAAAATACCTGATGAGAAAATGTATTGGTTGATTTAAATTATTGAAAAATCCCATAGATCCTAGAGCTATTGTGGGAGCCAATTGGAAACACATTGGGAGCAAGTACAGTACCCTATCTCATCTGATGACCCCAGAAAAATGGGAAGGTGAGGACCCTCAGGAGAAAGAACCCATTCTCCATTCAACAATGCTATGTGAATGGTGGGGTTGGGACTCCCCTGAGTTGGTCTCCCTCTCTCAGATATGTCCACTTGGCATCTCTTAGTGAAATCTTTATGCCTCTCCAATGTGCATGATCAGAATCAGTTCAGAACTTATTAACTTCCTTCTTTTTTATTATTATTCAGAAATCAATCCAAACTAACAGGCTACAGAATACTTGCACTGAAATACAGAACAATTCTACACTAAACAATAGGACACCAGAAGTAGGGTGAAGTCAAAATATGAGAATTTCCACATGCCAAACTTGAGCTCACTAGAACCTCCTGTAGGACACTCAGCAGGACTGCAACATGCACATCAGTGAATTGGCTAACCAAGAGCATCACCACCCATTCTTAATCTCTGTAAAAACTCCAGCCTGCTAAATGTTTCCTGTCTACAATCTGTTTTCCCTCTTACTGTTCAGGAATTAAAGGAACAGGAAAGATGATAAATGTTTTGGAAATTTTACAGAATTGACATATTTTGCAAAATCTGCCTGTTGAACCGACATTTCCCAGCAAGTGAGCTGATGTCATCAAACTGGAAGAGGCAGCTGAGAAAGAGGCCCGAGCACGAGCACAAGAAGGCTCCTCAGATTTATTCAGCTGGGTCACTTAGCACAGCACCACGTGTGTCAAAAAGGAGTCTCCTGAAACAGTGTGAATCAAGCCCTGATGGTCTGCACTCAGCAGAAGGGAAATTTCAGTCACTTGAACAGTTTCATAATGCATCAGGGCACATCAGAAGCAAAGGAAACAGTCTGGCAGAATTGCATTAATTTTCATGAACCCAGCAGCTCTGGAAAATCATGAAAACTGCAACATAATGAAAGCCTGGAAGGGAAAAACCTGCCCCCTTCCTCACTGCTGGAGAATTCCTCACTGCATGCAGATTCCATCAAAGGAAAGTAGCTGTGGGGCCTCAGCAGGGACAGAATTAACGCTTGGGCTTCTGAGTCTGAGTTCAGAAACTGCAGGGCTGAGGAGTTACCAATCTCCTACTCACCAGTCTGCTGGGAGACAGACTCCTGGATGAGGGCAGGGCATCTCCATTCCCTTTGACCTTCCTGCTACATGTGACATGGCCAGCTGCTACCAGCAGAAATGAAGGAAGAGGCTTACTTCTACTTTTCTGCTCCCTGGAGAATTCATTTAATTCAAGGCCATCTTGTGCCCTCAGTTTCCATAGCCTCTTCCCATAGACACCAGTGACAATGGGGAGGTAGACGATACACTTTAATGACCCTGCAATAACAAACTAGCTCCTGAGTGATCCTACTAAAACAAACCCATGTGCAAACCCCAGCTGTCTTTAACAACCTAGAATAACAAGCCAATCTATCAGAGTAATGGAGGAATGTGAAGGAGCAGAGAAACTGCAGCTGGGCACAGCAGGGGTTAAATAGGGTTACCATACATCCTCTTTTTCCAGGGCCCATGGAGGGTCCTCTTTTTTTATTTATGAGATATGGTAACCCTAGGTTAAAGAACACCTGTGGGTTCAGCTGCTACTACCTCACACACACACACACACTCACACTTACTTACTTATACCTGCAGCCAATGCCGGGAGGGGGAGAAGGGAGCTTGTCCCAGGCAGAGGCTGACTGGGAAAGAGGCTGAAGTTCTGTGTGCCTGCCTAGGCAGCCACTGGAGGCAAGTCAGTCTTCCCCTGCTAAGGGGAGCCTGCAGACAAGCCCCAACTGTGGGGAAACTGGACTAGCAGGGCCGTGCTGCAAACTAAAGGACTTGTATAGGGAGCAGCTCAAGACAACAAGTCCTGAAACACACAACCTCCCCACCCCATGGCTGGGAGACAGCTCCATCTCCCCTGATTAGGGGTTTGAGTGAACCTGGATTCTGGGCCAGGACCTGAGGGAGAAGGAGGGGTCAGGTCCCTTTACAGCCCCTAACCAGCAATCTAGGCTGCCCAGCCACTGAAGGCCCTATCACAAGGAACAATCTCTCTGGTCATAAACATTTTAATCAGAAGTTGCTATTATAAACTTGAAGGGGTAAGTTTTCCAGGTATTACTATTAATAATTATTAAGAAAAAGAAAAAATGAAAATACTGACAGTGTTCTTTTAACAGCCAAGGATTTAAAGCTTATATTTTAGCTATGTAATGTTGTTGACTTATGATGAGGAAAGTTCTATCAAGAAATGCAATGGAGGATATTTATGTAGGACCTACAAAAGCACCTGGCCTCATTACCACCTCTTTGCTGGCTGCGAAGTAGCCAGCAATTAACTAACAGCAGCCACTCTTCCGGGAGCTTTGCTGACATCACCACTGATGCTGGAGAACAAACAAAGCTGTTTTTGCAGGATAAGAGCACCATATACATCGAGGCTGTTGTTAAACAAAAATAACCAAGCTAATTTCAGCATCATTTAAAAGCATGGGAAATAATGATTGCTCAGTGAAAGCAAAAACAACAAAATCAGTAGGGAGAGACAGCATTTTCAAGCTTGTGAAAGACTTACAGACAATGGGGAGTTAAACTATTTTAAAAGTACTCGATGGTGCCCTTTAAAGATCCAGGGTATCTAGTGGAAGACTTTGGAAAGCTTTCTGTTGGGAGACAGTTCTGCCTCTCCCTGTGTCACAGCTTTTCTTGTTTTCTCCCTCTTGTCTCTCATTCCAAAGGGGCATTTGCACTGAAACAGGATCATCATTTTTAAAACCCCACTAGTCACGTTGCTTATTCTCCTCATAAAGGCCACTCTTGGAGACCACTAGGAAGCATTAGTGCAGCATCCTTCTTCAAGCATGGCAGGTCTACAGGAGAGCATTGTAGTCTTGCTGTCCAAGGCACTTTGAGTGCAATTCAGAGTGTTGGGGACAGACTATTATTATTTGTATTATTAAAAACACATAGAGGCCCCAGCCAAGATCAGTATCCCACTGTGCTGTAGATATATGTAACAAAAAGTTGCCGATGTAAATAGACAAGACAGACCCAGAAGGATTATTATCTTATTTTACACCGGGGGAAGTGAGGGACAGGGAGATGAAGCAACTAGCCCAAATTTTTATAGGATGTTAATAGCAGAGCTGGGAATTGAACCTAGATCTCCTGCATCCTACTCCTATGTTGTAACCACAAAACCAGCCTCTTTCTGAGATCAGGCTCTAGCTTACACTGGTGGAAACCCAGCATTACTTCACTGCTTTCGGTACACCAACGCCAGATATACACAGGTGTAAATAAGATCAGAATCTGGCTTTTGATCTTTAAAGCCCTGAATAGAGCTGGGGCTAGATGACAACAACCCTGCACCCTCCCCCTGAGTCTGTCATGGCACCTTCCCTCAGCTGGGATGCTCTGGCTCTTGGGTCTTCAGGACTGAACTCCTGGAGGCAGGGCTTCCTCAGTGAAGGCCCCCTCACTGCCCCAGTGTTAAATACCTCGCCACCACCCACGCAGACAGTTACTGTAGTCGGTGAGCGGTCCCAGCTGGATCGCTGGCTCCCCACCCCTTTCCCTCCCCGCCCAGCCAGCCCGGGGGTGTGAAGATGCTGTCACGGCCCCTCCTTCCTCCACAGAGCTCTGCTCCCAGCCAATGAGGCCCAGGTCAGGAAATATGAGGCCCCGATGGGGGCTGCTGCTCAGCCTCTATCCTATGCACCTGCCCCTCCCTACCCACAGTGCTGCCTCACCCCAGGGAGCCGCTCTCATGCTGACCTCCACACCCTAGATCCCCTCCCTCCACAGAGTGTCACATGCTCCCTCCACAGGCTTCATGGCCAAATGCCCCCACCCACAGAGCGAGTATGCTGGGACCTTCAGGGGCAGCAAGGTGTACTTCTCCCCTGCCTGGCAGGGCCAAGCCTCACAGCACACATTGCTCAGGCAGGCTACCGTCCTGCTGGCTGGACAAGGTTTCTCTACCCTGGTGTCAAACGCACCACGCTGGTAGAGCTCTCAGTGGCCTGACATTCACCCACTTGTTGTGTTTGGGCCCCCCTGTGCTCTAAGCCTCCTGAGTCTGCACAGAGCCCAGGCCCTGCCCTTCAGTGGGGTGTCTAGGCACACTCTGGGGATCAGATCCTCTGTCTAGCACTCCCTTTTGAGGGCTGGGACCCCCCAAATCCAACCTCCTTATCCCTGGGACTAGTGCTGGCTCTCACACACCTCCGAGAACACCCACCACATGAGGGTCACCCCTTTGGGGGCACATGACAGGGAAAGCACACAGAGACAGGCTATGTGCGGGGCTTGGCGAACAGTTACACTTCACCTCATGAAGCGTTTCTCAGATGTGGCCACCGTGGCTGCATGCAGCTATCAGAAGCTTTTCTTGCAGCCACAGCCTCCTGGGCTGTTATTGGGGCGGGGGGCAAAGTAACGGTCCCTCCCTGTTGCTCCTGGATGCACCACCTTGCTGGACTACCAGCAGTGGTTGGGCCCTGCTCCCCCTGTGGAGACACCTGGGGCACAATGCTGGAGGACTAGGCAGCCGGTGAGTTCCCCACCTTCCCAGTGGTTTTGGGTTTCAGCCCTGGGGTGGCAGGGCAACAGGCTCTGGCCACATGGCTTTGGGCTCCAGCCCCCCACTGCCTCCCCCCCACTCATCCCCATTGCCCCTGGCCCCCACTACCTGCCACGACCCCCTCCATCCAGGCTTAATTTGTCCCCAGGCTTGATAGGGCTGAGTAAATCTGCTGTGAAAAGCGATGCTTGTATGCTTGTTAATATCACTTTTCACAACAGACTTACTAGCTTGCAATAAATAAATTAGAATGATTTGGACATGTATATGTGCAAATTTATTTGTTTTTCCTAAAGCTAATGTAACCCCCAAGGAGATTACCTAGATTCCTGGGGCTCTGTCTGCTGGCAGCTCAGGGAGAGGCACACTGTACCCGGTAGGAAAGGGGAGCCAAGGCAGACTCAGAGTCTGCCCGGCAACCAATAGGGAGTGAGATGCCCTTCCCAGTTCAGGAAAGGCAGAGGCGTAGCGAGCGCCCTCCGTACCCTCTGACCGGAGCGGGCCCCGCAAGGAAGGGGGCCCCTAAAAGTGGCAAAATAAATACCGCATTCCAGTTTCTGCATTGTAAGGGGCCCCGCTCAGACATATGTTTGGAGGGGGCCACCGTTCGGAGGGGGCCACGTTCTTTGTTGCTACCGCCCTGAGGAAAGGGGAGAAGCCATTTTTGAGTCAGTCTGGAGCCAGTCGGGCAAGGGCAGGACTGACTGTGTGGGGAGCTGTTGAGTCCCAGGCCTGCATGCAGGATTCCCCCTGAGAACTGGCCTCTAGGGACCTGAAAGCAAGATCCCTAAGATGGGTTTTTCCTTCTCCACTGATGATTCCCAGTTTGTAGAGTTTTGCTGGGAAACTTCCCCAGCCAGGCTGAGTTAGCCCTCCCTTCCAGTTCCCTAGGTGAGACCAGTCACCACATGGTCAGCTCTGCTCTGGCTGCTAGTCCAGGGCTATTGCCTGCTGTGTGTCTGGACGCTGGCCTAGGAGACTACAGTTTGGATTTTAGTACAGTTGTGTAATCTGCACCTTGAGCCCTGCACCCCTTTGTGATGAGGGAAAATCCTGGGACCAAAGCAGCCTGACTCCTGTCTGAAGAGGATCCTGCCAGCAGAGATCAGCCCCTCTGCAGTGACTGAGTTGTCCACAGTCATCTCTGAACCTGAGGATCATTCATGGAGTTTGTGGGTGCACCATCTTTTAGTTAGTCAGGGAATTTGTTTTGGGGACCCCCTACTCCCTGAACTGTGTCCTCAAGCCAGAGAGTGAGGGTTTGGGGATGTTATAACCTGCTGCATATTAAACCTGTGGAGGGATTTACCAACTTATCCTATTTGTGAGTCCTTTGGGCTGTACTGAACCCAATCCACCACACTGCTAGAGCACTGCAGAGAAGAATTTTGTGGTCATCAAGGGCCCCAACAAAGTACGCGTACCAATGGGACACTAATCTTACATTTGCTACATCAAGTCACGTGACTGGGGAAAGTCATGGGTATTATCAGTGTGGGCACCGGTGAACCTAAAAATAGTGTTTTACCCTGTTATGTTATATTTATCTCCTGTTTAATATAATTAATGTGTTGAATATATTATATGTGTTTGTGTTATTTCTTGGAAGTCTCCAACTATCTGGCAAGTAAGTGGGGATTACCTTGTGGTTAGAATTTTCCTCCCAAGCTGCCCTGGTGACCCTGTCAGGAAGGAGCGAGGGGGGTGGAGGCACCGCCAAATAAATTCATAGGAAAAAATAAAGCAGATACACCCTGCTGAGTGGGTGGCAGGATCCAGAAGAACCCAGACCTGTCCATCAACACCTGTAAGCAGATTGGAATTAAAGAAGGTAACCACGTGGAAAGGGGGTGCTACACTAATAAAGTATTTTAGGGAAAAGTGTGAGAGTGGCCACCAGCAAGAGTTGGTGGCTGCACTCTGAGGCCACCAAATAATTTGTCCTGAGAACCCCTGCGCAACAGATACACAGATCTAGAGAAAAACACAAATTACCTGGTTACCTCACCACTCTAGACATTCTTTGGCCTTAAGCACAGTCTTCTGTGCTGCTCCGGATCCTTTCCCAGTAGCTCATGGCTTCTCTTCAGAAACAGAGTGAGTGGGGCAGACACACACAGCTTGTTTCCTTTTTCCTGCTGGTCTGAGTTAACCAGGCCCCCCTGCTGCAAAAGCATGCGCCTCTCTCCTGCCCCAGGGTCCTGTGTGTCTCTGCTGAGAGACCTTTCAATAGATACATCCTGCCAACAATGCCGGGTTCCTTTGTTCTGCTGCTGGGGATTTTCCACTCTCCATCCCCCACCTTACTGCAGAGGCTCCTAGGCTGCAGCCAACCCGTTGGGCCAAGGGTGTTTCCAACTGACCATTAAGGTTTAAGGGCCAACCACTGTCCCTGGTCTGGATGCTACTGCCCTAGCAGCTAGAGTTGCCAACCCTCCAGGATTGCCCTGGAGTCTCCAGGAATTAAAGATTAAACTTTAATTAAAGATTTATCATGTGATGAAATCTCCAGGAATTTGTCCAGCCAAAGTTGGCAACCCCACTGGCAGCAGATGACTGACTCCATGTCCAGTCCTCCACTGAGCTATTCCAGGTGTAGCCTTCCTACCTCTCAGGGTCAGGAGGACGCCCCCTCTGGTGGCATGGGGAAGTCGGTATGCCCAGCAGATGTGTTGTTGGGCTGCACAATCGCCCAAATAGCAGTTCAAATCTCCAAAGGAAGATAAAGCAAACGAACAGTCAGTCACTTGCTTCCGTGTAGTTTCCCAAAGTGTTCAGTGTTTTGTGTTTTGATCATGGAGATGTGTGCGAAATTGTTTTTGTCACTGAATATATGAAAGAGTACACGTACATATGGCTCTATTGACAGGGGAAAGCTGGGCACCATCACCTCATAAACACCATAAAAGGGAAGGCAATGTTGCCTAGCAGACAGTATACTGAACTAGGACTCAGAAAGCCTGAGTTCTATTCCTAGCTCTGCTGCTGGCCTTTTGGGTGACCTTGGGCAAGTCATTTCTTCTCCCCGTGCCTCAGTTTCTCCATCTGTAAAATGGGGGTAATTATACTGACGTTCTTTTGTAAAGTGCTTTGAGATCTACAGCTGAAAAGTAGCACTATAGAATTAATTATCATCATCATTATTAACGGTGATCAGGTGATTTAGATTAAAATAAAATGTTAAAAATATTTGAAAATCTGGGAATTCATAGGTAAAGCCCCATAGATAACTTGGACCACTATCTCTGAATATCTCTTAAATTTCCAAAATGACTTCTAAAATAAAACATTCTTCTGACACTATTTCTGAAATATGTGAATCAGCACAACATTTTCCAGTACAAAGAGTGAGATAGTTACTTTTAATGAATTTGCAGTTCTTTGCTGTTTTTTTGAGGATGGTGTTTGGCTTATTGTCCTGGGGATTCAATCTTAAATTCATTTTCTTCTTTATTGTTATGAATTTCTTCTGCATTTCTTTCTGCTGTGTGGATAGTCTTCTTTACAATCAACATCATGTTTAATACTCCAAACAACAACAAAAAAGTCTTCAGTTATTACAGATAGTGAATGTTCACTCCTTGAAAATACAGTCACAAGAAGCCAGATATCTAGATCAGAGATTCTCAAGCCTTTTCCATACCAACACCCCTTTCCCATCAGGCTGAGACCCCACTCTCCCTTTCAGCAGTGTGAAAAGGTGAGGGTCATACCCTCTGATACCTGTTCCCCACGCACCTGACGGCTTTGACCCCCAGATTGAGATAGGGTGACCAGCTGTCCTGATCTTATAGGGACAGTCCCGATATTTGGGGCTTTTTCTTATATAAGTGCCTATTGCCCCCCACCCCCTGTCCTGATTTTTCACATTTTCTATCTGGTCACCCTAGATTGAGAGCCCCTCATAATGATATTTAATCAGGGGAGAGGGAAGGTGTCTCTGCCTGGTGTAACTACAGAGAGTGGAAATTTCTAACTTACATCTGTGGTATTTCCTTGGCAACCGAGGCAGGTGTTAGAATAATTTATTTAACGAACAACAAGCAGGGTTACCAACACTCATGATTTTTGGTGATTTTGGTGTTTTTTTTTAAAGCCGCACACCCTGGAGTCAGCTGAATACATGAGAATCTCAGCTTTCATATTTTTAAAAGTAAATTTCTAGCCCTCACAGTTGCAGAGAAAAGCTTGAAAACGCATTCCAAGTGCAGCCTAAAGGCTCAAAACCCAGAAGGCACAATAAAAGAACCCCAGATTGTGTGTCTAGATTTTTTTTTAATCTCATGATTTGAAAGCCAATCTCACGATTTTTGGGAGCCTGACTCACGGGTTTTTGACCTGCTGGGGTTGGCAATACAGAGCAAGAAATAACTTGCATCGTAAACACAATACTGTAGCCCACGAAAGCTTATGCTCTAATAAATTTGTTAGTCTCTAAGGTGCCGCAAGTACTCCTGTTCTTTTTGAGAAATCCTTTTGCAAACACTGTATTAGTGTCTGAAACGTGCCTTGGATGGGTGAAGAGACACCGTGTGTATTTAACAGATCGCTGACTTAACAAGTTTGCCTCATATGATATTTTACTTCCTTTTCCCCCTACTGGTTTGTTCTTTAAAGTTTCCCAGGTGTTTTCTGGTTGGAAGGGGCTTTGCTGTGATGTTGCATGTGAATGCTTTGGTTCATTTTGGCACAGAGAAATGCTTCATTTCACAGGTCTATCCTTTTAGCCGCTTTCTGTTTTTTAAGTATATATATCAGGTCCAAAGCTGCCTATCTAGATTACAGCTCTGATTATCATTGTTATAATGCACAGAGGCAGCTGTGCTCTGATAGACTGTGCTTCGGCTGAGAACCTGGAACTCCTGAGTTCTCATCCTGGCTTTGCCCCTACTTGCTGTGTGACCTTGGTAAAATCGTGCAGGGCTAAATCCTTAGCCCAATGCACTGGGAAGTTCCATAGGGGACAAGAGAGGAGGGACTCAAACCTTGGAGCTGCTTCGGTAGCCTCAGGGCAGATCCCTTAGTGGGGTGAATGTACTATGTTTGCACAGTTCCACTGATGCTGTCCTTTCTCCTGACCTGCATGCAAAAGCTTGTAGCTACTCCAGTGTCAAGCACACTAGCAGGGCCTAGATAAGGAGGATAATAACACTTATTCCCTTCGGGTTCATCTACACAGCAAGTGGGTTGACAGAGTCAGGCTCGTGGGGCTCACGCTACGGAGCTAAAAATAGCTGTGTAGAAGTTTGGGCTCAGGCTGAGACTCTGAAGCCTAGGGAGACAGGAGTGGGCTCCAGTCTGTTGACCTAGGATCTGAGACTCCCTCCGTGGGCTGTGTAGACGTATCTTTACTCACCTCCCAAGGGCGTGAGGAGAGTTAACGTTTGCACAGTGCTTTGATGAGTGTAAAAGTGCTTAGCTTTATTATATATTGATTTACGTGCAAAAAACCTGAAATACATCTATAAAATACAGTGCAATTGAAAGTGATGGGAGGCAGGAGGAAAGAAGTGTCGTGAATCTAAGCTTAGCAATATGGAGCCATCATCTGAGCAAACTAGAAGCAGCCAGGCTTCCCATCGGACAGTGGAAGAAGGCCCTATATTTGGAAATAGCACAAGGCCCAAAGGGGGCCACGTCTAGATCACAATTCCCAGGTGGAGACAGCGACACAAATTAAATTAGAATAGATATTAGAAAGCTGGGCCTGATTCTGATCTCGCTCCCAGCAGGGTGAATTGGAATAACTCCATCAAATTTACTCACCTAAAAGCTGTATGAGTGAGAAGAGGATCAGTCCCACTGCCAATATAGGACAGAACAAATGGGCACCAAAGATTTGGTCTTGTCCTAATTATGAATCATTTAATGACATGTTAAAATACAAAACAGAATCACGTGGTATTCCCATGCCCCATGCAACATGCTAGAGCCAACTCAATAGCACTCTCACGTCTTGGCCAGAAGGGTCAACATGAGCATAAGTACCAAGTTAGGGGCCAGCTCCTGCTCAGCGCAGATGCTGCCATTCTGCGCTGACTGCGGCTATTAAACTGAGGTCCCATCTGTGGCTCACCTCAGCCTGTCCAGATGGATATTTAGGACCCCAGGGCACTTCTTGAATAAAGCAGGCAAAACCCCCAAAGACCTAGCCAACAGTCCTGCTCTCAGTGAAAAAGGCTGTGATGCTCTAGGCTGTGTTGGAAGACAGCAGAGTTGCTGCTGTTTTTACCTACAACAGCAACATCGTGAGTAACTCAGGATTTTGGGGTGCTGACTCTGGAGTGGGGAAGGTACTGTGGCTGGAAATCAAGATACAGGCTGTGCTGTACCTCAGAATTTTGGAAATGAGAAAGCTAAGGAAAAATGCCATTGTGAAGCTGCCATTTGTTAATAATTGAATAATGCTTACTATACGTAGTATAACTATATCAGTGTGCTGCTTAAATATGCTGAGGGAGGGAGAGTGGGTTAGTGGGTAGAGCCAAGGACAGGGCATCAGGTCTCCTATGTCCTAGTCTCAACTCTGCCACTGACTCAGCTCTGTGACTCAGGTAGTCGCTTGACCGCGCCGTGCCTTAGTTTCCTCATGCTCTAACGTTGGGGTAGCAATACTTGCCTGTGTCTCACCATGGATGTGAAATTTAATTCATCCGTCTGAGTAAAATGCTTCGGGATTCTCACAGGAAGGGTCTGAGGGGACGGCAAAGTATTTGCACATACACAACGCATGTGTATCTCCTCTATGGAACAATTCGGCTGGGAGTGAGCAGCTTGTGTTTTCCCTCTTGCAAAACTCGTAGCTGCTTACTAATCCCAGCCACGCCCTATTGCCTGACTTTCTTCCTCACCCCCTGCAACCGTGCCCGTTATTGGTGCTTCAGAGGAAAGTGAGGCAGCTTTGTATGGCACTGCATGGCCCCATTACTGAAGTAGAAATACTGAGTGAGGAAGAGTCAAGTAAGGATTTGGGAACAGCCCTCTCGGAGAGGCGATGGCATGCAGTGTGTGTCATGCTATGAGGTCCTGGATGCTATCTTCTTCAAACACAGAGCCGTCAGAGGAAGCTGAATGCAAAACAGCTATCAAAAGAGCTTTTTAGCAAAATATCCCAGAGGGCTGTTTGCAGGATGAGGGGTGGAGCTGCTGCCTGGGGGGAAGGCCTTCGTGTCTTTTCTGCAGTGGGGAGCTGGGCTCCACAGCTCAGAATATGCTGGCACATAAGGGAATTGTAACTGGTCCAGGTGCCTCTCCTCCATCCCCTCATGGCCTAGGGTCATGCTGCAGGCAGCCTGCCTCGGTTTCCCCTCCTGGACTGTTCAAATAAACTTCACTTCAGTTTTTTTCTTGGTCAAAAAATACCCCAGCTTGGGAACTGGGTTTATTAATATAAAATAAACTGTAAATAAAACTCAGAAACCCCAGAAAAAATCCATTCATAAGTCCACACAACTCATGGTTTCTCTTCTTCCTCACAGGTCTTCGCAATCTCTCCCAGGGCTTCCTGCCCGGAGAGCTTTCCTCAATCTCTGCAAACTCTTCCTCAGTCCCCTGAGCATTTTTTCTCCCCTTCATTGTAACATTCTGCACCTTTTATACTCCTGGTTCCCCAGGTGGGGCTTATCCTGTGATCAGGGCTAGTTTAGCCCCTGGCTCTCCTGCTCATTGGGCAAGCCACCCTATTCCAAGAATGTTGGGGGCAGCGTGAGGAGCCAGGGACCGAGAGAGTGCACATAGGGACACAGAAGGGCAGTGGCCACTACTCCAGCTTGGAGGCCACTGTTGGTCCCACCAGCACCTTTCTCCTCATTGCCAAAGCTGGAATTCTGTAAACAGAGCCAATCCCAGATCGCGTGTCCCCCATAGACTGCAGTACAATATTCTAACTGATAAATAACAGGCAGCATGATTGGATGTGGGGAGTCATTGGAGTAATTAATAAGATAAGGCCGGGTTGCTTTGTGCTGCGTATTCGTTGATGACAAAAGCTTTCCTCCTGAAGGGCCTCGCTGAGAAATCTGGGGGGAAATAATAATAATAATAATAATAATTAATAAAGCCTTGTTAAAATGCTATTTGTTCTGTATTCCTTTTGAGGAGGAGGGAGATGCAGAGGTGTGATAGCGAAGCACCGTGCTGGGGGCATCTAATGGAAGAGAAAGAAAATATGCCAAAGCTGAGTAGCTGGGAGGAGAGAGGTGGAGGCTGCTTCCTGCATTTCTGCTGCCATCCTGATAGCAGGGTTTTGGATTTAATCTCTTAACAGCAAGAGAGCTCATGATCTTAGATAGGCACTGTAACAGAGGTTACCATTTGGGTCCTCGTGCTGCAGCATGGGTTGGCAGGCATCAGCGGTGTGTGGACGCCAATTTCCCAAGGCAAGGCAGTGAGGTGTATTGCATATCCAAAGTGGGCCTGTGGTCTGCCCTTTCTGAAGTTGCTCTAGATTTATAGTGAGGGCAGAATTGGGCCCAAGAGTCCATGGGTCAAATTCAGCCCTAGAGTAACTGGGTGTCATACCATTGGTTGCAATGAGATTCTAAAGACAGGGCAGTCTTTATTCACCTTTTAAACAGGCAGAGTTTCCATTAGCTTCAGTAAGGAATTGAATCATGACTGCAGGTTTTGGCTCATACAGAATAAGTGACCCAGTATGAAAAGTGATGTTTAAAAGAGAATGAAAGCATACAAAAGTTGCCAATGTGACAGCTGTTCACTTACTGAAAATATTTTATAATATTGCTGGTGCTTTTAAAATAATCTCATTTATATGGAATATTCATCACTAATTGCAGCTGTCTCCTTTTTTATTAAACAGGTTAAAAAAAGTATATTGACGTTTTAGGAGTGATTCCTCGTAGGAGCACTCTGACTGTTATGAATAGGACTTTATATAAGGCAAGCCCCTAATGTCCTACAGGGATGTGGGGAAAACTGTAAATGCTTGTAATTGTAAATATATTAGGCATTGCTCTGGGCTGTTGTTTCTCCTTTTTGTAGATCTCTGTATAAAGCTTGAAGGGTTGGTTAGCCCTAAGTGTTCCCATTTATTTCTCCAGCTTTCTGTAAAAGCCAAAGTTTGAAAAATGAAAGTCTTTCAAGAACAATCGCTCTCTAAACACTTAATGCTGCTGTGACAGAACTGTCTATCACTCAAGATTTAACTTTGGAAATCCACGCAACATAGAGGAAAAAACCATTTCCAATTAGCCGAGACTGGAGGCAAAAGTTCTAGACTGCAAAAGTGAGAGACGACATGGGGGGTATTAATGGGCCACTGGAGCATGCCTCTGGCAGCATTGGGAGGTGCATAAAATGGAAACATCATTGTCTCTATGCCCAAGAGATGCAGAACCAGCTAGTTAATGCTAGGCTGGGATATACCCCCCATAGATCACAGAGAGCTACAAAGCTGGGAAAATGTCATTCTCACCATTTTTTTATAGATGGGAAATTGAGTTGTAGAGCGGTGTTAATTGATTTGCCCAAGGTCATGCACCAAGTCAGTGGCCGACCTAGGAATAAAACCCAGGCCTTCTCACTCCAGTTCTCTGCTCTCTCCATTGGATCACGATGCCCAAGTTCAGGCTATAGATACAAAATTTGTTGAGTGTGAACTTCCTATGCTTTAAGATTTAGGTCCTGGATGGCAAACCTCTTCTGGGCCAGCATACTAACGTGATGTTATAAAACCTGAATTGGTTTCTATTAGGTTCCTGCTTGAAATCCTGCCTTTGTTAGCAGTTGGCAAAAGTCTTTGCCACCTGAATGCTATTTGGTGGCTTCTATGTGCAAAGAGGGAGGGCATTGGAATCTGGCCCTTAATTAGTTAATGTCTGAGCAGTGCTCTATAAATGATAAGTTATTGCAGAGGCTGCAGATGTCTGCTCTCCCTGGGAATAAGGCCCAAGACTGGAAACCAAACCTGGGGTCTCCAGAGTGACAGCATAAGTCAGTGGGGCATTGGCAGGCTGATTTTTTAAACATTTTCCATGTGAATATCGTGCTGGTGCAAGGTGACAGGTGATTGTACTGGAGACTGAAATCCTCAATTAACCCCCAGGAAAGGTATAACACAGTGCAAGCTTCACCCCACCCACAGGCCTTAATGCTGACCTGGAGAGACTGCCTCAAAGAGAGAAGGGATTAGTTCAGTCTCCACACCCTAGTCAATATCTGCTGAGATGCCCATCCAGGTTACCAGTTAAAATGGGATTTGGGGGATGAGGACTCCTGGCTGCTGCAGGCTAGCCTCATAGCACACAGACAACTGCATAGCCATCCCTTGGTAACTTCCAGGTGCCACTGAGATCTAGTTCTAGCTAGACTTGGTGACCATGTGAATTCCTGAGCCATCCATCTCTCCTCCTGTTGCAAAGTAGCTATTTTATGTACTTAGCAATGTTTACACTGGCTTCTAGCTAATATGACCTCCAGCGCTACCCCCTCCAAGCATTTTTTTTTCTTTGAGGACCTATTTGAGGATTAATTGGAACAATTAGTTTGCAGGCAAGAGCGCGGAGGCATTTTCAGTTCTAATTAGAGCAAGGAGCAGATTTAGCCCAATTTTCAGAAAAGCACACATGGGTAATAGAACAGCCCGCTTCGATTAGCAAAGAGAATAAAAGGACGGTGTGTTAGCTGAAAAGAGGAACCCTTCTGAATAGGGAAGAAGTACAGCCTGGTGCTTAGAACAGGAGACTGGGAAGAGGAGCCTGGAGTGGGTTCTATTCCCAGCTATGTCACAGGCTTCCTCATGTGGCCTTTAGCAAGTCACTTCCCTCTCTGTGTCTGAGTTTCTACATATGTAAAATAGGGATACTAATATTTACTTACCCTTGTAAAGTGCACTGAGATCCTTGGAAGAGAGTTCCCGGTTGTTGTAACTGACCCCACAGCTGGGTATTTCTGCGAGGACTGTGGTGCACCCACCCAACTGAGATGTCTAGCAGTGTGCTCTGTGAGCTGAGAGGCAAATGCTATTGGCATTCCAAGCATGAGGCTCTGGCTGGGAGTGAGAGCCCATAAACCCACACATAGTTTGAGCAAAACCCCTTTACTAGAGCTGACAAAAACTAAAATGAGCAAATACCCTTGGCACAAGGACGTTAAGTGATTAACCCAAGAATTCCTAGCCCAGTCCTGAGGAGCAGCCCAGCACAGGGGTATAAAGGGAAACAGTCTTATGGGGTCCCTTCTGCACCATCCTGCTGCTGTGCATGTGTAGTTGCTCCGCCTATTATTAAAAATTGTGTTTGTTACAGTAGTGACTAAGGGCCAGCCAAAGGTGGGGCTCTACTGTACAAACACAGAGTAGGAAACAGTCCCTGTCCTGAAGTGCTTACAGTCTTCCTGAGTGCAGACCACAGTGCTATCTACTCCTGCAGGCACTGCCAGCTCCCTGCCCAGCTTTTGATCCAGCTTTTAAGCTGCTGACTGCCAGCTCCCATGTTGCTGCTCCTGCCACGTGCAGCCTCTGATGCTCTCCTGAACCTGGCCCCCTCTGATGTCAGGATATTACTGCCTTTCCTGCACCCTAGGGATTATGGAGCACTTTGCTGGCTAGACATTGAACTGGGTAAAACAATGTCCTCCAGTGGTTAGATCCTTTCCCTCCAGCTCAGGAGGGAAGGTGCCCAGTAATGATAAGGCCAGTTCATTACAGTATGGGTGAAATCTGGAAGAGCAGTGGGACAGAAGAAATGAGGCTTAGTTCAGAGAATTAACTTGCCCAGGGGCCAATTGCGGTTCACAACATTCTACAATATGGTCTGTGACTGCCCTTATGAAATATGGGGATACACATCCTAATTTGAGCCGGGCAACTTACCTCAGGATAGAAAATTGCATGCTGGGGCTCATAGTGTAGGCACGTCACATTTGTTTCTCATGTGGGCCAAGCCACTCCATTTAGTACAAATCAGCTGCAGCCTTGATCTCTGGGCAAGATGTCAATATGGCTGTTGGGTGGGGCAAAATATAGATTCTCCTGCTCCCAGGCATGGAAGAAAAGTCACCAGAGCACATATGTGAGAGGAGGACACAGTAGCTAAAATAAGTAGGAAGAACAACACATCAATGTGTAAGTGTATCTAAGGGAATCCTTGGGGGAAGGTTACTGTAGGACATCTGCAAAATGAAGCAGGGAAGACCAATATGGAAGATGCGAGAAGGACAAGAATAAAGGCTTTTCAAAAAGGATGATGATGGTGCCCAAATAAAAAAATTGCAAGCGTGCATGGAGGATGAAGGCATCAGTGGGCTTTCTTATTACTATTTATTTATATTCCAGTAGCACCACTCATGACCAGGGTCCCACTGCACTCAGCACTGTCCGGGTACATGCAAAGATGGTCCCTGCCCTGAAGAGCTTACAGGTTGGGAAATCAGCTTGGTGCTAACAGCATTTTTAAAATGTAAATCCAGTAAATCACCAGGTCTGGATGGTTTGCATTCCAGTGAGTTATGGGAGCGCTGAGAGATTCTGGCTGCTGACATCCATTTTCACCCTTTTCCTGATGTCAGTGCTGGGGTCAGAACATGACTGCAGGCAGACACGTGCCCTTGACATCATCCACAGCAAAGCATTGGAATTTCTTGGGGAGCAACAGATATTCTGTTCCTTGTCATCAGGCCTTTTAATAACACTTCTAGATCTCCCTAACGGCCGCTACTTTGCTAGTGAACATATTGTGTGCAATGTGGCATATCTACCTTGGGATATTGTAGAGATACTGCAGGCATGAGGCAACAGACCAGGCAGTATGAGCATAACAGCATGTTGCTAGCTATCCCTGCTGCGCTAGGGAGTGGTTCATGTTAGTCTATCTTTAAAAAGTGTGATGCAGGTGACCATTGGCCTTTTAGTCTAGCTTCAGTCCCCAGTAAGATTATGGGGCCTAATTCTGATCACACTGACACTGGATGGAGTCACTCCTGGTTTACCCCAAAGTAAGAGTGGAATTGAGCCCCATGGAATCTCTTACAAAAAGCAGTTTGATGGAATAGACTGAAGGGACAAGATTTATACATGAAAAAAAACCAACAGGATGGTATATAAAATAGATCACTCCAGTCCAACCTAACCTCTCTCTCTCCGAGAGCGTCGGGAAGACTATTGACAAGGGGAATACACATGAGGGTTCTGCCTACTTCGACTTCAGTAAAGCCATTGATAAAATAATTCACCAAAGGGCTGGAGTCTTAGACTGATCACCCTGAACACAGAGCTCCAGTATATGAAAGCAAATGGGAGCAAGCAGAAGTAATTAAATGACATTAGGTTGCAGTGGAGAAAGGTCAATAGTAAAGTCCCAGAGGGATTAGTACTAGGGTCACGGCTTTTCAGCTCACTTATAAGTGACTGCAAGGCAGCATCTGCAGAGCAGCAACCGTTGAATGATACTTGATACTGTACTGTTAATTCCAAAGGAACGGATAGATATCCTTCAGAGAGCTTTAAGTACGCTAGGAGGACTGGGCTGGAAAATGGCTGATGGAAAGAAAGGTGGGTATATGTGAAGGGAAGCATCTGAAATCCAAAGATCACGCAGCAAATTACACAGTGAGTGCAGGATGAGGAAATGGAGTGTCCTAGCAATGCAAGGGGCTTTTGCTGTCATGTAGGCGTAACTACAGCAGAGCAAAGAGTGTGTGTGTTTGGAGGGCGGGGGTGGAAATTCTGCAAATGTCCATCCAAAAGGGAAGAAAGAAAACCCAGGGAACTACAGACCGGTCAGCCTCACCTCAGTCCCTGAAAAAATAATGGAGCAGGTTATCAAGGAAAACATTTTAAAGCACTTGGAGAGGAAGATGATCAGGAACAGTCAACATGGATTCACCAAGGGTAAGTCATGCCTGACCAACCTGATTGCCTTCTATGATGAGATAACTGGCTCTTTGGATATGGTGAAAGCGGTGGATGTGATATATCTTGACTTTAGCAAAGCTTTTGATACGGTCTCCCACAGTATTCTTGCCAACAAGTTAAAAAGTATGGATTGGATAAATGGACTATAAAGTGGCTAGAAAGCTGGCTAGATCGTCGGGCTCAACGAGTAGTGATCAATGGCTCAATGTCTAGTTGGCAGCCGGTTTCAAGCGGAGTGCCCCAGGGGTCGGTCCTGGGGCCAGTTTTCTTCAACATCTTTATTAATGATCTGGATGATAGGATAGATTGCACCCTCAGCAAGTTTGCAGATGACACTAAGCTTGGGGGAGAGGTAGATATGCTGGAGGGTAGGGGTAGGGTCAAGAGTGACCTAGAAAAATTGGAGGATTGGGCCAAAAGAAATCTGATGAGGTTCAACAAGGACAAGTGCAGAGTCCTGCAGTTAGGACGGAAGAATCCCATGTACAGCTACAGGCTGGGGACCGACTGGATAAGCAGCAGTTCTGCAGAAAAGGACTTGGGGATTACAGTGGATGAGAAGCTGGATATGAGTGAGCAGTGTGCCCTTTTTACCAAGAAGGCTAATGGCATATTGGACTGCATTAGTAGGAGCATTGCCAGCAGATCGAGGGAAGTGATTATTCCCCTCTAGTCGGCACTGGTGAGGCCACAGCTGGAGTACTGCATCCAGTTTTGGGCCCCCCACTACAGAAAGGATGTGGACAAATTGGAGAGAGTCCAGCGGAGGACAATGAAAATGATCAGGGGGCTGGGGCACATGATTTACAAGGCGAGGCTGCAGGACAGAGGGGGGAGGGATGGCTCAGTGGTTTGAGCATTGGCCTGCTAAACCCAGGGTTGTGAGCTCAATCCTTGAGGGGGCCACTTAAGAATCTGGGGCAAAAATCAGTACTTGGTCCTGCTATTGAGGCAGGGGGCTGGACTCAATGACCTTTTGAGGTCCCTTCCAGCTCTATGAGATAGGTATAACTCAATATATTATAAATTGGGCTTGTTTAGTCTGGAGAAGAGTGAGGGGGGATTTGATAGCAGCCTTCAACTATCTGAAGAGGGGTTCCAAAGAGGATGGAGCTCGGCTGTTCTCAGTAGTGGCAGATGACAGAACAAGGAGCTATGGTCTCAAGTTGCAGTAGGGGGGTCTAGGGTGGATATTAGGAAACATTATTTCACTTGGAGGGTGGTGAAGCACTGGATTGGGTTACCTAGGGAGATGGTGCAATCTCCATCCTTAGAGGTATTTAAGGCCCAGCTTGATAAAGCTCTGGCTGGGATGATTTAGTTGGTGTTGGTCCTGCTTTAAGCAGGGGGTTGGACTAGAGGACCTCCTGAGGTCTCTTCCAACCCTAATCTTCTATGACTCTATGGTTTTATGAAATGTAAATGCTAATCTTGATCGTATTCACTTCCTGGGATGATTTGAGGCACTTTACCCCTGTGCAGAGGGGCTGCATTATAAGCCCTTACACACCACTTAAGTCCAGGGGCTGGATTTTCTAATGCTCAGCACCAAGTTGAGGCCCAGTTTTCCAAAGAGCTCAGCACCCAATGTGCACCCAACTCGCTGAGCTCTTTTGAAAACCTGGCTCATGCTGCGGTCCTGCGTGGGCATGAATATCACCCACAAAGTGAGTTTTATGCTTAAATCTTCCAATGTGAAAGAGAGGCTCAAACTGTATATTTAGATGTAATCTGTGAATGGGACAGGATGGAGGAGGCAGCAGGGGCTCTAACGGATGAACAAAGGGTTAACCTCAGTTCAGCTTTCTCCTCTCTTTGCGCAGGTGCTCAGGGAAAGGGCTGTGAATTGGGGACCAGAAGAAGGAAGATACTTTTGGGAAGGGAGCTCTCCATACCCAGCATTGTAGGACTGTCCCAAGCCCCATGCTGGGGGATTTCTCTGTTTGTTTGTGGTCATTTCTATTCTTATTCCAGACACCAGCTCCTGAGGGAAAGGTCTTGCTGACTGCATTTGTTTGCTACAGAGCCATTTCACCAGTTGACATTGAAATTTGCAATTCACTCTGTATTGGTTGGTTATATAAATCATCCAGTCAGAAACAGAAACGATAACACATGACTTCTGTAACTAACCAGAAGTCAGTTACTTCTGACTGGGGATTAGACTGGAAGACCCTTGCAGTCTCTTTTACCCTTATGAGTCTATGATCCAAGTAATTAGGAACTCAGATTTCAAAGACCGCAGATAAACTGGGCATAAGCTATTTTTAGGGGGGGGGGACGCAAAGAAATTCACAAATAATGGGGAATATAATGAATAATTCTGAGAATTTAGCTAGCCCCTGGCAAACATTTCAGGAACAGAAAAGGAAGGCAACTTTTGACAGATGAATTATTTGTTATGCATTATTTGCTCAGCTCTAACAGGAGTGTGAAGTAGGGTGGCCAGATGCCCGGTTTTCGACTGGAAAGTCTGGTAAAAAGGGGGACCTGACAGCATCCAGTCAGACTACTCACTGGAAACCCAAAGTCTGGTTACTGTGGGCGGGGGAGGTGTGGAATCATCACCCGCACCAGCCTCTACTCAGCCAGGGCCACTTCTTAAATGCATCGGGCAGCTGCTGCTCCCAGCTCTGGCTCTGCAGGCAAGTCCGTCCTGGTCCTGACCCATTTAGGGAGCAAAGGAGAGGGGAAAAGCAGTGAGCAATGAAGGGAAAGGGAAAGAGGAGTGAATGGGGGTGGGCCTCAGGGAGACTGGGCAGGACAGGAGCCAGGCCTTAGGGAAAGAGGCAAGGTAGGGGTGAGGCCTGGGGGGAAGGGGCAGGGCAGGGCTGGTCTTCAGGGGGAAGGGACAAGGAAGGGGAGGTTCCAGCGCTCCTGCTGGAGTGTCCAGTTTTTAAATATTACAGAGTTGGCACCCCTAGTCTGAAGATATGAGTGCAGTGCAAGGAAGCAATGAGGTTCAGTGGATAGAGCACTAGTGTGGGCTACAGGAAACCTGGGTTCTGTTCATGGCTCTGCCACTCACCTGCTAGATGACCTTGGGTAAGTCTTGTCCCTGCTTTGTACCTCAGTTTCCCCACCAACACCTGTTCAGGACAGCAATTGTCTCTCACCATGTCTCTGTATGGATCTTAGCACAGTGGTGCCCAGACCTTGATTTGGCCCTCCAGTTGCTACTGTAATCCAGGGCAGCACCACCATGTTGCATGACAGACACTTGACAAAATTACTGTACTTAGTGATGGACATTGGGGTGGGGGGTTATGTCATTCAGTCATTCAATTTTTTTAAAAATTACCACAGACCTCAAAATTTTTAGCACGGACACTTGTGTCCGTGTCCGGACACGTTGCTGACCCCTGACTTTAATATAAATAATAATTGTTCACTTATAGCTAAGAAAGCCAGTAGCATTCTAAGGGCTGGTCTATACCTGTTCCTGAATAACTCCACGTGTAGACAAGCCACAAGACCCTCTAGGGCTCAGGAGCAGTTCAGTCTCCATGTCTATCTTGGCCTCTCTGCAGATGCTGCCAATTGCAATTTGGATACAATACACCACCCACTCATTTCAAACTGACAACCAAATGGAAATGACTTTCTACTCACAATTAACCTGAGCTGGTTTCAAACCAGAGACCTAAAAGTGAAAAGGTCCACTGTTTCCCCCTCATCATCTGAGTCATCTAGTCCCCCAGTGGTGAGCTTTAATTCTGTTGCAGCATCTCCTGCACAATGATTACAGTCAGGGCTCCTTGGATGGATTTGGTTACTGAGTGTGCTATAAAATGGACAGTTACTGCAGTGCTTTTATTTCCAGCTATTTTGAATTTCTATGCAAGAAGCTTATTTGCCTTGTTGTAAGCGGCTGGTTTTCTTGTATGATGTCTCTTTTTCCCTCGTTCTCCTAATGGGCTGTTCGCTAAACTGACGTTTCAGCAACATTCCCGTTATTAGTTATGATGCCAGCAAACAGAGGTCTCAGTAGTGGGTGAAATTTAAATTGGGTTTGAAACGTGTTCAAATAATTCAGTGTTTCACTTTCACTCCGCGATTTCATTTCCACAGTGTATGATTTAGTTATTCACATTTTAGTTACTGTGTTGACGTTGTTTAGCAAAGATCTTGTTTTCACTGAGACCTGACTCAGACACTCAGCCAGCCTTATGTTGTCTGCAGTAGCTAGCACCAAATTAGCATTTTGTGTTCTGGGTTCCTGTTTGATATTATAAATCGAGTCACACTAGCTAGTGCTAGAATCATTTTTGCTTTATCCCACTCACATGGAAATGCTTGCACTAGAAAAGGACCTATTTTTATGTATAAAGCCGCCAAATGTGTTCTGCTCTGCTGGAGTTTGTAAAGGCACAGTGTCTTGAATAGGCCTCTACTTTTGATTCCAAGGACCTACAATGACTAATTAAAACAGGGTGCAAAGGATGAGTCAATCCAGGCCTAGGTTCTAAAAGGGTTCTGCACATTTTACAACTCTCCCTGGGCCATATACTGCGCTGAGCTCTGATCCCTTGACAACACCCTGGCAGCACAAAGGAGCTTTAAAACTGTCTTAAGCAGACAGCCAAGGGTGCCCCTGGTGCAGGAGGCATTGGGTGGGAGTTTGTGAGAATATGGAAGGATGAAATGTTCTGTGCTCTGTCAATTCCCAGCCAGCATAAAAGCACATGGGGATCTGTTAAAAATCTGGCATTTTATAAACTGAAATAAATTATGCTGGGGTTAAATCCGCCTCTGGTTGCCCCATGCTCACCTTTTAAAACCACCACACTAGGTGCACAAAGCAGAGCTTTGCCACAGCTGAGGATGTGGGTTAATAGATGCAAGTGGGTTTGTGGCTCCATATTCTTGGTCTAACATTTAACCTGTACATCCTATTGACTGGTGGCATCTCAGCACAGCAAGTGCCAGTCCAGCTAGTCACCCCATTTCACATCCGACCCCGAAGAGTGACTCATCTGAGGTTTAAAAGAGTCACTGTCAAATATTTCCCCCAAAAGAATCAGCTTAGCAGTAAATATCAGTGATGGGTCGAGGTTAGTGCTGTGACACCAGGAGCCAGGACAGCTGGATTCTGTCCCCAGCTCTGTCGAAGACTTGCCTTGTGATGTTAGGTAAATCACTTCCTGTTCTGCAGGTGGGGAGCAGAGACACAGGGTGAGGGCCTAGAGTGGGAAGCTAAATTCATTAACTCATGCTGATGAGAGGGAAGGAAATTCCAAGCAGCGGCTGGTTTCATCAAATCGACTCTTTTCCAAGTCAGTTCCAAAAAGAACAACTTGAGGCTACTGACCAGTGGTAGTAGAACTACCGCCATTGCACCTTTGTTTGCACTGGGGAAAGACACCACTCTCAGCATGGTGAAGGTTTGCACTATTGTAAGTGTAACCAACTCTGCTTGGGCTGAGAGTGGGGTTTGAACCTGGGGCATGCATCATTAATACAAAGAGCTTCTGCTATGGGAGTTAAAGGAGTAACTCTATTAGCTGGTAGCTGTAGTGGGCTCTTATCCGCCACGCACTTGAGGGGGAACAAAGACTGCGCTGGGATGTGTTACACAAGGAAATGTCACCACATTAGGATGTAATGCGATTATAGCATATCACATTGTCACCACATGGCTAATTCATCACATCATGGAGCAGAGGCAACTTAGCCAATGCAGCAGCATCACAGGAGAATGTTACGTTAGCCCCACAAGTCTCTTGGATGCTTCAATTGTCCTGCACCTCCACCGAGACTGAGACTATCCTGAGGATGGGTGGCAAGTGATGCTCATAAAGGGAGCTGTGAAAGATCATTTGGATTCTCAGTTTGGCATTCTTCCCCTGAACCACCCCGGATTTGTTCTATTATAAATGAATGCTGGAAATGGAAAACTTAAATGTTATGGGCCTCATTCTCCTTTCATTTTATACTGGTAAATTAGGAGGAATGCTACTGAAGTTAATGGAGGGGGTAACATCTTTGACAGTAAGCCCAAACCAGGCCCCAATATGCTGATAAAGACCCATGTTTTAACCTTTACATTAACAGAAAGTCTATTGCAAGCTATTAATCACATGCATTTCATTTTAACTGGAAATTTCACCCAATAGCCTAATTAAGAGCTAATTCACACTTGAGGAGAAAAGGAAGTGATTTGATTTACAATATCATATGCGATTAAATCACCAGGAGAAAAAGAGGAGGAGTGGGGGAGGAGGGACTTTAAATCCTCACTGTTTTGGGAAGAATGAAATCTTTCTGATTACAAACCCCGCACCTCCGTGTTTTGCAGATGTAAAGGGGACCCTCTGACTTTTATTTATTTGCCTAAAATACTGATTTTTTTTTATCTTGCAATGTGGCTTTGAAATCCAATGTGAACTTTCTAAGGCACCTAATGATCCGTTCTATTATCCCCCAGGACAAAGCTAGTTTCAGCGATTTCATGGAGAACTGGTTTAGAAAATACCCTTATTCTTTCTTGCGGTCTCCTAGGTCCTTGAATCATTTTGATATCTGGAGACCTCTTTTCTTTGCAACACTATGGTGGAGTTAATAGTCAAAGCAAGCAAGAAAGACCTGGGGTGAGGGGTGATGGGGGGAGATAGATTCACACTGTATGTAGCCTATACAGCTTGTGTATTTAAAGCATCTCTATAGAATAGTTCCATTTAGAGACAGAGATGAGACTTGATTGTCAGATGCTTTTAAAAGCAGTTACAAATGCATAGGGTTCCTTCTACCCCATCCAAATATATATATATAGATAGATGCAGATATATAGAGAGATATGGATGGGATAGAAGGAACCCTATGTATTCGTGTGTATATACATAGTACTCTTTTCTTTAAAAATCCTCTTTTACTTATTGATTTTCATTTTGCAATAAATGTAGTTACAAACTAAGACTTGAGAAAGTATTAACCAATACAAACCACAAATATCAAGGGGTTTATAAAACAGATCGTTCACAGATCCTGTGGGTGAACTCAAAAGGGTACAGCTCAGAATCTAATAAACCTTTGCAATTTATATTCCTTTGCACTGATAGTCGGGAATGCCTTTCACTTGTAGATCTCAATGCTCCTCAAATGTGGGTAAGCATTTTAGAAGACTGGAAAACTGAGGCTCAGATCCTCCAAGGTATTTAGGTTTTGATTTCAGTGGGAGTTAGGTGTGGATCTGAGACTAAGGGACTCGTCCCAGGTCACACACCGTCAGTCAGTACTAGAATGCAGCATGACAGCAAACAGAGAGCTGTACATGCTGTGATTTACTATCCTTCGGCGGGGGTGGTGGGTGCTCCATGTACACACGCTTGCCATGCAGCTTTGTAAACACTTTCTTTAGCTGCATACTTTGCTTAATTTGTAATGAAAAGGTGCCAGGGCTCAAGCAGTTTTTTTTTACTTTCATAACTGACGCGGCAAGCCCAGAAGTTCTGGGGCTATGAATTGCCAAGCCCAGAGGTGTCGGGGCTCAGCCCTGGCAAGCCTTGGCACTGGCTGCATGCTTTTTAATGCCAACTGGGATGACCAGATTATAGGTATTTTTCTGTCATTTGGGAAAGACCTGGGGTCTTGTACTGAGAAGATCAAAATGAGATTGGGACAGAGAAGGGTTTGTAGGAAAGGAGCACTGAGAGATTTGGGGAAGAGAAATGGAGACCTCGGATTTGGGAGAAGAAGGATTTTTGAGGTGGCAGAAAGGATTGGGGGGCAGGACAGAGAGGATTTGAGAGCGGCAGTAGGGTCAGGAGGTTTGTGGGCAGAGAGGATTTGGGGAAGAAAAGAACAGATTAGATTTTCCCTGTCGTCTTTGGAGTAGAAGTCTCACTGGGGCAGGTGAGATGGGGTGAAACGGGGGGTGAGGGAAAGATGGAGAGAGAATGAGGAGGAACAGAACATATTTTCAGCAAAAGCAACCTGGTTTTATTTGAAGTAGCTCAAAATACCAAAGGATTCACCACATTCAACCTAGATCTTAAATTCCAGGGGATGATGTTCCCTTTTCCCTCTTGACCAGGTACCCTCAGCACCTCCCCAAATTGGACAAAAACTAAAGGTGCAGCAGCTGCCTGAATGTAATGAGGAAAAAGCCTCCTGGCAGGCTAGACCAGGTGCCAGATGTACTGAATTACTTAATGGTGGGGAGGGAAGGAAGTTGGCTTTTATATGGGAAGCACCAGTGTGCAAATTGGCTTTTTTAATATGATACAGGAACCGCACAAACCTCTGCTTGGGGAACATGAAGAGTCTGACTTTAAACCCACGACCAGAGGAGCACTCTGATTTAGGGCTGCTGCAGCTTGGCTTGACACCTACCACTTGCCCCTTGAGGGGGAAAAACAAGTGCTGGAATGAGTTAATGACAGACTGTCAGTCCATGTTGCTGCAGGCCGCCTTTCTGATTTGTCATGCTCTCATAGGTTTAGCTCTTGTTGCAAGATTGTATGTGTGTGTGTCCTTCCAAGATTAAAGACACATGAATTCTGTGTTTCAACTGCTGAGAAATTGTGTCATTTTATTTTTCACACATCAATTTATTTTGTTTTCATTCTATTCAGATTGGGAAGGGCGTGGTGGAAGGATGATCTAGTGGTTAGGGCACAGGCCTGCCACTCACAAGACCTACGTTCAGTTTTCTGCTCTGCTACAAACTTCCTGGGTGACTAGGGTTGCCAACTTTCTAATGGCACAAAACCAAACACCCCTTCCCCTCTCTTGCCCTGCCCCTTCTCTGAGGTCCCACCCCCGCTCACTCCATCTCCCCTACCTCTGCCGCTTACCCTCCCCCACCCTCACTCACTTTCACTGGGCTGGGGCAGAGGGTTGGGGTGCAGGAGGGGGTGAGGGCTCTGGTTGGGGGTGCGGGCTCTGGGGTGGGGCCAGGGATGAGGGGCTTGGGGTGCATGAGAGGGCTCCGGGCTGGGACACTGGGTTGAGGTGCGGGGGGGGGGGGGGCTATGGGCTCTGGACTGGGGGTACAGGCTCCGGATGGGGCCAGAAATGAAGGGTTCAGGGTGCGGGAGAGGGCTCCAGGCTGGGACAGGGGATTGGGTATGGGGGAGTGAGGACTCCTGCTGGGGATGCAGGCTCTGGGGTGGGGCCACGGATGAGGGGTTTGGGGTACAGGAGGGGGCTCAGAGCTGGGGTAGGGAGTTGGAGTGTGAGGGGGGGTGAGACGTGCAGGCTCCAGGAGGATGTTTGGGTGCAGGAGGGAACTCTGGGCTGGGGCAGGGGGTTGGGGTGCAGGAGGGGACTTGGGGTCCCAGTGTCATTTACCGTGGCTTCCAGGAAGCAGTCGCCAGGTCCCTGCCTCTCCTAGGCAAATAGGCAGCCACGGAGGCTCCATGTGCTGCCCTCGTGCCCACAGGCGCTGCACCTGCAGCTCCCATTGGTCGCAGTTCCTGGCCAGTGGGAGCTGCGGAGGCAGCACTTGAGGCGACGGCAGCACACAGAGCCTCCCTGGCCACCCATGCACCTAGGGGCTGCAAGGACCTGGCGGCCACTTCTGGGAGCCGCGTGGAGCTAGGACAGGCAGGGAGTCTGCCTTAGCCCTGGGCGCCGCCAATCAGACTTTTAACGGCCCAGTCAGTGGTGCCGTCTGGAGCCGTCATGGTCCCTTTTTGACTGGGTGTTCCAGTTAAAAACTGGACTCCTGGCACCCCTGTGGGTGACCTGGGGCAAGTCACTCCATCCACCATGTGCATTAGGCCCCCTCCTGTAAAGTGGGGAGAACAGAACTTCCCTACCTCACAGGGCTTTTGTGAGGCTAAGTACATTCATAACTGTGAGGTGTTCATTCAGCTATTGTGTTGATGATCAGAATGTAGATAGGAAGAAGGACCAAATGATTCCCTCTCATGGGAAGAACCATGTGCTGACATCCATGTATACCTCTCAGGAGAGCACATATAGGCCCCAATCCTCCATGCTAGCATACTCCTGAACCCATATGGAGCCCATTGCATAACCAGGGCCATAATCATGGTACTAAGTGAGAGTTGCATTATAGGCAGGGGAATACAAAACACAGTACTGCCATTTTGGTTGGGAAAATATCCTAAAATATTTTTGAGACAGAGTGCTGTAAAATCAGTGGCATTTACAAACTACATGATGTTGTGATGTGGCAGAAAAGATTTTATAATTACTCATAAGTAATGCAGCCACCCCAGACTAATGTCTATGAAGTGCTTTACACAACTTCATTAGATGTTTCCGATGTATAATTAGGCTCGGCAGGATTATTATGGGTAAAAGTTGGCAAACGTTGTTTATCCCCACACACACCCCAACCAACGAAAAACTATTTCCACTTATAATATTTGAAATTTATAGATAGGCAAAGTAAGAAAAATGCTTCTTGAGAACTTATTACTGTTTGATTTAAGGAGAGTTGCTTGGTATATTTTGACATGTGATATTGACAGCTTGTTTCTGAATGTTTCTACGCTTTAACTTTTTGAAGCTCAAGATCTACTGTCATTAAATAATTATTGTCTGACCCCTCCCCCCCAGAATTTCCCACAGCTAGGAAAATTTAAATTGATCAAAATACAAAAAATGCTTAAAACCCATAATTTTGCACAACCATGAAAATTTAAATTGATAACATTGAAAAATGCATAAAAATAAACATTGATATTAGTCAAAATTATGTTTAAAAAATTGACTTCTGTCAAGTCTATATATAATTCTTCCAACCAGGTAGCTGCTTGTATTCCATTTGGCATTTAAACATAGCACTGTAATGCTGACAGTGTTGCTGTGGGTATGTAATATCTAGCTGACTCAGGTGTTTTTTGTCCTATAATTTGGATCCTTGTGAAAAGAACACTTTTTGGGGAGGGGTTTACAACACATGGGGAGTGTTTAAACAGTTGCTCTTTGTTTCCAGACCTGAGCCCTCAGTTTTTACAGCATGCTTTGTTACATCTTCCTGCTGTATAATACTGCCCTTAGCCATTTCACAATCTGAAACATAAAATAATCATATTTTTCATACATTTTAAGGCCAGAAGAGACCATTAGATGATCTAGTCTGACCTCTGTATAATAGAGGCCAAAGATTTATCTCTGTACTGAGCTCAATAAAAACTGAATGGCAACTCTGCCAGCCGCCACTGGGAGCAGGGGCGCAAGGGGCCCACAGGACTGCATAAAGCTGAAAATCATCTGGAGGCTGGACAGAATCATCCTGTTGGCCAGATTCAGCCTATGGGCCATCAGTTGGACCACCTTGAGTTCTAAGCAATCATCTACCTAACTGGAAAGAACGTTATTAGGAATGGCCTAAATTTTGCTGAAAGACCAGGAAACCACTGGATAACCTGGCTCTTCCCAAGCGCCATACATGAAATGATATGGCGCATAAGAAGAAACGGGGCAAGCACATATATCTCCTCTGCCAGACTCTAGGCCAAGTCTTGGTTACTATCTAGAAGTTGCTTAGGCTCTGAATAAAAGCAAGGAAAGTGGCAGCATTCTGCATCAAATGCAGGAGCACGTGTCAGTGAAAACAATTTAAAATGAGCAAGTTATATTCTCTTCACACCTGGGGCCAAATTCTTCCCTGGTGCCATTCCATTTGAAGTCAGTAAAGCTACACCATGAATGAAGCTGTCCCCTTGGTTTCTAAAGGAGTTATACATACTGTTTCCTTAACTAACAGTATACAGGCGAGTCTCATCTTACGCGGGGGTTCCATTCCGCAGTTAGCGCGTAAAGCGAAAACCGCATATAGTCAAAATTACATTGAGTTGAATGGCGGGCAGAATTGCCCGCACTACAAGTACAGTATTAAAATTGTTATTTTTCTCTTTTTTGTTGTTTTGTTTTTTTGTTTTTGCCGACCGCGTAAAGCTGAAATTGTGCATGTTAAATGCGCGTAAGATGCTACAGACCTATATTGCCCTATAGCAGTGGTTCCCAAACTGGGGTTTGTGAACCCCTGGGGGTTCACAAAATGATACAGAGGTTCTCAGGAGAAAGTTTCCTAATGGCGGACAGAGCTGTCCCTAGGGATCCCAAGCAGCACAGGGCCAGCAGCCCGGAGCCCCAGCGACTCCCAAGAGCTATGCAGATCAAATCCAGCACATCTATCACACTGAGGAGATTTAAACTTCAAGACTCCTTATAAGAAATGGAAAGGGAGGTGGATATTTTTTTGCTGTTTTTAAAATTAAATAGGCTGCTAGTATTGTTTTTAAAATTATTATGAAGAACAAGTTTAAGTTTTGTTGTAACGTGCATTGTTTGCCTGGACTGCTCAAGACCTGAATGTTGTGTAGGAGGAACTCTTTGAGTTGGCTTCTTAAATACCTTCATGCTGTTTCACATCTGACACTCCTTGATGAAACCTAGGAGCTTTGTCTTATAAGAGGCTTAATCAAAGTGATACAAGCTACAAAAGTGAGATCTTGGAAGAGTGTTGCCGTTTTCATAATGTAATAAAATACTGTAATGATAAATAATAAATAGTGTGTAATAAGCATGTCATAAAAACAAATTTTATACTTCCAAGATCACTGCTTTTATACTTTATCCTCAGGTAAGCGAGAAAATCCCTGGAAATATTCATTTTGGGGGGGGGGGTTCATGAGACTTGACATTTTAGTGAAAGGGGTTCATGGGTTGTTAAAGTTTGGGAACCACTGCCCTATAGGTAATGAATTTAATGTCATCCAGTGAGTCTCCCAAATCCATGTCCCACCTCAGAATGCTAGATTTTGCATCTAAATAATTGATGTAAGGGGACAGTTGTTGACAAATGTCAGTTTTCCCTTGCCTACTATCCTGCATCTCCCTAGGGCTAGAATAACTTTCACTCAGTAATTCCTCCTGTGCAGAGGGCTAGCAAAGGCCTAAGTGTCACTCTGATCCCAATTAAACCCCCTAAATAGCATGCAAGGGATGCCTCATCATGTTCCGGGCCTCTGCACCAGGGTGAATTTCACCCTGAGTGATCCTGCAGTCTGCCGCTTTGAAATGCAGCGTGAATATCTTTTATATTGTATAGCAGATATGGATAGCATACCTCCCATATCCTGCAGGTCTGGGGAGGGGGGAGGGATACTGGCCACTTTGGGGTCAAAGCAAGCCTTTGATTTGGATTGCCATAAGTTTGGACAAAGAGGCCACATGGCTGTCAAGATACACGCTCTCTGCAGAATTTGCAGTGGAATTCCAGCAGAGGCCTGAAGCACACACATTGCTTCACTTCACAGGTCTACATCTTGGGGCATCCTTTGTGTGAGCACCTGGGCTCTGTTTCTCTTGTGCTGTTCATGCTGGTGTTCCACAGGTACCTCTTTGCCTTCTTCACTGCTGTTCTTGCACTGCGCACTCCAGAAACTCTGCACACCACTCTGCTGTGGATGTTATTTCCCTCTTGAACTCTGTTCAGACACACAGTGGTTCTCCCTGACTTCTGGTAAATGCAGCAGTTACTTATTATGTTTCTATTAGCACCGAGTGCACTCTTTTTTTCCCTTTTCTGAAACACTAATATCTGGCATGAAACGGCCCCATACATCATCAGCCAAGAAGCTCAGGTTTACGAACACTGGATAAGAAGAGTAAGCCTCTAAAGTCAGAATGTGTATTAGCTATTATCATTTGTTTACTCTTAATTACCTCCTACCCTTATTTGTCTCACTTTAATGGTGTGTCAGCCAGCACTTTCCATCCTCTCATTGAGGGGCTGAATCTAAAAGGAAGGTGGGCACCTATGTCGGTTACAGGCATGTTTTAGCCGTGCAGAGCCAGATTCTACTTGATTTACACAAGAATAAATCCAGGCGAACTCCATGGTATGATTTCAGATTTACACTGGTTTAGCTTAGTGCAGAATTATTAGCCCTTCTGTATGTGAACCAGGTGCCTCTTCCAAGCTACTCCAAAACAAAATCCTTACACTGGGCCATCCAAGGAGATTCTGGTCTTACTTCTGCTTGTGTAAAGCAAGAGTAACTCCTTAGCAGTGTCAAACCAGTATAACTCAGAAGGGAAAAGGCCCATTGTGCTAATTCTGCCCTGAGTTGTCAGTGTACCCAGAAGATGCACAATCCACTGGAATGGTGTAGATCATTCTCCCTTATCCCTGCAGAGCAGTGGTCCAACTCTGCATGGTGGTGCAGAGAGGGGACAGTGCCATGGTCCCACTGCCTCCCAGCCCCTTTTGCATGATTTGCTGACTAGAGGCAGGGTCCCTCTTGTAGGGGGGATTTGACATGGGGTTCTCCTAGCTCTCCGGAGAGTGCTCTAACCACAGAACTATGGGATTTAGTAATGGTCTCAAGTTGCAGTAGGGGAGGTTTAGGTTGGATATTAGGAAAAACTTTTTCACTAGGAGAGTTGTGAAGCACTGGAATGGGTTACCTAGGGAGGTGGTGGAATCTCCTTCCTTAGAGGTTTTTAAGGTCAGGATTGACAAAGCCCTGGCTGGGATGATTTAATTGGGGATTGGCCTGCTTTGAGCAGGGAGTTGGACTAGATTACCTCCTGAGGTCCCTTCCAACCCTGATATTCTATGATTCTATGATGTGGGTCTGCCTCAGTCTCTCCTGTTGAAGCTCTTACACAGTGGATGACTAATGAAAGCGTGATTGGAGCTGGGAGACAGGACCCAGGGTCTCCCACGCTCCAAGAATGGGCCCTAACCAGAGCCTCACTCTCTCTCTGGCCCAACGACTCTTCCAGTGTGAATAAATACTTAACTAGTTGTTGGGGACAGAGAGAGGGAGACAGAATAAGAGTAACGGAGGCTAGACCAGGCAGGGCCTGTTTGCTCAAGCCAGGCTATAAAAAGGCTTGAGCATCTCTCACAGAGGCAGAAGGAATTAGGGACTAAGAAGGAGAAAACCCTAGGAACAGGGAAGGCAGGCGATGATTTTAGGCTGAGATTTACACCAATGAATTCAATGGTACAAGAGACCTTGAGCGTGTCTGCTTTGTTAGGAGCAGGCTGGGAATGCCCCGTTTTCACTTCCTCATCCTCTCACTCCCCTCTCCTCCTAGTCACCTTTCCCTTTCTTCCCCCCATCCTTCTCCTTAGCCTCCCTAAACTCACTCCCTTTGGTGTCTTCCATTCCAGAAGCGGAAAGGTTAGAAGAGCCTTTTGTGCGTGTAGCGGGACGGTCACCCCACTCCAGTTAGGAAGGGGTTAAAAGCAGCCAAGGGAGGCTGATTGGGTAAACAGCTACAGGTGTGGCCACACCCAATTAGGGTCCAGCTGACCCTGAGAAAAGGGCAGGCTGAGAGCATGAAAGACACTCTTGCTCCAGCTGAGGAGCAAAGAGGACTAGGCTGCTTGGGAGAGCAAGCAGGGTACTTGAGGCAGGGCGGAGGCAAAGGCAGACAGAGCTGAGGAGCTCTGGCCTGGTGAGTCCCCAGGCTGAGGCCTTCCTAAAGGCCAGGGGAGGTACTAGGGCTGCAGGGAGGCAGCTGGGGCTGGAAAGGCAGCAGGTCCAAACCCCCTTGCCGATGATGAGTGGTTACTTCAGACTGCAGTTTGCCCCTGAAGGAAGGGGCTAGATGAGGACTGGCAGTGGCTCACTGAGGTGAGGTGGGCTGAGGGGATTGGGGTTCCCTGGGGAGGGGAGACCCAGAGTGTGGGGGGCACTGCTGTGGGGCAGCACCCCAAAGTCAGGGGCACTGGGATCTGGGAGGGACGTGGGGTCTAAAGTGCTATAAGTGATGATCAGGAGGAAGCAGGCACTAGACTGGCCAGCAAGAGGTGCTTTGAGGCTGGAACTGAGCTAATTCCCAGATGACCCGCAGGAGGTGCTATGGTGGTGAGTGCCCGCCGTGCTACAGTGCAGTAAAGAGCCCCTTTACCTTCCACTACACCACTGTATTTTATAGCTCTGCTGCTGTCAAATACATCTCTTGAAGAGCCTCACAATTTGATCGCACCCCCCCCCCCCCGCCAGGGATGGGACACTTCCTGTGACAATGGCCTTCTTCTTTGGTCCATATTCTGGTGAAGTGGTGGTGGTTTCTCACTAGTTGCTGCCTGCATGGCATGGCTGCTTCTCATGCTGGATCAATACAGGTGCATTGGGAAGGCACGTGCATGCATCCTAACAGATCCTGGGTGAGCAAGATATTGCAGAAGCCCTGAAGAAAATGGAATTCCATCCCATCCCAGTTGGACCATAAGGAGCTGTGCTGAAAAACTGGCTCTGAGGAAGATCTCTACTTTACTGACATACCCACAGCCCTGTGACACAATCATGTGGTGAACTATGTGGGGTCCAGTAAATGTTACAGTGCTGTGCTGCTACCTCCAATTCATGTGGGGAGAAAGTGCTGAGATGTACTTTGGGAATCAAAATTGACATTTTGAAAACAGCTGCAGAAACTTTTTTTGCTCACAGTGAATGAATTCAACGTAGCAGCTGCATCCTAGTTTTGTGGAACTTCATGGTGCCTGGTGCTACTGTTCTTTCCAAGTAGCCACGTTGTACTCCGGTCCCAGCTGCAGGAAGTGTAAGGAATGTTGTAGCCACAGTGTCTGTGAGACTTTCTAGCACAAGTCATGGCAGGGAATGGGGCAGGACTACTGGATGTGGAGGTGCACCTAGTGAGTTGCTTACTTTGATGGTGAAGCATATATCTTGAGGGTAAGTTGTTGGCTTTAGATCCCTGCCATGCCTACAGTTTTAATGCAGGTCATGGATGTTGCTCCCTTATGTTCATTGACTGGCAAATATATGTAAACTTCCAAAGTTTGTTTGGTGTCTAGCTATCTGTGTAAAGATGATGATGAGGATATAGGAGAGCCCCTTGATACAGGTTCGTACCAGGGGCAATGGGCTTTATCTGGGAGATGTCAGGGCTAATTTAGCAGCAAGTGGCTGTAAACCAACATTTCCCCTCTCATGTGTGCTATTACCTTCATTTTTGCCCCATCACGCTTAAGACTGTTTTCAAACGGGTTGCTTTTAGCAGACTGTCTATTCCCAGATTACAGTGCTCTCAATACGAAGTAAAACATGGTTAAAAGCATTCACAGTTGCAAATGCAGAGGGCTACACGTATAATGGGAGTGGGGGAACCACTGCAACAAAACCAGGGCTGGCTCCAGGTTGTTGTGTTGTGTGTTTTTTGTGGTGGTTGGTTTTTTTTTTTTGCTGCCCCAAGCGGGGGGAACCACAATGCTGCCCCTTGAAAGGGGCCACCCCAAGCACATGCTTGGAACGCAGGTGCCTAGAGCCGTCCCTGAACAAAACAAAAACAAAATACCCATATGCACAAGGGAGGTTTGCAGCAAAACTTTTTAAAAAGAGGGAAACTCTCCACATCACTCTTTCTGGGAGGGCTTTGATAGCAACTCTTAGCAACCCTAGACAGCAATAGTGGAAAGCAGTTAATAGAGACATTTGGGGCCCATTGATGGATTCCTTGTGCACCCAAACTTCCAAGGCCAAATTCTCTTCTCAGTTGTACTGGCTGCTCCAGAAAAAGTCATCTCTCAGGTAGACCATGGCAAACGCATTAATGCTAAGATAATGCACGGCTGTAACTGAGAACAGAATATGACTCCTTCTGAGGACAGGGTCTAAATTTTATGTGAAAATTACTTGAATGTACTCCTTGCTCCTGACTGGGGCAAGACACTTCATCCCTCTTTGCCTCAGTTTCCCCATTTATCAAGTGGAGATTGTCACTCCTCCATGATCCACTCCAAGAGTGCCCAGTCAAGTCTCCTGTCTCTGGATAGGGACTCTTGCCCCACTCCCTTCTGACTGGGAATTTTAAGGCTGCAGAGCCTTACACTGTGATATCCCCAGGAAGCCGATCTGCCTAATGACTAGTGTCTGTGTGTCACTTTCTCTCTGAGGGCTAAGCACCAGTGGTTATAAGTTACCACACAGCTCTCTTGAAGCAAGCACCTTTATTCTTAAGGTGAAAACACATGCAAACAATAGACATTTAAACATGCACTACACATACCTGGAGTCACCCATTCATGTAATGGGACCTTAGTAGGCTGAAGTCTTTCCAAGTCCTTGCACAAGGCTTGCGGGGGGGGGGGGGGCTTGGGAGGGGGGAGGCAGGAAGGGGTATTGACAGAAGATTCTGTCTGTTTGCTGGATCCAAAAGAAGGCCCTGAGTCAGTTCAAGCTCACCCTTTTATGCCAAAAGCCCTTTCTTTGTCTCCTCATCTCTGGAAACCCAACTTTAATCAGTAGATACAGTCCCCTCTAGGGGTTGGTACCCTTCTAGAGTTGTTTAGTCTCATTGATTCAACTTAATCACCTCTCTGTTTTTTTTAATTTCTGTTGCAGCTGTGGTAGCCCTACTGCATGGAGCAGAACACAATCATTCATAAACCATTCAGATTTAATACACTGCGGTCCCCACAGATATTGCCTGTGATTGCAATATCTGTCACATTATGCTTACTTGACTTAGTAAAGCACTTTGAGATTCTCTGATGAAAAGTACTGTGTAATATCTACATAATTATTAGTAGTATTTGTATTACAGTAGCACTTGGGGACACCGATCATAGGCCAAGGCCTCGCTGTGCTAGGTGCTGTACAAACACAAAATAAAATGACAGTCCATGCCTGAGGAGCTTACAGTCTAAGTCCAAGACAAGATTCAACAGATAAGTACAAGAAATGGACAGGAGCACAAGGAAACCATGAGATAAAAGTATTACATTCATTATTATTTTATTGATGCACAGGAGTGGGAAGTGGGGCTTCTTTTGGATCCTGCAAACCCTCTCTATCTAGACCTTGGATTCTAGTGCTGGTTTTATGACTGACTTTCTATGTGACCTTGGGTATGTAACAACATTTTTGTACCTCAGTGTGCTGGGCTGCCTTGCTCAATGGACCTTTTCTGGTTGATAGTCAATCTAGTAAATCTTCATAGTTCTAATTTATACGACAGTGTTTCTCAACTCTGAGATGTCCTCATGTGGACCTGATCACATGGATTCAGATGGAGCTTTCGGTTTCCCAGTGGGTTCTGGAATTTAGCCCCCTTTCACTTGCTGAGATGCTGGTGGTGCTTTGGGTCACCATCTAAAAGATGGACCCAAGTCTCTTAGAGTCATAGAAGATCAGGGCTGGAAGAGACCTCAGGAGACCATCTAGTCCAACCCCCTGCTCAAAGCAGGACCAATCCCAACTAAATTATCCCAGCCAGGGCTTTGTCAAGCCAGGCCTTAAAAACCTCTAAGGAAGGAAATTCCACCACCTCCCTAGGTAACCCATTATAGTGCTTCACCGCCCTCCTAGTGAAATAGTTTTTCCTAATATCCAACCTAGACCTCTTAAGGGAGCATTTGCTAGGGTCTAGCTTAAAAACATTTCTGGATATGGATAATCTTGCAAATTTTCACTCTGTTTCTAAGGTTCTAGAGGAGGCAAAGTTGCTCTGGTCCTCAGAGTTCCCTGACCAAGGACAACCTAGATTTAGGCTATTGGGGGAGATAGTGAGGCAGTATTGGGATGACACTCATCTCTATATCTCCTTCTCATTCATCCTGGGTGGGGAAGTTGACCCACTGTCCCAGTCTCTTGCTGGGGATGGGGTTTTGTTGAAGGCAAGCTGTCTGTGACTCTCTCCAGCTAAGACTGAGGCTCTGATGCAATCAGCCTGAAGTGGTATTACCAACCCCAAGTCTTAAGACTTTTTTTTAACTAAGACCCCCAAATCATGAGACTTAAAAAATAATAATTTTGGAGTCATTTTATTTACCTTCTGATGTTTGAACCTTTAGCTTGCAGTCAGATCATGCTTCCAAACTTTTATCCACAACCTGGAGAGCTAGACAGTTACTTTCTTAAAAATTAAAAGGGTGATTCACTTGACTCCAGGAATTGGGACTTTAAGAAAATAAAGACTCACGACAGAACCTGCAGAAGACATGGAAGAGAAGATACTAGCTCCCCCAGTGACAGAAGCTGGACTGCCTTTTGTTACAGAAGTTCATAACCTTGGGTGCTGGTGAATCTATTTAGGTTACATCCGAATTCCTTTGGTCATTCACACCCAGCCAAAATGGTGCAACCATTTCTTTTAGACGTGGGGACTGACTGTGATGGAGTAAAACCCCAACATGGGCTAGAGAGGGTTAAAGGCCAGTTTGTCACATGTGCTTCACCTGTGCCATAATTAATTAGTTACTTCTCAGCCAAAGGGGGTGGGATTAAGAAGGGTCAGGTGATAACTTAATGGTCACCTGGGCCTCATAAAAGGCAGAGAGAGGGGCCAGTCTTTGGGAGGAAGCTGCAGAGAGATGTGTATAAAGAGATTGGAGCAGCAGGAGAGTAGACATGCTCCCCCCCCCTCCCCCCCCTCAGTCTGAGGGGGTCTGTGCTCAGTACTAGAGCTGAGGAAAAGACTCCAGAGTCCCCCAAGAAAGGGGACAGAGAACAGGGCACTGAAGATGGATTGATTTGTTGGTCTTTTGGGCATTAGCTAAATCTCTGTTGTGCTGAAAGGCAGCTGAACTAGATGCTTCTCAGCCAGAAGGCTGGATCCTGTGCACTAGGATGTGAGAACCCCTGCACAGGAAGCTCTGATAAGGGGTGCTATGGTGGTGAACCTTAACTGGTCATGCAGGGGCTCTGCTCTAGTGTACCCAATGCCTCCCATTTCTGTAATGTACTCTACACATTGCTATACCTTAATGCCCATCAAACTGCAGCAGCCTGCTGTTTTGGGGGAATCTCCTTTAGGATGCATGTTACATCAGTGCGGCATTAACTTTGTATTTATTTCCGTATTAAATTGAAGGGGCAAGGTTTTAAACCCCAAAGAAGTTGGGTGCCAGCTACCTCCAAGACCACTGCCCTGTGTGACATGATGTGGCAGTTGAGATTGTCTTAGAATGTAAGCTAGCTGCCCAACCTCCATTTTAACTGGGAGGGGGCATGGAGTGAGGGTGCCCTGTGGAGGGTGGGGGACAGGTGTCCTCAGCTCTGCAATGTGCTTCCTGCTTTGCTTCTCCAAAAGCAGAATTTGTTGCCCCATTAGAGCATGGTGCAAGGACCATTTATTTGCCTTGGCTTTTATTGGGGGTGTGGTGGGGTGGGAGGGTTGGAGGGTGAGTTGGGATTTTAGAGAGCCCTCCCCAAATCCTCCCAATTTGTTGGACAATGACCCCTAAATTGTTCTTTTAAAAAAATTATAAGTGCAGATGTGCCCCAAGCATGGCACAGATCTATTAAAAAAAAAATGAAGTGCACAAACTAAATTACACACTTTCCTGCCTACTGGGGGTGGGGTGGGAGTGCTAATCTTAAATTTTGCAGCCCAAATGGAAGGGGCCAGAATGAGACAGATTATTAGTGAGGGCCCTGGGAATTGTGCACACATGTCCTGAGGCCATAGGAATGAATGGCTTCTTTAGTGGAGTAGAATTAAATCATCTCAATTTCCTCTCTCATGCAAATAGGCACAGACCCTTCTCCCTGATTTCCCCCCAGCAGGTGTAACTGGCAGCAGAGAGGTGGGTCTAATTTGCATTGGCATGGGGATTGGCACAGAAGTGGATGCACCAGCTGGAGTGGGGGGCTGGTTTCCAGGGGGCATAGCGATGGCACAGGCAAGGTGGATGCACCAGCTGGGGAGGAAGTGTGGTTTGCAGGAGGCCCTGGGGCTGGCACAGGCAGGGTGGATGCACTGGGGGGGGGTTGGTTTTCAGGGGTCCCAGGGCTGGCACAGTCAGGGTGGATGCATTGGGGGGGATGAGGGTGGTGGCTGGTTTGCAGGGGGCCTGGGGCTTGCATAGGTAGGGTGGATGGAGCATGCGACTGGTTTGCAGGAGGTACAGGGGCTGGCACAGGCAGGGTGGATGGCTGGGGGCTGGTTTGCAGGGGGTCTGCGGGCTGGTTTACAGGGGGCCCAAGTGCTGGGAAAGGTAGGGTGGATGCACTGGGGTGGTGGGGGCTAGTTTGCAGGGAGCCCAGTGGCTGGCACAGGCAGGGTAGATGCACTGGGATGGGGGCTGGTTTGCAGGGGGCACTGGGGCTGGCACAGGCAGGGTGGATGTATTGGGGAGGATGGGGGACTGGTTTGAGGAGGGCACAGGGCGGGGGACTAGTTTGCAGGGGGCTGGTAGAGGCAGGGTGGATCACTGGGTGGATGGGGGGCTTGTTTGCAGGGATCAGTGATCATAGAATATCAGGGTTGGAAGGGACCTCAGGAGGTCATCTAGTCCAACCCTGTTCAAAGCAGGACTAAATCATCCAAGCCAGGGTTTTGTCAAGCCTGACCTTAAAAACCTCTAAGGAAGCAGATTCCACCACCTCCTTAGGTTACCCATTCCAGTGCTTCACCACCCTCCTAGTGAAAAACTTTTCCCTAATATCCAACCTAAACCTCCCCTACTGCAACTTGAGACCATTACTCCTTGTTCTGTCAATGGCACAGGCTGGGTGGATGCAGCAGAGAGGATGGGGGTCTGGTCTGCAGAGGGCATGGGGGCTTGTTTGCAGGAGGCACAGCAGCTGGCACAAGTGGGGTGGATGCATTGGAGGATGGGGGGCTGGTTTGCAGGGGGGCACAAGCAGGGTGGATGCCCTAGGAGGGGTGGGAGGGCTGGCTTGCTGGGGGCACAGAGGGGCTGGGTGTTGGTTTGCAGGAGGAGTACAGGGGCTGGCACGGGGAGTGTGGATGCACCAGGGGATGGGGGGCAGGTTTGCGGGATGGATGCACTGAGGGATGGGGTGGCAGGTTTACAGGTAGGCTGGAGGGGCTGGTTTATAAGGGATGTAGGGAGATGGGGGGGCACAGGGAGGAGCGATGCACTGAGGGATGGTGGTGCTGGTTTGCAGCGGGGGCACAGGCAGGGTGGATGCACTGGGGGGATGCTTTGCAGGGGGCTGGTTTACAGGGGGCATAAGGCAGATGGATGCACTGAGGGATGGGGGGCTGGTTTGCAGGGGGCACTGGCAGGGGGGGACGCACTGGAGAATATGGGGGGCTGGTATACAGGGAGGGGCTGGAGCAGGGAGATGGGGGGAGGGCTGGTTTGCAGGGGGCACAGGAGGGGTGGATGCATGTGGGGTGGGGGTTGCAGCGGGGACACAGCCTGGTGGGGAACACAGGTAGAGAGCGGGGACTGGCTGAGCTGCTGCGCCCGTTCGAGTCCGGAGCGCTCGGGCCGGGCCGGGGCGCGCGGCGGCAGCGGGCCGGGGGGAGCATGCGCGGCGGCGGGGCTGGGCTGGGCGCGTGCCGCCCGGCGATGGGGGGGCCGGGGGGAGAAGCGGCGAGGGGGGAGGAGGCTGGGCGCCTCGGCAGCCTATTTGAGGGAAAGGCTCCGTTTTGCTGGGCTCAGTGCTGCCGGCCGCCCCGCTGAGAACGGCCCGGCTCAGCGCACCGGCGGCGGCGGCGGCGGCGGAGGAGGCGCTCGGCGGCCCCGGGAGGAGGAGGAGGAGGGGGGGCAGAGGTTGCTCGCCGCCGCTCGCCCTTCCCCGCTGCATCTTTCATGGCAACATGGCGATGCCGGCGCAGCCCCGCCGCGCGGCTCCCCTCGGCCCGCTCCTGCTGCTCCTGCTGCTGGCCGCCCCCGCCGCCCACTGCTACAGCTTCCCGCAGCACTACACGTGAGTACCCGCCCGGCACCCTGCCCCCGGGCTGTCCCTCGGGGCAAGGCGCGGGAAGGGGGGCTGGTGCCCGGGTGGTGTGGGCATAGCAGTTCCCCGGGTTTCAAGGAAGATGCCTCCGAAAGTGAGGTGTGGGGAGAGAGAGAGATGTGTGCTCGGAGGGATAGGTGAAAGTTAATTAACGTAATGACCCGCAGCTCCTCTCTGGCAAACTCTCTAATACACGCAGCGTGCGAAGGGATCGGGGGCAGCAGTGGCGATGGGCTTTGGGTATTGCAAGTGCGTGACTACCTGGAGTGTGTATGCAGGAGCAAAGATTGCTCTGTATAGGTTATCAGGAGGTGACACTCCAGCAAGCTACTTCTTTTTAGGCGGTTCGTTTAGGCAGCCTTATTTTTATTTTCTTCTAATAAGTTTTGAAATCTTTGGTGTGAAATCCTTCCTGTTCCCCGTCCCCCCCGCCCCCCATGGAAAATAGAAATAGACTGCAAGTTGCTAGAAGACTCAAACTTCACCAGTGCTTGAAGGTTTCCGGTTTTTTCTTTAATACAGTTATCTAAATGTTAATTTTGATTAAGAGGAAGAAACAGAGATTGCTTTTCTGGTTTACAGGTGCACAGTACAGCATCTGCAATCCAGGAGTGCCCGGTGGAGTTTAGTACAAACTAATAATAGCCTGTGGAACTATCAATCTGAGGATATTTTCCCCCTTCTCTGAACTGACACAAATAGATTTTAGTCTGGTGAGACAAAATCAGAAAGCATATGATTTTTTTGGGTGGAGGGAAAGGTGCGTGGGGTGGGGAAGGGTAATAAAGGAAGGATGTGGAATTATATTTACTGTTGGAGTTAGGAATTTTTGCACTCTCACTTGTTCATTCCACAATGTGATAGCTGCCACCGTTTTCCCTTCCTCAAATCCACCCAAAACCTTTCTGGAATGTGTTTTGAGACGCTACCATCTACGTTATGAGATGTTAAGGGTTTGTGCCACAGAACGGGGAAAGCTAGGCTGTTCAGAGTAAAGGCTGACACTGTGTCCTTATGTTGTGCTTTTCTGAAGGTGGAGAAAGGTCTCAATGACATAGGTTAATAATGGCACTGTCACCCTTAACTTTGTTTTTGCCTCCCCGGATATTTGTTGCTTTGAGTCACAATTGTTGTGGTATTTAAGCATCAGATTTTTTTTTATATATATTTAGATTTTTAGCTCATGCTTTTAAGGAAATATTTGATGAAAGACTTTTTTAAATGAATGTAACTTACTGAAGGGCCAAAATATTTTTGAATGCATGTTTAGACTCATGTTTAGCTCTTCTAAAAAGGAAGCTTATTAACAGAATTATTTGAATTATTTATTTGGAATCATTATGGTCTATTGTGTTACTATACTAGCACTCCATTCTAAAAGGCATAGTTAGCTGTGTTATTTATTCGGCATCATACCACATCATAGAGATGACTCCAGGGCTGTTATGGAGCCCATTGTAATCATACTTCTGAGCCCACATGTTATTGACCTCTGATACTGAGCTGTTGGGATCTTTTTCTGTCAATCTGGCTGTCAAACATGCACACACGTTCCTCAGAATAAAACCTTGAGAGGTGTCTATTGCCGGTGTGTGTGGAATATGCCTGGACTGCACAAATAGCACATTTTTAGGGCCAGATCTTGCATTTACTACTCATGTGAGAAGTCCCATTGAAATCAATGAACCTAATTGTGTTATTAATCCTTCATCACACTAGTAAGGTTTGTAGGATTGGATCCTTACATTCAGAATCTGGCGGAAGGGTGGGGAGGGAACCCAAAAAACATTGTTGAGATCTTGAAGTGTATCAGACCGTATTATTTTCCAGATATCCGTTTTTAATTTAGAGTTAGGGTGTGGTGGGTTTTGTGTGTGTGTGTTAAAAGTTTAAACAAGGATCTTAAATCATGTTTCTAGAGTAATATAATTTATTAAAAAAAAAATTGCTTCCCTCTTCCACCCAAATTGATTAAGTAAATATTAAATTGCTCCTGTCTGCTATGCTAGGTTTTAGCTCACAGCAATTTTTTTTTCTAGACATGTTAAACTCCTGGCAAAACAGTGCTTAGTATAAGGTATGTTTTGTTAACAGCTTCAATAGAATGACAGTGTTACCAAAATGGGCCCAATCCTGCATTGAATCAGTGGGAGTTTGACGGGTGCCAGGAATGCAAAACTGGGCCCATTAATGACAATAGATGTCTCATAAGATTTTATAAAGCGGAAGGTTTGGCCCTAAAAGGGGGTTGTGTGAGTGTGTGTGCCTTTGCTGACAGAGGGCAGAAAGCAATTCTGGTTTATGCTGCATATGAAGAAGAAAAGTATCGGAACTGAGACCTCAGCCTGGCCTCTTATTGCTGTGTTATTTTATTCTCATTATGACCTGTTTTCTGAACCTGGGGGAAAAAAAGAAGTCATGTGTGAGTATTGGATGATGATGAGGCATGATTGCTGGGCAGTAGGTTAATGCCCTGTAACGTGTGGACTGTAATGCCTTATATACGGTACTCTGGAGCTCTCAGGATTGTAACATCTGTCATTCAAGGAAAGAAATATTTAACAGAAGAAAACTGTTTGTGACAGTTACTGTTACACTCAGACTAAGCCCCTTCTCCTGGCAGTTCCCCTTATTATAAGCCTCCCTCCCCCTCTTGCCGGTCCAGCGATTGAAAAGACTTAATTTAAACCTGTAGCGCAGGTATAATTTTGCAGGATTCCTTTGTTCGAAACTAAATTGGATGCTAAATTCTTCCAATTATAAAAGCAATTTTTCTCTTCCATATATCAACAAAGAACAATATTGAGTTTTTATTAGAAACCCTGCTCATCTTTAGAGGTTTTCTGTGTCAGTTGCTTAAGTTGTCTCCCTTTATAGGGTCCTCAAGAATGAGGCTGTTTTTGCAGACTCCCTAGAACTGTTTCATTATGACCTAGGGCAGCATGTGCAATGATTAGAACGGTTTCCTTTTTTGGTGGGACGGGGGGAAAACAGTTCATTTTTTTTGAAAGTAGGAATCACTTTCATTGTCTGTAGCGGTTCTGGATATTGGTTTCTGGTTCTGTCCCTGGTAAATAGTCAGTGTTCCATATTTTCTCTCTCCTCCTGGGTAACATGGTTTTAATCATCTTACGCTGAGCTAAGGAAGGCTCAGCTCAGCAGTTGTCCAAAGGGAAATTTCTCATTGAGATTTAGAAAGCAAAATCCCCAATTGAAATAGACCCATTCAAGCAGACGTGCTGGGTGGTGTCCACTTGACCGACTGATTTTCTTGTTATGGGTGGGCACGTGTGTGTATGTCGTGAATGAGATTAATGGCTCTGGGGGGGAAAAAAGGGCTGCTGGTTGATGCTGATTTTTTTTTTCTTTTCTTTTAAATACTTAAAGGCATCAGCTAGTTGGTGCTGGATTGCAGTGAGATCCCTGCGAAGGCACAACAACTGCTGTATGCTTCCCTGATGGATTCGTCCTGATCATTGTTAGAATATAAAATGCATATTCTCTATAAATGCTGACCACTTAGGGGACTGTTCTCCTGTTGGTGCCTACGCCAACCTCCTGTTAATGGGAATTACACGTGCATAACTGCTGGAGAATAGCCCGTATATAAATTGTTATATAAACCCTGCAAACAGAGCAAGCCCATGCCTCCCTCTGTGAACCTGCCATTTATCACGTGGACTTGAAGAAAGTTGCCATTGGCTAGAGAGCAGTGACCCATTTTCTTGTAGGGTGGCATGTGTGTTCGGAAACATTTTATCCCCCATGGTGAGAGTTGGATGCTTAAGTTTCTTGCTGTGATAGCACATCTTGTTAGTTGTTTGGATGTCAGAGGAGAGGAAGGATGGCCTTTCAGTTGAGGGGCTGGACTGGGATTCAGAGAGGTGGCCTCATTTGCTGGCCCTACCACAGCCGTTCCTCTATGAACTTGGGCAGCTGTCAAAAGTGGGCAGTGATGTATATTTTTGGTGAGATTTTTAATTTTAGACACTGCAGGCCTTGTTATCCGGAGCACTGAGAGCTCCATCTGAGATTGGCGGAAGCTGCAGGTGTTCAGCACCTCTGAAAACAAGAAGTTTTTAGGTTGCCTCAAAACTGGCCATTTTGGTAAGTTTGGGCCTTAACCTCCTGATGTGCTTCAGTTACCCATTCGGAAAACCATTCATTTGCTGTATTTCTCTCAGATGTTTGAAATCTCCTTTTCTTTCTCTCCCCTTCCTGCCCCTTTGCTCAGGGCTTGTGTCTGAAACAGCTGCATGTGAGCCCTTGCTCCTAACAGTGAAGCCACTATGGGAACCATGTCAGCCAGCATGTCCGAATGCGTGTCGTTTCTGACCTGGCTCAGTGTTTAAGCTCATTCTGCAGGATCCCTTATTAATAGGGCCCATTTTTTTCTCTTAATGATCCTCTATGTTCTTAATTTTCTCAGTTCTGTTCCCCCTCTCAACCAGTTTCAAATGTTCTTTGCCACAGCCATGTTCCCTCTGGTAGAGAGGAGGCCAGGAAGGCAGTTCCCTCTGTACTGCTAAGCATCCCCCAGTATAGGTTGCTCATGGACAATATGATGATGAGGGGCGTTTCTTGTTTATCTCCAATGGATTAAATGCACTATGCTCCCTGCTTACGTGAACCCCCTTCATCATGGCACACCGGCTTGCTTTTTTCAGCCCTGGAAAGGTTTGTTTTGTTGTTGTTGTTGTTTGTTTTAATTGTTAAGGACTTAGTTCTGGTCTTGAGTGTGTGAGGTTCCCACTTAAATCAACAGGGACCCTCCTGAGCGCTGGCAGGTAGAATTCATCCCTCTGAATCCACAATTGGCCCTAGTCTAGAGGCTCCATTCTGAGGAAACTGTTATTTCTGTGCAAAACTCCCTTAAAATTCCAATGAAGAAGGTCAGCTGCTGGCTAAATGGGAACCTGGGAGTTTATCCTCAAGCAAGTCTATTGGCTTTTGGGCTTCAAAAGCCAGCAGAGTGCCCTTGAGGGTCTAGTGCTGGAGTGTATATTTACAGTACAACACTGTACATGTACAATAAACAGCACAACTTGGACAATAGCTTTGTTTTTAAGTTGAAGAAATAGCCAAGTAGGATGGAGTTTTTTAAAAACTCATTCTCAAGCAAGTACTCCTTGAATTAAATACTCTGTTAGGAAGCACACTGTCGGAACATTTAAATATATGCTTTCCTAAGAACCCTGGGAAAGCAAAATGTATTTCTTTAGCAAATTTGTTGCCTTTCTTGGTATCTGCAGTGGTTTGTTGTAGAGTTGCTCCTGAGTTCTGGGCTATGCACTTTGGTTTGTTGTTGTAGGGCTATACAGGACTGATAACCTGAATGGCATAGATTTCTTTGGGATGTGGTCATGGAGTTGGAAATGCACTAAACTGTTTGAGGAAAGCACATGGGCAGAATTACTCACCAACTGTAACAACCTCCTTATCATTCTTTTGGTGAGTCCTTATTTCAATAATCTTTTAATGCTGGTCGATATCATTTGAGACTGGAAGATATTAGTCAGATGATAAATATACTGAGATGATAAATATTTTCCCAGAGTGAAGAATTGGTTCTTTTGTCTGTAATTCAGATGCCTGTTTACACCCACTTTTGCATGTGTGTATCAGTATGTTTAGCCAGATCGGTTGGAGTGAAGGGGGGATTGGGCTGCAGGACAGGAGACCCAGGCATATGAATCTAAATCAGGCCAGGCAAACGTGTGGTATGTGGCTTCCACATCCTGCCATGCACTCCATACAAACCCTGGGTCCTTTCCTGCAATTAGGAAAGTAAGCAGCTTCCTCTAAAGCTGCTTCTCAATGAGCTAATGGGGGCACAAGAGACCAATGCTTGCTGGACTGTCTCCTGTGGGAGACTCAAGTTCCCAGCATCAACCGAGCTGGGGATTGAAGGGAGTGAGGGATGAGGCCTGATCCTGTCTCTTCTGCATGGTAATGCCCCATGTCAGCAATCAAATTGTTGGCCTGGGCACTTACTGGGGATATAAAACCTTCAGTGAAATGTAGCTGACTATGATAAAGTCGTGGGCACTGCAGCCAAAACAGAGTGGAATTTGTGTATATGTAATGAGCCAAATGCATTCGTAACTCCAGCAAAGTGAATGGAATTAAACTACGGATGGATGGGGCCCAATGCATTTCTAATGTGGATGCCTTTGAGACTAACAGAAGTATTGGGAGCATAAGCTTTCGTGGGTAAGAACCTCACTTCTTCAGATGCAAGTCTTGCATCTGAAGAAGTGAGGTTCTTACCCACGAAAGATTATGCTCCCAATACTTCTGTTAGTCTCAAAGGTGCCACAGGACCCTCTGTTGCTTTTTACAGATTCAGACTAACACGGCTACCCCTCTGATACCTAGTGTGGATGTTTCTCAAGGTCTGTCAGATTTCTCATGTAGGAGATAAGGGGGAGAATTTTGGGGAGCTCTCCGCTTCCATTGACTTTTATTAACTGGCTGTAATGGAGTTCCACCGTATCCATATCTATTCAAATAAGGAGTCAAACTCTACTTTCTGTGGTCTAGATTCCCCTCTCACTAGCAGCAGTGCAATCTGGGGTGACACCACTGAAATCAGTGACTTCAGATTTACATTGGTGCTGTTGAAATCCGGGTCTGTCTTACTGTCCCCTGCCGCATGGATGATTTTTTGGGGGAGGAGAGGGTTGTCCATTGTGAACTACCGGATTTTGCCAATTAGCGAGTAAATGAACAAGCATGATAGAGAACCAAGGATAATGCATTTTGAAATGCATGTTAATTTACCTGCCGAGGATTGTCTATCTCTAATTTATTTATGAGCCTTCACAGCATGCTAGTGAATGTTCCGCAGTAAATTTTGTAAAAGTAATGAAGTCTTAGCTGTTCAGGGAAGGCTTATATTTCTAAGAAGTTGCAGGAGTGTATGGGGGGATGAGAATGGGACACCGCAGTTTCCATGTGCAAATGATGAGGTGTGCAGCGAAATGAAGCGCAAATTAGTGAGATTACACCATGCATCAGAGCAAAAATCACTGTGGGGTTAGAAATATAATTGCAATTTATGCTGAGGGGGAAAGAACACAAATCAAATGCCCTAAAGACTTGGAGTCTCTTATCCATGAATAATAGTTACGCATGTGGGTAGTCTTCAAATCAGTGGGATTACTCACTCCAGTAAGGGTTATTTCCATGACTAAGGGCTGGAGTATCAAGCCTTGGGGTTGCCTATAAATTGGCTAGATAAAGCTCTGTCTGCTTTTTGTGTGTCGTATTGACAGTTGGAGGGCAGGCAGGTGGGACCACGTCAACATATTGCAGAACAAGTAGGTAAGGTTAGTGGGGAAAAGGGGTTCTGTTGCATCAGGCAACGTATAATGTTTCAGCTGCGTTGGAAGCTCCTGTTCCAATGAACTGCATGTGGTTTTAGGTACTGGCATGCTTGGTTGCGCTGGGCTGGTACGTAGAAGGAAGGGCAGCGTGTAGTGCTAAGCGAGCAGGGCCGGCTCCAGGGTTTTGGCCGCCCCAAGCAGCCCCCCCCCCCCAAAAAGTCGCGTTCAGCGGCGGCAATTCGGCGGGAGGTCCTTTGCTCCCAGCGGGAGTGAGGGACCGTCCGCCGAATTGCCACCGAATACCTGGACGTGCCGCCCCTTTCCGGAGCGGCCGCCCCAAGCACCTGCTTGCCAGGCTGGTGCCTGGAGCCGGCCCTGTAAGCGAGGAGACGGTTTGGCTGTACAACGGTTCCTGCTCAAAGTTACCCAGGGAATCCAAGCCCTAAGGGGAGAGTGCTGAGTATGTATCAGCCAGCAATCATCTTGAAGGTCCCCCCAGATGTGAGCTCTGGCAGGGACTAACTGGCCCTCTCGGTTCCCAACATCCCCCAGTTCAGAGCCGACACTTCATGATGGGGCAGGCCTGGCACGGGTTTGCAGCAGCCTCCGCGTACCTGACTTGTTGATGAATAGAAGCGTCGTCGGTCCCAGTTTCTTTAGTTCCTTGGCCTTCCTGCACATAAACATATTTACCCCTTAAACGGTTAAATTGATGGAAAGAATTGGGAGAGAGTGTGAATCCATCTCCGCTCAAGTGACAAACGAGGAAATTATCTATCTATAATATAGACTCGTTGCAACAAATTCCAGAACTGGCCCCTAGAACACTCCTTCAATAGCAAGACACTGATCCCAGGGGGCATTTTATATACACCCCAGCCTGGTACAAGGGGTCTAGAGCCTCTGTTTCTACTCTGAGCGGCTGGTGTCAGCTGCTGTGTGCCAGGTGATTTATAAAGCTGTCTCACTTATAACGCTTCCTCTGAATCAATGAGACTCTTGTAGCTAGGTCCTTAGGTTCATAAGCTTTGCATAAATCTCTTCAGAATGGTCAAATGGTCACCTAGTTAGGGGCTTCGTGCAGTGACAGGAAGAGATAATGTCCCCTGTTCCTAGTTAGGTTTTTTTGCCGCTGTAAAACTAAAACTGAGGAATAAAAAAGTGAAGAAGAAGCTAAGCAGAGCATCTAATCTACAATTTTATCAGGTGTTGAATGTTCAGCCAAATTCTGGGCTATGTGTGGCTGAGCCTCTTTTACTGCTCTATAATGAACTCAGCAGAGCCACGAGGAGCCAAAGTACCATTTCCTCATGTCTGGTGTAGCCTTATAAATTAGAGCCATATACTTGAGCATTCACAGCTGATAACATATTTCTTGTGCTGTGGGGCGGAATAAAACAATGCACCTGCACTTCCACTGGGGAATATAAGGCCTGTGTGCTGGCAGGGGCTCTGCAGGGGGACAAGAAGCCCTTTCCCAAGGTAATGGTAAACCTTTTTGCAGCCCGTCATGCATAGCAGGGGAAAAAAGGTTGGAGGAAACTGCATTTAATTATTCAAGGCCTGCAAGCCAAAGAGAGGCTGTGAGCCTCCAACCAGTTAGAGATGTATCACAGTTTCAGAGAGGGTTCTGTGCTTTCCCTTCCCACCCAGCCCTTGCTGCAAAACTGGGTATAAAAATCAATGCCTTCCCTCCACATATGTACCTCTCAGTTTTTATTTATTCTCTTTGTTTTGCTTGGGAAATCTTAAAAATTGTAGATCAGTGACCGAGCCAATGACATTGCTCTTCCTGCCATGGAATGACAGCCATTTCAAGAGCACAGGGAGGGAGTGAATCAACATTAGCCCCCCTCCCCAAACATATCGTGCATTAGTGGGCTATTTTATTGTTGCAGTTGAACCATCCTGTCTGTGTAGCAGAATTCACCATCTTCAGTCTCCTACAGCAAAAAATAGCCTGGAAGCATGTTATTTCCAGGCGGAGGGCCATCCAAGTGTTTTCAAGGTTTGGGGCCAAATTTATCCTTAGTGCAACTCTGCTAAAGGCAGTGGAGTTAAATCTGGAATGAACTTGGGCTTTTGGCTCCATTTTTAAAGAGGATGGAGGTTGTAGTTTTTTCTGTTTTGATTTTTATCTTGGTGTGAAGGAAAGAAACTCATCTAATTTACATACATTCATGGAGCTTCAATACCTCACCACTTATTCCTAGGAAGCCTTATCTATCCCCTCCCCACACATGTGACCTGATGTCAGAGATGCCTTGTAGATGTTTTTGACACAAACACCAACTTTCCTCCCCTTGCCCCAAGACTGAATGGAGCACCTCTATGTCATTCTTTTTAACTGTGTCTGTTGGCCTTGGAAATGAGCTGTCTTGACTCAGTTTCTCTTTGGAGAGAAATATAATCAGCTCTGCTTCTTATTCACTATCTTGAGGGGCCTGATGAGGATTTGGGGCAGCGTTCTCACCCCAGTGAGGCAGTGCTTATGGTTAAGGTGGTCCAAGCTGAGGCAGTATTTCTTTTACCTGCCTTTCCTTGCTCTCTTTACCAGGCATCCTGCAGGGTGAAATGGAACTGTAATGCCACTCTGTGGCCAGTTGTGAAAGGATGCCTGAGAGCCAAGGTCTGACACAGGGTCTGATTTCACCATCATGCCTGCTTAGATAAATGGTTTCTTTTCCCTCTCCCCTTGCACGGTGCTGTCTTGTACACCATACCGTTCTGACAACCCTGTTTGTATCTTCTGAGGCAAATGAGGTACATTTTATGTTGTCTGGGATCAGACTGAATACTCCGGCCAATATGCTGTGTGGAGAATTGCCCATGCTGGTGTGTGAGAATCTTTCTTTCTTTTTTTTTTTTTCCTCCCTCCCCCCTCCTTCCTGACATCTTTCGAAGTAGAGTCTTGCACTGGCGGTTTGAGCTGTTTATGAATGTGATTACATGCACTGAAAGCAGCTTGTTTTTTGCAAGAGCCACTTAATAAACGTCACTTGTTTGGTGGCTTTCAAGCAACTGAGTGTGTGGTCTTCTCATCAGGGAGTGAGCCTTTTATATTGTGCGAGATCATAGTTAAGTGGTGGATGGATGGATGTGCCCATGGCCAGAGTCAATATTTTTTTGTATGATAGGTTGTACAACCTATTGACTTTCTTCTCTAACTGAATTTACCCATTCATCTAGCCATACCACATAGCATTTGTGACCTCTCGTAAGATAAGCAGAGTTAGACATAGGCAATACGTGGATGGGAGACCCTTCCCAAAGACAACCAAGCAGGAAGTGGTGTTGATGATTTAGCAAATTGCTTTATTCCCTGACTCAGGAGGACAAGTGTGATATCCCAGTGTGGTGTTGGGGAAGGGGAGTTGCTGTGTGCCTGAAGGGGTGCTGTCTCAGATGTTATTATGGAAACTAAGGCTCTGACTGTACTGGGCCAAGTGAAAATTATTCAAAATTATAATCTGCCGGCTTAAGTTCCTGTTTAAGTGGGTGCAGAATGTGTCTTTACTGCCTGGCGCTAAAACTGTTGTATACAGAATGGCAGCTGCATTTTGGGGGTGATATTTATAAGTGTAAAGTTTGAAGTTGTCTAAAGCATTTGAAGGTTGCGAGAGGTGCAATATGACTCAATAAATCAAATTCAGCAGTCAAAACATGGAATATTCTGAATCATGTATTGAATATTTTTGGCAAATCTTGTGAATGAAGCCAGCGCTGTCCTCCTTTGGGTCACAGCAATGAAACATGTTATTGTCACAGCCTCATTCCTTTTATTCCCACTTTCTCTGCTGTCACTGTACTTGGACTTGGTATTTCAGAATTGATCACTTGTATATATTGTGGTGGTTGTATTAGAGACCTGAGCCAACAGTTAATTTTGAACTCTGAGTGTCACCCTGAAGAGTGTGTGCAGATCTTAGCACACACTCTTTGTTGAAAATGCTCAAGTTGCTTGTCCTAGTTATGCTTCTGGAAAATGAGAGCAGTGTGATACCACGGCTTCTGTCAATCCGTGGCTTAGCAGGATGGATATGCCAGGGAAATGCGTTGCAGCTTGACCTTGACTTTGAAAAACCCATGCCAAGACCATTGTGCCAAATACATCCTTGGCCTTCCTCTACTTGCTTCAATGGAATCCCCCTGGGGGGATAAACCTGGCCCATTTTGATCTGTGCTAGCTTGTGGCCGTTCCTATTTCCCACCTACTGTGTTTTTTTTTTTTTTTCCCCCCCCAGTATAGATCTTCAGGGGCTCTTGTGATTTGTATGACTTTGGTGAAAGGTGACTGGTTGTCAGCCCTGCCTGCAGTAGGCTCTGTTAGTGGCATGGCCAGATCCCCAATGGAGCTGAAGCTATTTACACCAGCTAAAGAGCTGATTTATCTGACTCTGTCCTGCCCTTTTGGGTGTGTGGATAGTTATATTTTCAGGTCCCATTTCATTTCCCCCCCTCTGCTGAAGTATGAGCACCTAGGTGTCTTTCTCCTCTCGTGTGTGCATCCTTGGTTCCCTCCCCATGCCTAGTTCTCCCCTACATAACTCTTCCTTTTAGTGTGTTTGCTATAATGTTTGCACTTCAAAATGAACGACTAGCTCCGGTGAAACAGAGGTATGAGTTGACATGACAAGGTCAGGCAGTAAGTCAATAGCAGATCTAGGAATAGAACTCAGGCCATATAATTCCGAGATATCTGCTCCTTCCAATGGACAAAGCACCTTCTCTTGGAGTCGATGCATCTCATTCTATATACTGATGTTCTGTGAGTAGAGACGTGGCTAGGAGAGTTTGACCTCTAAGGAAGAATCCCTCTTTCCCTGTCTTGGGGTGGATGGCAATTGTCCTTGTGGAATCCAGACTCTGGGGGCTGGACTCTGGCAAGTGCCTTGGCACCAAAGCGCGCTTAATATACGCTTGAACAGGGCTGTTTCTCTGAGGAGTTGAGAGAAGAGTTGGAGAAATTGCTGCCAATTGCTCAACGTGCCATAACATCAGGTGTTTGAAAATTTAAGGGGTGCATTTTGCAGCATAATCCATAGTATGTTCGGTTGCTTGTGCTGTGGAAATTATGGCCAGGCAACTGTCCCAAGAAAGCACTCTTTTAAAATTACATTTTTGTGCTGACAGTGCACCAGCTTCTGTCTGTCTGTATAAGGCTTGTGTATCTTGTCTCCTAAAGGCAGAGCTAGCTCTTGGGGAAGCCTCAGCACAACTCCTCTCTCATCCCACAAATATTTACCCCTTAGCATGTCTCCCATGGTCTCATTTGAACGTTTCCAACTGGGAGTGTGTGTGTGTGTGTGTGTGTGTGTGTGTGTGTGTGTGTGTTGGTGAGAGAGAATTCTAGAGGCCATTAGCCTGGGTAATTTACATGCTTCTTGAGCCTGCGCCTGGGGAAATATATTTCACAGGTAATTTCAAATCTCGTGGCGTGTGGAAGAAGTCATTATTCTAAATAGAAAGGGGTTGATGATGTCATAAGACCCATCAAGAGTGCCACATTAAAAACTGGTTTTGTCTTCTAGAAAAAAAACATACAAAAAAAAATCTCTGAATATTCTCTGCACAGGCTTTTTGGTTGCCTGCAAACAAGAATTTTGATTTCATAAATGAGTATTGGCATTGAAAACAAAAAAGTGAATTATCTTTGGTTCCTCGGTTTCTGTTGTGCATGCATATGTGTGCGTGTGTTAGGGTTGGTAAGCACTGGAAGTGCCTTGGGGTGTCACTCTCTGTGGGAACATCCTTCCTTCTGAATTGATTGCTGCCTCCTTAAGTGGTATGTCTATGCTGCAAGTAAAGGTATGGCTACTCGTGCTAGCTTTAAGCTAGCTAGCATGGGTAATAACAGTAGTGTAGACGTAGTAGCATGGGCTTCAGAGCTGCCCAAGTACATGCACACTGGGTACATTCTCCGGTTGCTAGCACGTGCTGCCACATCTACACTATTGTTGTTACCTGTGCTTGCTAGACTAAAGTTAGCAGTGGTATGCCTATCCAGGCTACATACACACCTTCACTTGCAGTGTAAATGTACACTTTTGAGGCTTGAGCACAGAATTGGGAGTCTGGAATTCCTGGGTTCTAGTCCTGGCTCTGTGGACATGGGCAAGTTACTTAACCTCTGTGCCTCAGTGTTTCCTCTCTGTAAAAATGGGGAGAATAATTACCTGTTTGTTATGGGGATGGCCTAGTTAATGCTGAACAGTTCTGTCACAAGGTTGTCCAATGACTTTTCCTTTTGTAAATGTCACTCAGCCAGAGTCCTTAAGCAGCCCCAGAGTGGGTCTGGCAGATCAGAATCAAGGCAGGGCTGTGGTTGCATCACCTGTTTAATGCTGCTGAGGTGTTTGGGGGAAGCAGACACAACTTCACCTTTTTTCCCTGCCTTCTCCCCTTCTCCCTTCACTTTGCCTAAGCTCTAAAATGTACAGGAAAGTGGCTTCTTTAAAAGAAAAGACCAGTTGTAGCACTGATCTAGTTCTTCCCCAGGCCTCATAGGGCAAGCTGGGTTTTGTGTTGTCACTGAAGGGAAACTAGATTGTATTCATTTGTGGTGTTATGTGAGCCATGTGCTTGAGGTTTGGGGGTCTGAGACCAGCTAATGCTGAAATTTGGCCCCTCATATTATGCAGCACTGATGGATGAGGTGGTATTGTGATAAACGGACACAGCTTTATTCTTCCAGAGTCCAGATGTGTGCACCTTACTCTGGTGCTGATTGGATCCAAAGGTACTGGAGGCAGCTCTTAGGCATGAATCATAAAGCACTGAGATAATGGCATAAAGTGCAATCAATTAATTGTTAAAAGTGTTTTTTCTCCTCCTTTTCCCTTGAGTGCATTGCTGAAAAGGAACATCCAACATGCAGCTTCTGGGAACAAGGTAGCCTGCATGTAAAAATGACAGGGTCCTGGTTGTTTGGCTATCGAAAGATCCATTGAGTGAGCATCACTAAGTGCTTTATAATAACAATGATTATATGCCACTCCTATTGTGGCCCAGGAATTCCTCAAGTGGAGTAATGGTGGCGAGAGGGGTTTTAACTAAACACATATCTAGTGAAAATGGTGCCCAGAAAGCCCTAGAGACGTGTATATAATGTTGTGCCAGTCTACTTTAACTAGCCTAGGAGATGGTGGGTTAATGCAGTTAGAAGCCGAGGAGCAGGGGAAATGGTGTGGCTGAATGTTTCTCGTATCTGTAGGCCCTCACAGAAGAGATGAATGATACCTTTGTTTGGCCAGGGGTGAAGTTTGTAGATGCCAACTTACTTCAGGCCCAGCTCAGCACCAGCTAGCCATCAGGCTTACTGTAACTGAATATTATTGAACCTTTGAAGGTGGCCTGTGTTTTAAAGGCCTAATTAATCACTGCAGAGAGCCCAGTGTAGGCTAGCTGAGACATTGGGGGAATGACGTAGGGAGTGGCCCTGCAGCATGCTGGGGTCAGGAAGGGGGACCCAACTGGCCTCTACCAGTCCTCCTGTCTATGCTGCTTAATAGCTTTTCACTTTGGAATGTATTCCTTGCCATGATAAATGTCTTGTGGTAAGATACTCCAGCACAGAGCCGTGATCCCCATGGTGGGCTCTTTCTAGCCCGGAGTTGTGGCCGTGCTTACAGATCCTGATTGCCATGAGCCCCATTATCTACTTGACAGGGTCTGCCCTACACCCTGTAAACTAGACATTGTGGAAATGAGAGACCAGTGTAAGCTCTGTTTAAAATCGTATTCCAACAGGCAGCAGAGAGTTGTTCCTTACAGTCCATTCCCCAATGTCTGGATCAGTCCAGTTACTTAAATGATCCAAGCCAGGGGACTTTTACCATTTCTCTTAGGGGAGACTGTTTGCATTCTCCAATATATTTTCTTCTCAAGAAGTTGTTTCTATGAGGTGTGGAGGATATTTAGACTCCTCAATTCTCCTAAGAGCCAATGACCTTCATCATGTTGGGACCCTGCATAGAAATGGTGGGAACATTGCGATGCAGCCACATTATAGCTCTCTTGTGTTTTTTATCATTACATCACCAAGCAATGTCCAGGTGCTGGGGTGCAAACATTCTGATGGTGAGATTCTGCAGAAGAAGTTGAATCTCAGAACGTGGTTAGGAGATTGTCTGGGCTCTGGTGACAAAGGATGCCAGACTAAGAGCATCTGAGTTCTTGCCAACTCTGGCTAAGTTGGTCTGATTTGCTGTGTTCTGGTCCCCAGCTGGGTGTTGGAATCCCATGAGTTGCTTCGTGGAAGCTGGGACTGCTCTCCTTTGGGCAGCTTTGCTTTCCATCTGATGTTCGTTTCCTGGAACAAACGAGAACTGCAATGATCTCCCCCACCCCTCCCTGTCTACTTCCCAAGAGAGCCATGAATTGTACACAATAAACAAACAAACCAGTGTGTCTGTCATTACATCATAAAGTCAGTTAATTCATGCTGCTAGCAGAAGCTTTGCTAGACCTGTTCTCACCTTGCACTAGGGAATGGGATCTCTTCAACCCCTTCATCCTCCTCATGGCTGAGAGAGTGGTGAAACAGCCGAGATAGTGGTGGCACAGAGGGAGGTGTTAATGTAAACCATTGTGCACCTAGCTGGTTGAATGGTGATGCATGGACGTTGTCTGTCATGAGGGCTTGATGGGGAGTGAAAATTACAAGAGGATTTGTTGGGTGAACTTCCTTCAGCAATAAATAGGCTTTATAAAACTGACACCTGTTCACTTATTTATTAAAGCAGTATCTTGCAGCTCTTCAGTTCTGTTACAGGCTTTAAGAGTTCAAGGGTGTGGTTCCAATCTCACTATAAAACAGTAGAAACTTGGTGCAACTCCACCAACTTCTGTACAGTTACTCCTGATTTACACTAGTGTAGGTGTGATCAAGGCTTTTGGAAAGAGGGGGGGGAGAGAGAGAGAGAGACTTGCTGTTTTGGCATTGGCTTAACTTCTCTGTGCCTTGGCTGAGGCTAACCTGCCTTGCACCTCACCTGCATGATTCTGCTCTCACGTAAAGAACTGTAACCCAGTGTTGCTACAACATCAGACTCAGGCTCTGAGAGTCTGTGAAGCTTAGTTCTTTCATGGATGAAAAGAACTTTGGGATTCTCAGGTGGAAGAGCTGCAAAATAATATTGCTAAAATTCCAGTGCCCTTCATGTGATGGCTGCATTTCAAAATGGTCACGTAATGAAGAAACCCACTCTGAGATGGATAGTGACTGGTTTGGGGAGCCGCATGCTGCGATTGCCTTTCCCTCTGCCTCACTGTCTGCAAAAGAGATTTCCTGTGGTGTGCTTTGCTGGTTGTTTTTTTATTACCAGGTAGGGGTGTGTGTGTGTGAGAGTGAGAGAGAGTTGATGTGATAAAGGGATACATCGATCTTGCGGGGACCCTTTGCAGTACCATTAAGTATGGTATTTTCTACATTTGACCACTTAACTTCTCCTCTTTCTATTTGCCAATCCTCTACAAACAGCATGATTTTCTCAAGCCTGTTTATTTAATTTATTCACTGAATTATTCTTTGGCCTCCAGCTTCTCTGCAAAAAAGCTGGTTGTGAGTATTTTATATGCAAAGTTTGAAATTCAAGGTATTTTGACAGGACACATTGATCACATGGTGTTGTCTGTTCCCTGATTGGTGGAGTGTAACTCTTAGATGGCAAACACTTGATTTTTCAGGTTCAAAACTCATTTTCCAGGAATATTCTCTCGTATTCCCCATAAAATTGGCTACTTCTGTGAACATTCCTGCCAGTTATACTTGTTCACTAGACTATTTGTGGTTAACAAATAGAGCACAAATTAAAGTGTGTTTGTTACAAAATGTAATCTAGTATTTGCGGCATTTTGTTCACATCGTTTGCCCAGGTCTACGTTGCGGGCCCATAAAGCCACCTCCCCAAACTATTCCTCTGTTTTTTATTTACTTATTTATTAATTTTTACACCGAGGTCTGGAGAACCCAGCTGAGGTCAAGGCCCCTCTGTGCTAAGTGTTGTGTACACACACGTTAAGAGACTGTCTGCTGCAATGAGCTGACAAGACTGAGTGGGAGGGGAAAACAAAGGCACAGAGAGGGGATATGCTGTGGCTGAGGTGATGCAGCAGGGCAGTGGAAGAGCTGGGAATTCCAATCCAGGGTTCTATCTAGCAGACCATCCGATCTTCTTAATAGATCTTTCTTCCATTAGATTTCTGGAATTTCTCTCTCCTTCGTCCCCCTCCAAGGTGCTTTATTGTGGGGTGATAGTGGGTGAGTAACATCTTGAGGGGTGTCTGTCTGTCTATACACACACACACACACACACACACACACACATGAATTGTCCTGGTATTTTCTCGCACTTATTCCTGGTAAGCACCTGTGCACATACGTGAAATTAACAGGGAGTCATGAAAATGACAGTATGGGAGGTTTGAAAATGACTGGCAGAGTGGCCAGCAATTTCTGTGGCTGTTCTATTACAACCAATATTCTCCAGTAGTCCTGTTCAACAACAATAAATGTTAGGTGATTTTTTTTTTCCTGGTCGGTAAATATTGGCTTATATAGGGCTTCCTCTTTCAGATATATAAGAAATGAAGAATGCACACACATGTGAAGGTAGTTGGAGAATTAAGCATTTTGAAGAATAAGCCAATTAAAAGGGAAAGTTCCTGCACAGCAAAAATTGGGCAACACTATAATTAATAACCTTATTAAATAGTGATATTTGGGCATTGAACCAAAACCTAGGAAGCATTCTTGGCTGAACACACAGCATTAAGTGTGTACACTTGTACAAAATACTTTCTGTATAACCCATTGAGCCCTGGGGGAGCATATCCTCTTAAGTTGTTTTTCCCCTTGTCCTTTTACATTCTTGAGACCACAAACAAATGGAATTGACCTGGCTTGGTGGCTTGCTTGTGTGTGAGGGCTGCTGCGCAGAAGACCAGCGCTAAGCAATGCAGTCTGTTATGTACAGAAATTGGGGGGGGGGGAGGGTCTTGGGCCAAAGAAGGGGTGTTCCCTGACTCCACGGGAATTCTCCCAACAAACGCTCCCAGGAATGGTGGTGGTGGCAGCAGCTCAGATGTATTAACCAAAGTCTTCCATGGAGGTATGGGACCTTGAGAAGGGGGACTGGCTTATGTAAAATGGGAAACTTGCCCTGGGACCAAACCAGGTATGTCTGGAATAGGAGAGCAGTCAGAAAGGAGATCCACCCCTTTTCTGAAGGAATATATGTGCAGGTGCAAACTTCTGGCTCACATATAGCGCAGGTTGGACTGCAGCACTGGATGCGTGTGCTAGTAAAACTTTTTTTTTATATATCTTCTCTCTAAACAAAAAATCAAATATACAGATTATGAAATCAATTAATATTTTTAAAGCTTCCTTTGAGGAGACAATGACAAAGGACGTTGTTGCATGTGTGTGTGGTTTTTTTTTTTTTTTTTTTTTTTTAAGATTTCTTTATATTCCTTGTTACAAATTGTACAGCAGGTTATAAATTGTGCAGATGGGGGAGAAAACCACCAAACACACAACAACTTTTTTTGTTTTTGTTTTGTTTTGAGGGTCGGGAATTTGAATTTACACATGGTCAAGGGTCTGCTTTTAGCAGGGACTTAGGTAAACTGTGCAGGATAGTCTTTAAAGGGGGTGGAGGGTGGGACCACGAGGCAACCTCACTATGGTATGCTGGTGCCTATCGAGCAACTTGCTCAGTGGTGACCCAAAACTCTTGTCTTTGGGATATCTTCCTCTCCCATATTAATTCACTGGAGAAGGATACTTCAGGCTGCTGCAACTGGAATTAAATTCAGGAAAAGGCTTTAGCACACAGGTCGCAAATGGGGCCTTGTGACTGGTAATGCATCTGTGTCAATAGTATCCCAGTAAGTGCAGCGGCCTTGCTGTTTGCTTTATATTTTATTTATAAACGCCATTTCACAAGAGCGGTCAGACACTCTGGGCCGAGCATTTCGAGGAATTTATTGCTCCTTGAGCCCCGTAACACCACCTGAGGCGTGCAATAATGGCCTAGAGATGCAATGACTGTCATGTCTTATTGCTTACAGCTTCCATACCAGAGTTGCTTCAAAGTGAAATCTCCATGTGCATAATGGCATATCAGTTTCTTTGCCCTTTTCATCCTTGCTCTAATCCCTTTCTTTAAAATTTCAAGTGGAACAATCACAGAAGCAGGAGGTCAGCTGAGATAGAAGAATAGTAATATATTTTTAAATGGTACCTTCCTACCCAGAACATGGCAAGTGGTGGGTGAAGAGGTGATGCCAAATTCTAGGATGTGCCTGGCCTTGAACATTCCTGGTCACCAAAATCACTGGCCCCAAATATTATAGTGATGGCTGCATTTAGAAATCCATAGATATAAACCAGGTCTACACTACAAACTTTTGCTGGTGTAGTAATGTCAGGCAATTATTTTTCTTTGACCATTCAATATTGACAGAAGCCCTAGTGTAGTCAGTTATACTGGCAAAAAAGTCATTTTGCTGGTATAGCTTGTTTTGTTCAGAGAACTGGCATAAGCACTCTTTTGCCCATGTAAGCTGCATTCACACTAAGGGAGTTTGTTGGTATAACTATACTGGCAAACCTTCTGTAGTGTAAGCCAGTGGTTCTCAACCTTTCCAAACTAATGTACCCCTTTCAGGAGTCTGATTTGTCTTGCATACCCCATGTTTCACTTCACTTGAAAACTACTTGCTTACAAAATCAGAGAAAAAAATATAAGTGTTACAGCACAGTAAAATTGCTTACTTTCTCATTTTTACCATATAATTATAAAAATAAATCATGACCTCCTAGGTTAAGAAACACTGATATAGTATTTAGAGCAGTATAAACAAGTCATTGTCTGTATGAAATTTTAGTTTACTGACTTTAATAGTGCATTTCACGTAGCCCATTGAAAAACTAGGCAAACATTTAGATGAGTTGCCATACCTCCTTGGGGTACATGTACCCCTTGATAACCACAGGTGCAGGCTGGGCCAGAGCTACTTGGATATGGAGATGCTGGTCGTGGCTCCAGAGTTAAGGCTCAGTTGAGTTTTGCACTTGAAGCAAAATTCCAACCTTTTTTCTTATGCATGGAAACATACCTTATCTCCTCCCCAAAATGACAGCATTTATTGTTTGGACACAGAATGAATTTTTTGTAGATTTAAGTAACTCAGTTAATTAATTTGAGTTAAAATTAATTTAAAAATTAAGAAAATGAGCACCCCATGTCAGTTTTGTGTGTATGTCTTGAATGATCTTAATAACAGAATAATGTAGATGCCTCAAACTTCCCATATAGTTAGAACTCTCTGAAATCTTGTGCCTTGATGGCACTTGAAAACTTTTTTTTTATTTTATTTTATTTTATTATTATTTTTTTTTAAGGATTAATGGATACAGGATTAGATGGGCTATAGGTTTCATCTGATATGGCAAGTCCAATGTTCCTAGAGAGGGATGGGATGGACAGATGCTGTAGGTAGCTAGAATTCAGTGAAAGATGTCAGCTGTGTAAGCTCCTTGAAGGGCTTCTAGAACTTGTAACCCTCCACCTTTAAAACAGCTGTCTGTGCAGCTTTGCTCTCTGCTTCTCAGAGAAAATGTCTGCTGCTTTCTTGCCCATATGCTCCTCTGCCTGCCTTTTCCTCCTCTACCAAACTCCTGAGGGCAAAAATCATAGCGTCACCTGCTTTAGAACATTAGACCAGTTTAATCATAGAGATGGGGTTTTCAGCATGATTAATTCTGTAAGCTTGTATTGTGCAGCTATACCAGCCTTCTGTTGGCAGCCTCCTGTGTAATGTTAACAACTGGCAAGAGCTCCACCTGCGTGAATAACATGGGTGTCTGCCGGACCAGATTCCTGTCCTCCTTAGGTGCCTCCACTCCAGGTGTTTACAAGTGGTGCTTCTGCTGTAAAAGAGAAGCTCTGTGTGTGTGTGTGTGTGTGTGTGTGTGTGTGGGGGAGGTTCCTCTAGAATTTGTGCCTAATGGAAATACATATTGGCCCAAGGCTGGCAATCATTAGACTGTAAAATACAGTATTACAATCCTCTTATAAACTCATAAGTTGGGTTTCCCCATCTCTTGTCCTTGCGGAGAAGGTTCAGTGGCAGCAGGGCTGTAGTGTGCGTGTGTAAAGCCTTGATCTGGGGGAATTTTTCTGGATTTAAAATGGGCCAAGGCCGATAGCTCTATTGCTTTCTGCTCTCTCCACTGCATGATCCTACTTGCTGTGAGGCTGGCTTCCTACTTTCCATTACTGGCCTCAGTTTCGTCTACTCCTCTTTGGCTCCTTTTTCTGATGCAGCACTTAGAGATAAAAGGTGCCATGGGAATAGCACTGAAAATAATAATAATTGGGATGTAGACAAGCCAGCAGCACTTTTCCAGGCCAGGTGGGAGCTTTGACATTTGCATGGCCAGGAATTAAAGAAGTCAGGGAAGCTCATTAAAAGCAGAGGAGGATTAAAAGCTGTGGATTTGAAGAGTGGTGTTACAACTATATCTATCTATAATTTTTTTTATTATTATTATTTTTTTTTTGGGTGGAGGGGCGAGTATGGAGTGTGCTGTGGACAAATGCAGGCTTGCCAGCAATGGGAACTCTTGCCATAAAGTGATCTGTACAGAGGAGTGACATGGTGTAGTCCATGCTGCAGCTTCCCATTCTGGTCAAGTAACCCAAGAGGCAGCTTTGCCAATAACTTCTCCTCAGACCTGGCAGCAGCACCCTCTTATGGGAGTGAGAAATATTGGGGCTGCTTATTAGCTGAGCCCTGGGATTCTCCTGATCCAATATTAGGCTCCCAAGTGTGTCAATGCTGTCTTGTGGCCTTGCAATCATATAAATTAACACTGGAAAAGCCCTATTATAGCCTAGAGTCCATTCCCTTGCTGGGGCAGGGCATAGTCCCCTGCCGGAAGACATGGCTGGTCCTGAACTGGTTCTACGGGTGCTCTTGGCCAAATAGTCCTGCAGGAGCGATAAGCTGTTCTCTATAGCAAAAGCCAAGTACTGAGCCACCCAGGCCTTGAATAGTCCCTTTGGGGTTGCACGATATATGTCTCTCTTGCTTAGTAAAAGGGCGAAAAGAGGCAATTTCTGTTTTTGCCTACCCTCCCCTTCCCCTTTCCTTTGTGTGTAAACTTAAAAGTCCTGAAGCCCCAGCCATAACTCTAAGGGCAGACGTTCTTGGTATTCTGCCCACATCTGGCACTGCAGAAACAGAGCGCAGTAAACTTCGCTGTGGGCACCGATTTCCTTCCTTCCTCCCCCTTCGACTAGCCTGCTGATCTAAGTGTCAGGGCTCTGACTCTGTGCGTCTCTCTCCCCGTCCTGCAGGATGCAGTACTGGACCAGAAGGCTGGAGCAGGAGATTGATGGAGTGATGAGGCTATTCGGTGGTGTCCAGCAGCTCAGAGGGGTAAGCTGTCTCTCTTGCCCTCTATTTCCTTCCTTGTGGTACTGAACAGCTCTCCTATTCTAGAGCAGCTGCCTGTGTGACCGCTTGTAATAAGTCACCGTCTCTCTGTGTGCAGGGTCGTGGCTGCCTGTGCCTCTGATTGCTAGTCAGTTTGATGCATTTATCAAGTGTGCATGTGTGTTTTGTATCCATCTACCTGGGTTTCTATATGGCTGCACATGACTGTTATCTCAGCACTTCGTTGCGTTCTTTCCCTGTACCGCACAGCGTACACACACTAAATCCAGCTGTTTGTGCTGCCAAAGAGAGGCAGTGCTTATATTCGCCTTGTAAATTTAAACTCTCACTCTTAAAACAGGCTGCATAAGCTAGAATAATCCGAGTGGTTGGTTTGCATCTAAATACCATAATGAAACATGGTGATTTTTAGTTGGCGAATAACAATCTGCTTCCCCGTGTACAGGTGTTCACAAATAAAACACCATCGCAGAGGCCCCTGTTTCCTCACCCTTCTGTTCCTCATTGTCCAGCTAAGCTGAGAAGCCAGGGACTGAATGGTCTGTGGCAGCAGAACACCCTCCTCATTCCTGGAAGTGATTCCTCCAAGTCCGAATTGGGGTAGTGAAAGGCAAGCCTGCCCTATTTCTGCCCATGCTGTACCGGCACTATGGAGAGAGAGAGAGAGAGTGAGAGAGAGGACTTCAGCCTCTAGGGCCTCCTTTTCCCAACACTTCTACCCTCATCTTATTAGTTATTTTAAATGGACTAATCTGAAATAAATATTGAAACACTGGAGGTGTAAAAAGCAACAAAGAGTCCTGTGGCACCTTATTGACTAACAGACGTATTGGAGCATAAGTTTTCGTGGGTGAATATCCACTGTGTCTGACGAAGTGGGTATTCACCCATGAAAGCTTATGCTCCAATACGTCTGTTAGTCTATAAGGTGCCAAACGATTCTTAGGCTGGATCTGTAAAAAGCAACAAACATGGCTACCCCTCTGATACTGGAGGTGTGAGGATCCTAAAGACATCAGGCTCTTGCAGCATGCTAGATATATTGCTCCACCACTACAAAGCAATATGTATATATTTCTGTGTCTGAATCTTTCATTTACACTGGTTTAAAACAGGTGCAACTCCTTTGTTTTGACAGCAGTTACTCTAGTTTCCTACCATTGACTTTGTGGCCTTGTCTAAATGCAGAAGTTGCACTGATTTAAGTTTAAATTGTTTTTTAAAAGGATTGAGTTAAACAGGTGCAAAACCCCATGTAGACGTTCTTCATTTGGTTTATTTCAGGTTAGCTTAAATCACTACTATTTGACTTAGGCTAAATGGATATAGGCCAGGTTTATATTCATTTAAGAGCGACCACATCACCTTTTGACTCAGTTTAAGTAAACAAGTTTTAAAATCATGCTGTTAGTTAAATTGGGGCAACTTTGCATATAGACAAGCTCTCGGATCAGAACTGGGCTCTTGGTGTTGAGCTACCAGCACATCCTGTATAGGGTTAGACATCTATATGGTTGGTTGTGTGTGTGAAGACACAATGGACAACATGCTCTTCAGAAGAGCACCTAGGAAGGACCACTACTTAGTTCCACATCTGCGACTGCAGATATAATTTATTCTCCTTTTGCTTTTTGCTCCCATGCACTTTAAATAGATGCATCGGAATCCAAAATGAAATGGTATTAGACAGAAGATTAACATTAAGTTGCGCTCTACTTTATCAGCCCTTGTTTCCCATTGGCCAGTCAGTAAATTGCAGGTAAGGGTGATCACTTCCTTCTGTTTAATTATTCTTGTGGCATAGGGTTCCCCAAGCTGTAATTGAATAGCACAGGATCAGTTGAAATCAGACAGGATTAAAGTCCACAGGGCGAATAACTTTGGTATCTAGCGAAGCAGAAAGAGAAATTTGTACGCTGTTCTTATATCTGGTGACTGTACAAGCAAGCAGTGGACTACTGACAACTTTTGACATCACCCTACTGAATGTCTTGTTGTAATCGTAAAAGAATAGCCAAGGTTATCTATGGATCAACAAATGGGGGACTCCTGGTATGGTGCTTAAGGGTTGATTTCATAAGCAGAATTTAAAATGAATGACACATACTTTAGAGGGCAGATCCCCAGTTGGTGCAAATTGGCAGAGCTTCATTGTCTTCAAACCTAGCTCCCTTTCATCCCAAAGAGCTTTACAAACTGTACACACATACAGCACTGTTGCCCACGAGTCAGTCTGGGATGCAGTGAGGCAGCTGTTTAACAGCACAGAGCAGTTTAGGACAGGAAGTGAAAAGGGAGTACTGTATCCTATTGGGGATATTTAGGGAGCAGGAGCACATAATTGTTTAAAGTTAGGGACTGACAAATGCTCCCTCTCTTTCAAAAAGTGCCATCTGGACAGGGCCTTGGGTTTGTGTCTCATCTGAAAGACACTACCTCCAGCAAAACCCCACTCTCTTAACATCACGAAGGCACTTTGGTTTGGGACTGACTCAGACAACAAGAGCACCAGCTGAATCACCATGAGCGGAGGGGAGAATGGAATACAATTTTGTGAGAAGCTATGGGAACTGAAGCTTGCATCTAAATGGAAATGTCTTCTTGGAGCTTGTAAAAAAGGATGATTATAAGGCAGATGTAATTCCCTGTGAGACAGGTAGGGGAAAGAACGATGGATGAGTGCTGCTTTCAGTATTAGAGACTGGTTATTTTGTCTTCTGAGTGCGGGAAATCTGGAAACCAAAAGCAGAAAGGGAGAAAATGTGAGGTTGGAGGTATTGGGGCTATTTCCAAGTCAGGACCCAGATTTGGATCTGATTGTTGTAGCCGTACAATGGGCTGAACCAAACAGGTGTTTGTCTAACCTGCTCTTAAAAACCTCCAATGACAGAGGTTCCACAACCTCCCCAGGCAATTTATTCCAATGCTTAACTACCCTGACAGAAAGTTTCCCTAATGTCCAACCTAAACCTCCCTTGCTGCAATTTAAGCCCATTGCTTCTTATCCTATGCTGAACAATTGTTCTCCCTCTTCCTTGTAACACCCTTTTATGTACTGAAAACTGTTATGTCCCCTCTCAGTCTTCTCTTCTCCAGACTAAACAAGCCCAAATTTTTCAATCTATCCTCATAAGTCATGTTTTCTAGACCTTTCATTATTTTTGCTGTTCTCCTCTGGACTTTCTCCAATTTGTCAACATCTTTCCTAAAATTTTGTGTCCAGAACTGGACACAATACTCCAGTTGAAGCTGTATCAGCGTGGAGTAGAGAGGAAGAATTACTACTTGTCTTGCTTACAACACTCCTGCTAATACATGCCAGAATGATGTTCACTTTTTTTTTTCCCCAACAGTGTTACTCTGTTGACTCCTATTTAGTATGACCCCCAGATCCCATTCCGCAATACTCCTTCTTAGGCATTCACTTCCCATTTTGTATGTGTGCAGCTGATTGTTCCTTCCTAAGTGGAGTCCTTTGCATTTTGTCCTAGTTGAATTTCAACCTATTTTCTTCAGACCATTTCTCCAGTTTATCTAGTTCATTTTGAATTTTAGTTCTATCTTCCAAAGCACTTGCATCCCCTACCAGCTTGTTATCATCCTCAGACTTTATAAGTGTATTTCCTCTATACCATTATCTAAATAATTGATGAAGGTATTGAACAGAACTGGGCCCAGAACTGATCCCTGCAGGACCCCACTTGATATGCCCTTCCAGCTTGACACTGAACCACAGGTAACTACTCTCTGGCTTTCTCAAACAGTTATGCACCCACCTTATAGTAGCTCCATCTTGGTTGTATTTCCCTAGTTTGTTTATGAGACGGTCATGCGAGACAGTATCAAAAGCCTTACTAAAGTCAAAATATACCACATCTACTGCTTCTCCTCCATCCACAAGGCTTGTTACCCTGTCACAGAAAGCTATTAGGTTTGTTTGTTTTGACACAATTTATTCTTGACAAATCCATGCTGACTGTTACTTATCACCTTCTCTGCTAGGTGTTTGCAGATTTGCTCCATTATCTTTCTGTATCTTTTTCCTCAATACGCACCTTACCATGGCACTTGCAGAATCTGGAATGGGTAGGTTTAGGGACTGTGGCATGTACCTGATGTGTATGCATTTTAAGCAAATTTATACCTGTATACAACTAGCGCACACGCTGATTGTTCCCCTCTTCCCCCAGACTTTGTGTGTTGCTTTTCATGGCAGGGGATCCAGAACTAACACTGAATGTGCTTGGGGGCTGTAGCTCTGTGCATGTATGTTCTAGCTCTGTCTGCGTTTCCCAAGTTAGATTGCAGATTCATGGAGCCAGGACTTTCTTTGTAAATTTCTGTACAGCACCTAGCACAACAGGAGCCCTGATTGGGACCTCCAATATTATGTGGATCTAAATTTGGTGATTCATGCCCTTAGCTCCTCATGGGGTATTGGAGAAAACCAGCTTCTGCCTGAACAGCGCAGTCCACATCCTTGAACCCCTGCCAGCGTACATTCTGGGTCCCGCTGTCATCTCTCACAGGTTTATGGAGAGAGCAAGTGCTGGGGAAGGTGCTGCTCCAGAAATGGATCTTCAATCCAGGCCTGACTATACCCAGTAAATAACAATAATAGAAATTCCCTCCTCAGCTTTGTCAGGGTTATTTATTTTTTATTTTTTTTTGGTTGCTGTGAAAGGATGTGGGACTGAAACCTCATAACTGTTTTGGCCTATGAGGCATGAAATTTATTGTCAGAAAGCTGGTCTCTGGGAACATAATGATGCTGAATATTTTATTCTGCCCACCTGAGAATGACTTTTTTTTATTTTAACTCTTAAGTCATTTCCTGGAGTTGGCATACTAAATGTCAAGTGCCCTGTTTCTTCCTCCTCCTGAAGCCTGAAGGTACAGTCATCTTGTGTGCCTCTTTGATGGACGTTTTTTGAGCTTGCACCACTTCAGATGCATCTTTGTTTTTGTAAATTGTTTTTTCTTTGCAGTCAGAAAAGGGCAAGAGAGGCCTGGGGTTGCAGTGAGGTGGCATGCCAAAGTGCTGGCTTTTCAGCTCAGAGATATAGGTTCAGCATTCCCCTAAGGCCCTGATCCTGCATCGGACTATATGTGTGCTTAAGTGTTTTCAGGGTTGGAGCTTCAGACCTGGCCTCATCTGCTTAATCCAGTGGCCAGAGATGCTAATGATTAAACCCTCATTGACTTCAGTGGTGCAGGATCAGGCTCTGTATTTTTTTGTCCCAGATGTGACTTCAGAGACAAAACCCGTGATTCTCAGGGGTTTGGTGTGGTTTGTTCCCTCCCATCCAAATCCATGGTCTTGGTCACCCGAGCCAGCTCCTCCGTGAATCCTTACAAATTTGACTCTATCCAGCGTAGTGGAGTGTGGGGTTTTCAAGTAGTCATTCGATATAATTAACCTGTTTAAAATTAAGGTATATTTTATTCACAAACATAACTTCCAGTCTTCTTTTGTGTTTGCTTTGTTAGAAGCAATTTAGAATATTTAGAATACTTTTAGAATATTTCCCCATGGTCACAGCAGTCCTCTCAGCATTTTGCAGGACAGGTAATGTAATACTGACATTGTGTGCTGCCACGTCCCTAAAATTCTAGCTCTCTTCCCATGTTTTAGTGTGGTCATAAACTACCAGTTTTAGTCAGAAAGTGACAGTGAATTAGCGATTTCCTGTTGTAGTCTGTCTTCACATCACAAAAAGCACCACAGAGTTTGGTGCTATGCTCAAGAGACCTAGGACTGGAATAGCAGCGGGTGCTGCAGGCGGGATTGAGGTACATTGGCAGAGGTGTGCATGTGTGTTTGGGTCTTAGGGAGCGCAGGACTGGTGTAGCAGCGGGGCTGTGGGTGGGATTGAGGGGCATTGATGGAACTGCGTAGGGGGTGGGGCTGAAGGTTAGTTGCATTGGCAGAGCTGTGGGGGAGGACTAGAATCACAGAGGGGCTGTGGCTCAGGATTGAGAGGCTGTCTGCTGGTAGTCAGGGTTGATTGAGGTACCTCGGGGGTCTCTGTTTGTCACTATGGTACATTACATAGAGCTTGCTTGCACCATGCTTGACTCACGTAGTGCTATTAGTACCCTGGGTTCACAATAAGTAATTCATAAATTTTAAATATAAAAGGCAGAGGAACTCGTATCACAGACTTGAGGCAGGCCCAGTGCCCACAGGTGCTGTGTAAACTCCCTCTTGCCAACACAGCTCAGTCCTGACCTGCGGTGCTCTCCTGCAATTTCTGTCATGGGACGTCTCACAAATCTGGCAACGCACCTCAATATTGGCCTCCATTACAGTCTTGCATTTGCGCTGCCTGGCCTCTTGTGAGCAGCTGCAAATTGTGCAGCATTTTTATTTTTTGTGAAACCGATGAGACTGCCAGGCTCTTCTCAATTGTTAATTAAACTGCATGTGAACCCAGATCTCCAAATATGAAAGGCTGGTGCCTCAAACCAGCGTCATCTGCCCCTCTTGCCTCTTCCCAGCACTTTCACCCTCAGACTGACGGCGTTGATCCTTTGCTTCAGTCCTCACAGCCGGGTGAAGAAAAACCCAGCTATAGAATTGCGACTGTTGGGATCCCTTGGCTTGTCTGCCGCCATGGGGCATGCCACAGGGACAGGCCCAAAGGCTGACCCCAGGGACGTTGTGCTCTGAAGATCTTCGTGTCAGTGTTACTCTGGCAGGTGGGAGTTAGCAGTGAGGCACTGTGGGACAGGCAGAGAAGAGCAGATGCAGGGTCCCTCCCTTTCTCCTGCCTCTGCAATCGGCTGAACCAAGCTGACAATCCCCTCTCGAATCCAGCAGGCTGCCTCTGCCACCCTCTCCAGAGAAGTAGGTCGTGGTGACTGGCTCGGCCCTGCGTCCTTTTCATCCAGCACCAGCTTGCTGCCTGCAGATCATGCTGCCCTTTTTGTCTCCTAATGGTGATGAGGAAACACCCAGTCCATAAAGGTCCAGATGGCCCGAAAAGCTGAGCCGTCAGCTGGGCGTGAGGAACAGCTTGTTGGCAGAGCTCGGCAGCCGGCTGCCCTCCAGCCCATCGATGCTTGATCCTCCTCTACAGGTGTCACTGCAATGTTGGGGAAAGCACAGAGATTGAACAGGGTGCATGGGGGAGGGCATGAGTTTAAAGCCAAGGCCGCCCATGCCGATCCCACGGAGGGCTTCCTCTGTTAACGGGCAATCCCGTGGTGGGTGTGCCCTTCTGGATGTAGCGTTCCTCCTTCGAAGGCTCTGCTGAGCACCGTGAAAGAGAGATGGCTCCAGTCTCTCCTAAACTGACATCTAATTTTTCTTCAGTGGCTTTTTTTGTTTGACTGCATCGGGACTTTCACTTCTTGTTGTGCTCTGCTTTCCCAACTCTTTACCTCTACGTGACTGTCTGGCACCCCTGCTTGCCTGGAAGTTGTCTTATTTGTTAATGTTGGGGGTTTGTAGAAGTGAGGGACTTGAGCACTGGCTGGGGATCTGGATAGTGTGGCCAGATATTGTGCAAGCTTCTCCAACACCACCTGCTGTTTGAATTCCACGTGTCCAAACACCTCTGCTTGTGCACATCGGTCCTGGCCTTTTTGTGAGCTGAGACCTACCTTCCCACCAAATTGTCGGAGTTGGATGTGCGCCAGTGAGGATTCAGTTTATTTTAAAGTCTTTGTTCTGAGCAAAGATTTGGATTCGGGTCTGCAGAGCTGAAGGGTGAGTGCATGGAACCCACTGTAGCTCCTGCCCTTGTCCTTCTCATGTCTCTCTGCAATCTGCTGTTTCTCACCCTTCTGTGTTATTGTGGCCCCTATACAAATGTCGATAAAGAGCAAGAGAGTTTTTTTTAATGACATCAGCTGGTGAGAAGCATCTTTGTGAGGGTAGCTGCCAGTGTGTTTCTGTTCAGTCTTCTAATGATAATGATACAGGTAACTGTGAGAATTGCATGTACTGGATGACGCTTTCTGTAGCTGGGTAATGTTACCTGTTTGTGAGCCTGAATGCCGATCTGTCTGGGGCAGGGGGCTGTGGAAGGGATCCCTCTTCTGCCTTGAGGATGATGGAGCGTTGCGTTGCTTGCCTTAATTTCCTTTGGGTGAGGAGGACTCTCACTGGGAATTCAGGGGGTAGTGGTAGGGATTTGGACAGTGTCCGGAGTGTTTGTAAAAATGAACTGGTATTGCAGTAACAGAGATCAGGGCTCCATTGTGCTAGGAGCAGTACAGACACTTACTGAGAGACAGCCCCAGCGAGCTTCCAGTCTAAATAGACAAGACGACAATGGGTGGAAGGGGAAACAGAAATGCACATGGGGGACATGACTTGGCCAAGGTCTTATATCAGATGAGTGGAAGCGCACCCGTATCCTGACTCCCAGTCGAGTGCTCTAGCCACTAGACCATGCTTTAAAACCATCCTCTGGTGATGGGGAAGAAGTTGGTCTTGCCCATCTTAAAAGCCAGAATCTATCCTGAGTGTGCTGAGGTGTGTTTAAGTATGGAGGGTTCCTAGGGATTGGATTGCGGCTAGAGCCCATAGGAGGAATTTCTGTTGGAGTCAAAATCCTGAGCAGTAGCTCTGCTGCCCATGTTGTGGGTGCATTGTGCTCTGTGCTGAGAAAGTAGGTGGGGTTCTGATTAATTTCCACCCCCTTCCTTCCCACTTCCAGACAGCTAGCTTCCCAGGAGGTGCTAGCCAGGAATAGGGACTATGCATCCTGGTGCGATGCTGGCCAGCCTATGCTGATACCCAGCCCCTTACTTCTGTTCCCCACCTATAGGAAGCAAGGTTCATTTGCTGTCTATTTAAGCTTGTACTCACTGTCCTTTCCCCCCCATGCATGCGCACGCTGCCTCCCAATGCTATTGCTCTGTCCTCTCCTGCTCCTCTTGTTTAGGGAGGTGAAGTGTGTGATGCCAGATAAACACATTCCAGTTCCAAACTGATCAGGTTTATTTTAATCTGCCCAGGCCGTTCAACAGCTTTAGCACTCTGCTCAACACTGAGTGCAAAGCTGACTATGTATTACTGAGTGGGAGCGTTTTAACGTTCCCCTTGCAGCAGCTTGGCTGGGGGGGGGGGGCTGCCTGTATCACCCTTTAGCAGGGTCTTTGCAAGTGGTTCCTTCTGGCAGCCCCCTCCTCTTCACCCTTCCTCTCCACTTAGAGTGTATTGCATCCATCCTAAGAGCTGTCAGGGAAACATATGCTCCAGCTTTTAATTCATTTGCATAATGAGGCTAATATGTATGAATAATTCATAGGGGATAGCTGCATGTGGATGTTCACTGCATGGCTTTTGCACCCCTCGTTAAATCCCTTCCACTGGGTGGTGCAAATCCAGTGAGGAGGTGGGAAGGGGTGAGTCTATACTGCAGATTGCAGCCCAGTTGTCTTGGTGGATACAGAAGCTCTTCTCTGAGAGAGGGAGAAACACCCCTTTTTAGCAGGGGAAGCCCAGCACATTACAACAAAGGGGAGAAGCAGCCTAGAAGTCTCAGATGTTAGGCTAGAAACTTGTTTCTTTTAGTGGGAAGCTGTGAATTTAAAATGCTCTGCAATATTTTGAAGTGAAGGTGAGGAAGTGAAGGCGTGCCCTCTAGCGCTTCAGTTTATTATTTATTTAGGTAGAGGCCTTGGTAAAACTTTATTTTGTTCCTGGGCTGATACGTTTTCTCTAGTCACCTGCCCTTTGCCAAGGGGACTGATCATGGGATGGTCTAGACAGTATTTGGTCCTGCCATGAGGGCAGGGGACTGGACTCGATGACCTCTCGAGGTCCCTTCCAGTCCTAGAGTCTATGAATCTATGGAAACATGAATATTTGTCCTCCCTGCATTTAAAACAGTAATAGTTGGGGAAAGATTCCCTAGTTTGCAGGCTCTGAACAGGGCAAAGAACATTCTGGTCTGTTTATTCCATGAGCTGAGTGAGTGGAAAGCTGAGAGTCCCTGGAAATGCTTAGTAATAGGAGGATCTGATTGATTGAACTATGGTGATTTATCTGACACTTTCTCACTTACAACAAATGAGATCACAAACTGATTTTCTCAGTTAAAAAACAAAACAAAAAAACAACCACTCTTGGCTCTCTTCTGTGGTTTTCCAGCCCAGGATCTCAATACACTTTGCAAATATGAATGAATTTTAGCCACACATCCTCCCTGTGGAGCTATTACACGTGGGGAAACTGAGGCAGATTGAGTTGGCAAAGGTCATGTGGTGGAGTTGTGACAAAACCTGACATCTTCTCTGCTGGTGTTGTGCTCTAGTCACTTGGCTGTGCTCCTGCTCATTGTGTTAAAGTGTCTAAGGAGTATAGACCCCACATTTGAAAGAAGTCACTGTCCACAAAAAGACATGTTGTAACCAGAGCTGTGCGGAGGATGGAAGTTCCATTTTTTGCAAAGGGTTTTATTAAGACTTTGAAATTTGGCTTTGATGCAAGTCAGACTAAAAACTAAACACTTTGAAATTCTCTGAAGGAAAATTCCGGGGGGAAAAGAGCTGTTTTGGGTCGATCAAAATGTGTTGTGGTGGTGTTTGTTTTTGTGTTGTACTTTTGTATATATTATAAGGCAAAATAGAAACTTTTTCAAAATAAATGTCATTTCAAGATGAAAGATCGAAATGTTTTTTGTTCCAGAAATGTCAATGTTTCGGCACTGGTGGAAGTTTTTCTTCCTGGTTTTCTTCCAAATTTCTTGACCCAGTTTCATGAAGAACTTTGTTTTTGATGGAACCGGACATTCTGCCGGAATATGGTCTTGTCAAAATTCCTCCAACCAGCTGTTGTAACACAGAGGGGAAGTGGGGAAATCGTGAACCAAAATGTGACCCGTTGCACAAAGCCCAAGTGCTAGAAAGAGGAGTCAGTTTATGTCTGTCTGCTTTCTACTTACTCCAGGCTTCAGGATTAAAACCATCCAGTGAAACTCCAACACAACTCGTCAGACTGACCTGCCTCCCAGGGCTTGGGCCAGGTTGTGCCTGTTAGGCGTCGGCATCAGCATGGTTAGGTGTGGAGCTGATTTGCTTTAGGAGGCAGTGTACGTCCCAGAGCTCCAGCACACAGCTAGCACTCTCCTAAGGGCATCCATACCTGTGGGAATGTGGTAGGGTTATGACGGAGGAAGAGGTGTGCCACCCCGGGAAGAGGCCTTGAAGCTCAACCCAGAACCCTTCCTATGGGAGGCTGCATCCAGCTGTGTGCAAGCCCAGTGCTACTGTCCCTTCTCTAGCTCCCTGGCAACGCAGCGCCGTTAGAGCCAAGTCCCGAAGGCCTACCCCTGGTTGTGGCCTCCCCTAGGCTGTATCATCAACTTTGAGTAACTTTTGGAGGGCCAGAAGGAGGGCAGCTTGCACCCACTTCTTTCTAAATGCTGGCTGGATTACTCCTTCCTCGAGCAGCCCCCGTCCCCTCGCTTGCCCAGAACAGACCCCAGAGACACTGGTAGGGTTTAGGAAAGTGCCAGAGAGACTGCTGAACCCTCCTTCATGAAAGTGGGGGTGTTAGGAGATGCTGACTATGCATGGCTCTTTGGGCCATGATCCAGTGTGGAAACCTCCCCTAGGGGCTGTGTTTGCATATCTCAAACCTGGAGTGCAGTGGCAGGGTCTCTTCCTGTCCCTGACCTGGTATAGTAATAGTTCCCAAAGACCTTGTTTGTAACTCCCTCTGGTTGACAGAACTAGGCTTGAATACTGATGCATTTTCAGATAATTGTCAAGCTGGCAATATCATGGTCTGATGACACAGATTCCATTGACTTAACCGATTTACCCCCAGTATTGTTGATGAGGGGACAGGCCCAGTGTTCAGCAGATGCTGATGTTCGCATGCACACATCTCTCAGATGCACAGCCCTGTTTTTTGAAGTTTCCAACAAATGTTGAATTTGCAGCCAGACACCCAGTGGCAATGCATGTGAGATCCTCATGACTGTTAAACAAAACCATTATGATCTAGGGTGCTGGCATTGCACAGCCATGGGAACAATGAGAGAATGGACAGTGTTCTGGTGCCGTTAATTACCTGGGTTCCGTGCTTGTACTGTGGAGACACCAAGAAACCACATGACCCTCCATTTTAATACTAGGTTAAACCATTAGGTTCAGGCAGCGATTAAACCAAACCAAATCTCTTGAATGCAAAATGAATCAATAGGCTGAGATGGTTAAAGTTCGCCTCCTTAAAAACACACACATACATTATTCTTTAATGGAAAGTTAATTGTCTTAATATTCTCTCCAGATGGTTCTTTTCCTTTACACTCAGCAGGGGAATTGATATAGTTTGGGACACAATCTCCTGTGTGCGGAGCTGATAACTGAAGCTGCAGCTTTATTGCTGATCAGGAATCAAAACAAGAAGAATTTTTTTTTTTTTTTAATGTCCAGCGTGGCTTCAGACTTCCAGGATAAATTGAGGCTGGGGGAGGGGAAATTCTTTCCCACCAAGAAATGCTGGGGGGGGAGGGGGAACTGGGTGGTGGAGTGGTTGCCTTTCCTGTCCCCACCTGGGTCATCAAACCAAAACTTGGTCTCAGACGCCACCATGGGGAGAAATCTGCATTGCTGTCCTGTGATCTGAGACTGTTCGCACATTTCAACACATGAGTATATGTTCCCAAGTACTCTAAAGAGGTGTGACAATGCGGTTCTGGTGGAACCCAACTGAGAGTGCCAACTCAGGACAAATTGCTCAAACAGGGCAGTTACAGCCCAAGGCTGGGGTTTTTTCCACCTCTAAGGCAAACCAAACCAGCCAGACTAGGAGGACTTCGGTCTCACCCCCTGGCTAACCGCAAGTCTCACAAGCAATCTCCTTAGACACCCCAGTTTCCCAGTATTACCACCAGTGCCACTCGTTATGGGGACAAATGGTTATGAAAACCAATACCCCAGTAAAAGAAAAATGTTCTCCTGATCCCAAAGGACCAAGCCCCAGACCCAGGTCAATATACAAATCAGATCTTACCCACAAATCACGCTGTTGCCAATCCTTTAGAATCTAAAATCTAAAGGTTTATTCATAAAAGGAAAAAGATAGAGATGAGAGTTAGAATTGGTTAAATGGAATCAATTACATACAGTAATGGCACAGTTCTTGGTTCAGGCTTGCAGCAGCGATGGAATAAACTGCAGGTTCAAATCAAGTCTCTGGAATACATCCCCCGCTGGGATGGGTCCTCAGTCCTTAGTTCAAAGCTTCAGCTTGTAGCAAAGTTCCTCCAGAGGTATGAAGCAGGATTGAAGACAAGATGGAGATGAGGCATCAGCCTTATATAGTCTTTTCCAGGAGTAAGAACACCTCCTTGTTCTTACTGTGGAAAATTACAGCCAAATGGAGTCTGGAGTCACATGGGCCAGTCCCTGCATAAGCAGGCTAGGCAGAGCTAATCTCAGCTTGTCTGGGATGTCACCCAGAAGCATAGCACAAGTTTGCTATACAGACAGTATAGAGCCAATATTCATAACTTTAACTACAAAACTGATACACACATATAGACAGCATAATCATAACCAGTAAACCATAGCCTTGTCCTAGACACCCCATTTGACCCCCTTTATACAAGATTTGGGCGCCACTACAGGACCTTGGTTGCAACAATGATCTAGACGGTCCCAGTTTATGTCAATAACGTCACAAGAGGATGTCCCTCTTTATATAACCCGTCTTGGCACATGGATGAAATAACAAGATGGCGGTGTTAAAATGCAATGAGGGGTCTGGGATAGGTGGCTCCTCAGCCCTGTAAATTGCAGCTGCAAACTTGCCTGTCAAGTAAGTATATTTATGGGTTCTCATTAAGGTGGAGCACCTCTGACTTCTGACCTGCATAATTTGCATGGGTTCCCTTGTTTCATAGCAGCTTTTGGCTTGCAATAATTTTGCCAGTTTTATAGAGTCCTCATTTCTTTTTAATCATTCAAAGTTTAAAAATTACGGAGCCAGCAGCATCTGACATTGATTCAGGTTTTTTCTCTTTTTGAACTTGGCTGTGATCTGGTTATATCAGAGCACCTTGTTCAAAGACTAAGGGGATGGCTGAAAAGGTTGTGAGTAGAGCTGGTGGAAAACTTTTAATCAAAACAGTTGATCAACAAAAATACTGTTTTGTAAAAAATCTAAATGTTTAGAACAACATGTCAATTTTGACTTAATTTTGTTTGCATGGGGGGCGGGAAGTAACAAAATGCTTTGTTTATGTTGACACATCCCCTTTTGGTATTCTTGGAGTGGAACATTTTGGTTTCTTGTTTCAATCTGATCTTTCAAAAAAAATTAATTTGTTTTAAAAGGTCTAAATAAGAACAAAATGTTTCAATTGACCCCAAATGATGATATCTTGTTCTGTGGGAAATTTTGAGATTTTTTTTTTTCCAGTCCATTTTGGAATGGAAAAAAATTCAAAATACAGTAACTGCTCACTTAACGTCCTACCGCTTAACGTTGTTTTAAAATTACGTCGCTGCTCCATTAGGGAACATACTCATTTAAAGTTGTGCACTACTCCCTTTATAATGTGCAATGCTCCCTTGTAAAGTCAGCCAAATGACAAGTTCCTCTTCTCCGCCTCCTTTCCCCCCCCTCCCTCCCTCCCAGCACTTCCCCCGTTTGGCGGCGCTTAGGACTTTCTGGGAGGGAGGGAGCGAGCAAGCGGGGAAGCTGACCCCCCCACCCCTCCTCCCAGCAGGCAGGGCCACCCGGAACTTAGGGGCTGCAGGGCCCTGGGCTAAGGGGGCCCCGGGGCCCTGGTCTGCAGCTTTGAAGCCCTTTCGGAATGTGGCCCTGCGAGCATGGGCCGGAGGACTCAGGAGGAGCAGGGGCAGCTGCACAGCCAGCGGCCGGAGAGAAGCGGCGCTTTCCCCTTCAAAGCTGGCCCTGCCTGCGGGGGGGGGGGGCAGTTCCTAGAATCGCGGCCATGGGGGCAGTGCTGCGCTGTGCAGAGCCACCTACACACCCCCTGTACCAAACAGGAGCTGCCCCAGGTAAGTGCTCTGCACTTCCTGCCTGCCCCAGCCCTGAGCCTCCTTCCTCCCGCACCCCCACCCTGAGTGCCCTCCTGCATCCTAACTTCCTCCCAGCCCCTGCACCCCCAGCCCTGAGCCCCAGGGGTAAGCCAGAGGCACCTCCCCACCACAATACGGTACAGTATATAATGCTTTTTGTCTGCCCCCCCCAAAATTCCTTGGAACCTAACCCCCCGCATTTACATTAAATCTTATGGGAAAATTGGATGTTTAACATCGCTTCACTTAAAGTTGCATTTTTCAGGAACATAACTACAATGTTAAGTGAGGAGTTACTGTAGTGGAATATCTATTTCCTGCCCAACTTCAGATGGGAATGTGACTTGAAACAGTACGCTTGCTGAAAATGCAGTGCTCGGCCCTGCTTGTCCTGTGATTTGAAGGCAGGCAAACTAGTGAGCCATTGTTCCTTTCCCCTAAAATTCCTTATAATGGAAAAATCCTCCTCTTGGGTGGAGGCAAAGCTTACTACAGAACAATAGCTGTCAGCAATTCATTGGGCAAGATGGGCAACTGGCACGGGCAGGGCCCCCGGAAGGAAGCAGTCTGAGTGGGAAAAGCACTGGACTGGGACTTGGGAGACCTGCGTTCTATTCCTGGGTCTACTGGTGACCTTGGGTAAGTCATGTTCCTTCTCTGTGCCTCAGTTTCCCCATCTGTAAAATAGGGATAATGATACTAAACCCCTGTGTAAAGCACTTGAGATCTATGGAATACAAGAGCAGGGAATTAGTGGTGGTGGTGTTAGAAAATTCCACTGCTGGGAGAAACTGCCTTCTGGGGAGCTGTATTACATTGTGGAGTGATCTCCCGCGGGGAGCAGTAGAAGTTCCATCACTTGTGTCATTTACAACTTGCCTGAGCAAAGCCCTGTAGAATATACGTTAAGGAACAGTGCTAGCTGTCCTGTGTGAGGGACTTGACCCCGAACAGGGCTTTTCCACCTCCAATTTCAGGGACAGTATTCAGAGAGAAGGGAAGGGAGGAGAGAGAAAATACAGGAGGGAACTAAAGGAGAGCAAAGCAGCAGGAAGGCAACACGACAGTTATCTGTTGTTCTATCTCCTCTCTTCTACGTCATTTCTTTCTGAGTTCTGGGTCTGACTCAAAGTCCATTGAAGTCAAAAGAGGCCTAAGTCCTCCAAGGGATTTCGGATCTGGGCTGGAGGGGCTCCTCTTTGTCCTGTCTCTCTTATCACCTGTCTTCATTTTAACCCCCGACCACTGTCTTGTGATTTTTGTTGTTGGTTGCTGTTTTGGGGTGGGGATATTTTTGCCTTTTAAGATTCAGATTGTAAGAATTTTGGGGCAGGGACGGTCAATTATTATATGTTTGTACAACAGCCAGCACAAAGGGGACCAGCCTGCTCCTGGCCTGTGGGCACTTACCATGTAATATTTACATTACTGTAAGAGTACCAAAAAGTCTCTCTATCCAAACATGGTATAAATGTTCAAGGGAAGAACGACGGGAAGTGACAGCAATTTCTTCGGAGAAAAGTTCAGGTTAGCTGGGAGGCTATTGTTCAAACAGGTGGTGCTAGTGGTGTGAAAGAGAGATTTAGAAGCTTGTTCTCGGAGTTGCACTAGTTCTCATCTCCAGGGCCTCCAGCAAAAGAGGAGGAGGGAGCAGATTTGCACAGTTTCCCATTGCAGCTATAAAGCCAGGTACCTAGAGGGGGAGGAGACAGCATATCCAATGGGTTTATGTGGCTGGGGGAGCTGTGTTTCTGTCATAAAGAGGCTTGTATTGGTAAATGCCGGATTACTCTCAAAGGTAAGTAAGCCCATAGAAGAAACTACGGTTGGTGAGCAGAGAGAAAGAAAAGGGGGATTTATTCCTGGGCTGTTTTTTGAAAGATTTGTTACACAATAGAACTCACTTTGCTGCTCAGTCTGCTGCTGCTCTTTAATTGGCAGAGCTTTGGGGTTGTGTTTCAGTGCAACCCTCTGTAGGCAGGGTATGGGACTGGGAGTTGGGAGACTTGGACAGGGATCTTCAGAGAAGATTGGTCCGCAGATCCCAGTGACCTTTAGGGAGTTGGCTGCTCAGCCCCCTTTGCAATCTCTGCCACTGACTGACTTTGTGACCTTGGGCAAATCGCTTAAAAGTGAAGTGTGCAAACTTGAGTTCCCACAGTTAGGAATCTGAATAAAAGTGGCCTGACCATCAGAGGGGCTGAGCCCCATAATTCCCACAGAAGCCAATGAGAGCAACTTGTCCTGGGCATCTCTGGAAAAATCAATCCCTCTTATTTGGGCACCCAAGTTTGAACATTTTGGCCAACTTCTTTGCCTCAGTTTCTCCATCTGTACAATCCCCATTGTACAGATGGAGAAACTGAGGCAAAGAAGTTGATAGAAACTACTGTAGAAGTGCTAGATATCAGAATTCATTTGCGGGCTACTTCAACCTCAAGGAGGAGTCCTGTGGCAGGTGGCATTTCTCATCGTCCTCCTTTGCAGAAGATATGAGTGGCATATGGGAATGGATACTTTCCTTCCCCCTCCAATTTACAAAGGGAAAGGGATGACCTATGACTTCACCCAGGTAGTAATTACTCTTAGTGTTCACTCTAGTATAAATGCTGGCTGTTTAATATTTGAGGTAAATATAAAGAGAACGTTCATCCCATCTAGTCTGTGCCGTAACATCCAGTATATGATGAATCTTTGCTGCTTTGGTATCCATTGAAAAAAGAAATCCTGACCTAATAATACTATCCACCCCTCTAGTGTATTTTGTCTTTGATCCCAATGTGATTTACAAATGCTAACTTGCTCTTGCTTCACGCCACTCTGAAGTAGGTAAGGGTTTCTCCCCAAGTTTTAGAGATGGGTAAACTGAGGCGCAGAGAGAAGTGACTTGCTCTAGGTCATACTGTGAATCGGTGGCAGAGTTGGGAACAGAACCCAGGGATCCTGACCTCAAGTCCCATGTTCTAAATACTAGACAAAACTCCCATGTATCTTTAATATTAACAGGGGCTTCAGTTGTAACTCTTGGCTGACTATTGCAAGTGCCAGCAACAAAGTCTGGTGCTTGGAAATGCACATGAGAGAAACAACTCTGAGCTTTGAATTCTCTCCTTGGAGGCTTGCTCATAGGATGCACTGTATGCAGAGACTCCTTAATTTTGTCCACGTTGCTTTATTCTGTTATGGTGCCTTTGCTTTGAGCTTATTCTTGTCTCCATCCCCGGCCTGGCTGCTGGGCTCCCATTGTGGGCTCTCTCTCTCTGTCAGTGAGTTGGGGTGTGAGGAGCCGTGGCCCCAATCACTGAGCTCTGCAGCCAGAGCTGCAGTTTTTCACTGGCTTCCCTCCTCGGGTGTGTGCTAGCTCTCAAATGACATTTTGAGGAGCCTGCAGCATTCTGAGGAAGAAAATTAATTGGTTTTGACAAACCACAGCAGTCCCTTGGGTGCCTGTGAGCGCAACATTTATTGAAACCAGGCAGGAAATCAAAAAGCTCTGGTGTTCATTCACCTTTAGTGCCACTGTAAAAATATTCTTAACCTCGCTCAAGACTCTCACCAGGCATTTGAATTGTCCGCTCACTTTTTAATATAGCCTCCTTTTTCTTTTGAAAAGGGAATTCAGTGGTTGTGAAAGGTGCCGGAATGACAGAGCTGGGAACTGATGGCCTCTATTTATCCACACTGTAGATACACCAGCAGGTCAAGCTTCTCTTGTTTTGTGCCTCAACCCTGACCTGCAGCCGTATGCTCCAGGAGCAAAAGGGGAATCGCAGTCTCCAGGAACATTTAGTCCTTAGCCTGTCTGAGACTGCCGAATAAGGGCGCAGACTGGGCCCTGTCTGTGTATCAGCACAGACGTGCTAGCCAGTAAACGGCTCTAGGCGAAGCGTGCTAGAGAACTGTTTCTGATCACCGCTAGTGTGGTCTTGGCATCAGCCACTTAGAGAAGTGAGACTGCTAGCAGAAACCATCACCTAACCCCGTCCATGCAGGATTCTAGCACAACTGTACCACAATTTGTAACCCTATTAAGCAGGGGTGCAAAGCATGTTACAGCCATAGGTGTGTTTTAGGAAAATGGTTTCAAACGTGGGCGCCAGCCAAGGTATGGCATTGGTTGGGGTGGGGCCACCTGTCTGTCTGCTAGGGACTGACCTGAGGCTGGCTGTCATTCTACACTGGTTGGCTGGTGGTGATGATTCTTGGTCAGTGTGAGATTTGAATTAGTGTTTGCCTGCTTTAAAATACCCAGTGATGCTCTTCATGTCTGTTTAAATCAGTGGGGTCGCTCCTGGCTATATGCTATCACAAAATGTGATTGTTAATAATGCCATTTGGGATCGCCACCTATGAGCTGTTGTAGGAACATTACTTAATGACATCATCATGTATGTGCAGTCATGGCATCACTATTTTAATGGGGTGCTGTCTGTGGGTGGTCTCAGGAATGTTTTCACAATTGGGTCACCATCCCTAGGCAGCTCCTGGTTCTTCTTCGAGTGATTGCTCATGTGTATTCCACAATAGGTGTGCATGCTCGCCACGTGCACTGGTGCCGGAAGTTTTTCCCTTAGCAGTATCCGTAGTGGGGGAGCACCGCTGTGACCCCTGGAGTGGCGCCGACATATCGCGCCATAAAGGGGGCTGCGTGCTCCCCCCACCCTCAGTTCCTTCTTGCCGCCAGTGAAGGTAGTCGGAACTTGCTCCTGCTGAGCGTAGCTGTAGCGTATCTAGCTTAGTGGTATCCAGTTTCACTGATCTCTTCCATTAGTGAACTTTCTTTCGCGAGTGCCTGACTTGGGGCATACCCGGTGGCCCAGGCTTCAAGTTGTGCAACTCCTGTTGCAACTCCATGCCCAGAAGCGATCCTCACAATCAGTGACTTTGCTGTCTGGGCGAGTCTCACGTTAGTGAGAAGTGCAAGATCTGCCGCTCCTTCAAGCCGCGGACGAAAAAGGAGCGTGAGATCCGACTCCGGGATCTTTTAATATAGTCTGCATTGGCCCCGGCACCGGCGTGTCGAGCTGACATCGTGCTGGGCTCCGCGTCGTCGGCACGCGGTGAAGAGCCTCGGTTGCACCGTTCTAAATCGGCTCCTGGCACCGCGTCCTCGGTGCACAGCAAAGCGCCATCAACGTCCCGGCACCGCTCCCCAGCTAAGAAGCCAGGGAAGTCTCATCGGCGCCGAGAGAAGAACAGGGATGAGGCCAGACCCAAGTTGGGCAGCCCGCGATCCGCACCGGGACAGAGACCTCCGACTCGCACTGAGCGGAGTAGTCCAGTCCCGTCCATGCGAGCCTCACCTGAGGTACGTATGCCTTCAACACTGGAGGCAGCTCAGGCCGCGTGTGATATACTGACACTTCCGGTGCCGGGAGCGCCACCGCAGTCGGGCCCCCGGTCCCGTGGGAAGCCGCCTTTGGGCGCCTATCAGCACTCCCCGGAGGTGTTGGAGGCCGAGGCACCTTCCCGGGTCGAGGTGCTGATCAGAGCCCCGCGAGGCGCGTCAATTCCGCATCTGGACTCTTCCAGGAGTGGATCCCACTCCTCTGGCCTTGAGTGCCGTCGAGGAGGCGGCAAGAGACAGCACCGTTCCTCTTCCAGCAAGTCCGAGAGGGACAGGTCGTGACACCGTCGGCACTCACGCTCCTACTCGGGCGCCTGCCTTCACAGATGCCATGCTCGTGGCGCGTTCCAGGAGTCCCCGGCACCATGGCCACAGGCGCCGCAATGAATCCAGGGACAGCTCCTTGGACATATGTCTCGACCTCCTCTAGGTCGAAGTCTCGGGGCAGGAGTCGTCATGATCAGGACCGCTCCAGCCGTTCTTGCGGCACCGTGCGCTCCTCCTGGACCTCGGCGTCGGACCGCAGCCGTTTCTCCCACGGCCGCACCGCACCACAGGACCAGCCTGCCCTGCTGGCGCCCGATGCACCTCTGCTCCAGGCCATGCCCTGGCAGGGACAGTGGTGCTAGTGGGCACTGTGGCCTCAGGCACCTGCGCAGCCAGACCCTCGCTCTGTGGCTGGAGCCTCTCAGTGCCGACCCGCGTCACGTTCCCGGCACCGAGATCAAGTTGTGTGTGCCGAACCCCTGGCACCGACTCGGCACCGAACCCGGAGGTGGAGCCCATGATGCCATTGGCCGCTGAAGGCGCTGCGCCGTCCACCTCTTCGGCGCAGGGCAATTCGGTTGCGGTATCGCCTCCCTCTTCCCAGGAGGACTTTAAAGCCCACCAAGAGCTGCTTCGGAGGGTGGCAGCCAACCTCGAGCTCCGGGCCGAGAAGATGGAGGAGCTGTCCGACACCCCCTTCAGTGTCCTCGCCTCCTCGGTACTGGGGCATGTGGCGCTCCCTTTCCATCAGGGAGTTGCCAACATCACCACTGGCCTTTGGCAGACCCCGGCCTCTCTTGGGCCTATTTCCAAGAAGGCCGAGAGGAAGTACTTCGTCCCCGCGATGGGTCTCGAGTACCTTTTATACCCACCCAGCTCCAAACTCCCTAGTGGTTGAATCGGTCCACCACCGCGAGCGGAATGGCCAGCCTGCGCCTACACCAAAGGACAAGGATGCTCGTAGACTTGATGCCTTTGGTAAAAAGGTTTATTAGTCAACGAGTTTCCAGCTCAGAGTGGCCAACCATCAGGCGCTTCTGAGCTGTTATGAGTTTAACCTGTGGGGATCCCTCCCCAAATTTGAGCCCCTCATTCCTGACAAGGAGGTGAAGGAGTTCAGGGCGTTGGCTGAGGAGGGTGCTACCACCGCCAAAGCGGCTCTCCAGGCGGCTTCGGACTTGGCAGACACAGCTGCTCGTTCGATGGCTTCTGCTGTCTCCATGCGACGGGCAGCATGGCTCTCGCTTTCGGGGCTGTTGTCAGAATCCCAGTCCATAATGCAGGACCTGCCGTTTGATGGCAAGGTCCTTTTCGCGGACCAGACAGACACCCGTCTGCACAGGACTAAGGACTCCCGTACCACCCTGCAGACGCTAGGCCTCTACGTCTCACCTGCTAAGGACAAACCCAGGCCTCAACCCTCTGCTCCGCAAGCTAGGGGCAGATATGAATCCCCGCCTAAGCGGCAGAGGGATCTAAGACGTCGGTCCCAACACCAATCCTGCTTGGTCCCACGGCCTAGAGCCTCGAAGGCCAAATGGCAGGGAAAACGGCGTTTTTGACTTGCTGCGGGGGGTCACCGGGCCTGTTGCCAGTGTACGTCCCACCCAGTTAATAAAGTTACCTTTTCTAAACCGTGTATCAGACTTCCGACTGTGGTGGTCCCATATCACGTCAGACCAATAGGTCCTCGGTACCATCTCCCAAGGGTACAAGCTGCAGTTTGTTTCAGCCCCTCCCACCTGTCCCCCATCCGGGCAGCCGGATGGGGCCCCAGAGCATGCCCTACTCCTCTACCAGGAAGTAGAGCGCCTCCTCTCTCTGGGAGCGATGGAAAGGGTACCTCGGGAATACCAGGGCAGGGGTTTTTACTCCAGGTATTTCCTCATCCCCAAGGTGAAGGGTGGGCTTTGACCCATCCTCGACCTGCAGAACCTCAACCAGTTTCTGGTGCATTGCAAATTCCGCATGGTGTCCCTGGCCTCTATTATTTCATCCTTAGACCAGGGGGACTGTTTACGGCGCTGGACCTCCAGAATTCGTACTTTCACATCCACATTTTCGAGGGTCACAGGCGCTACCTTCGTTTCCTGGTAGGTCAGGACCACTTCCAATTTACGGTCCTCCCCTTTGGCCTTTCTGTTGCTCCCAGGGTATTTACAAAGTGTATGGTGGTGGTGGCGGCTCACCTCAGGAGGAAAGGGCTGCAGATCTTCCCCTACCTTGATGACTGGCTGCTCAAGGGTCTCGCGCTCTGGTGCAGCAGCAGATGAAGTTCCTGCTAGACACCTGCGCAGCTCTAGGCCTATTGGTAAACGAGGAGAAATCCACGTTACTTCCAGTTCAGCGCATAGAATTCATAGGGGCGCTGCTAGATTCCCGAGTAGCCACGGCCTCCCTCCCACGGGACAGGTTCGAGACGCTCAAGGCTCTCATCGTCTCCGTCACGGCCTTTCCGATAACCAAGGCACACGCGTGCCTTCAAATACTAGGCCACATGGCAGCATGCACCTATGTGGTGCGACATGCCAGGCTTTGGATGAGGCCCCTCCAGCTTTGGCTGGCCTCCTGGTACTCCCAGGCCAGGGACGGCCTGGACAAGGTTGTCACAGTGCTGCCCAGGGTGGTGGCAGACCTCCAATGGTGGTCCCTCCCGAGCAACATGCTCTGGGGTATCCCCTTCTGAGAGCCCCATCCCTCATTAGATCTAGTGTCAGATGCCTCGGACCTGGGCTGGGGAGCCCACGTGGGGGATTTCAGGACCCAGGGTATGTGGTCACCAGAGGAGCTAACCCTGCACATAAATGTCAGGGAGCTCAGAGCCGTGTGCCTGGCGTGCGTGGCATTTTGCCAGCACATACAAGGGAAGGTGGTCAGAGTCCTCACGGACAACACGACTGCCATGTACTACATCAACAAACGGGGGCACGTGTTCCCGGGCCTTAGGCCAGGAAGCCCAGCTCCTGTGGGAGTTTTGTATAGCCCACAGTATACTCCTGCGGGCCTTTTACCTGCCCGGCAAGAGCAACACGCTCGCAGACCGTCTGAGCAGGGTATTCTCCCAGCAACACGAGTGGTCCCTGCACAAGGAGGTGACCAGGTGGATCTTCCTATAGTGGGGTGCTCCCCAGGTAGACCTGTTTGCCACCGCCCAGAATCGACAGTGTCCTCGATTCTGCTCCAGAGCGGGAGAGGGCGAAGGGGCCGTATCGGATGCGTTCCTGCTTCCATGGTCGGGGCCCCTCTTGTACGCCTTCCCGCCCTTCCCCTTAATAGACAAGGTCCTACAGAAGGTGAAGTCGGACGGGGCGAGGATGATCCTCATAGCCCCGGATTGGGACCGTTCGCATTGGTACGGGTCCCTGATGCAACTCTTAGCGGCTCCTCCTTGCAGGCTGCCGCTATGCCTGGACCTCCTTAACACAGACTTTAGGAACTTATTTTCCATAGATATACACGACTACTTAAATAGAATCTGTACATACATTTCACAGCTATGTTAATGACCAGCATGCCTTTGGCTTTGATTTAAGACCTCATGTGATATTCTTTGGTGAATCAGGATCATGGTATTCTTGGAATGCCCCTTGCCAGTTGGCATTGAGGGGTTCTTAGGGTTATACCCTGGGATTGGGATTGTAACAGGGATCTGGTTCTGGTGCAGCCTGATGCATTGGGATCATGATGGGGTAGCTGCTTAGGGCTTTGGATTGGAAAGGGGTCATTGCCCATTTGCTATCCTTGGACTCTTATTGTACTAGAATGACTGACTGCATGTTGATTGATGCAAGACCCTGAGATTTCAGTTCCATCTCTTGTTCTCTTCTTGCATTTCATTGTGTACTTCATGCTCCAAGGGGGTGGCAGCAGGACACCCTTTGAGTTTGATGAACGGTGTATTATGGGGAGCTGGGTTCCTGTAAAGGAAGTGAAATGATGGAATGGGAATCCAGGAAACCAAACCCACCAGGCCCAAACTGGTGTTTGTGTGGTTTGAAATCCTATGGATACATTGATGCTGCTGTTAGTTGATGAGGAGTGGTGGGGCATGGGAAGAGGACAGAAGAAAGGGGTGTGCACTATCGTCTCAAGTCTGAGTGCGTTAGTGGTGCAAATTGTTAAGAACCAATGTGGAGTAAGTGTGTGTGTAAGACACTCAGCTGAGAGAGAGAGGGATGCCAGCTTTCTTGTAGGATTTTCAGGTAGAGCAAGCAATGCTACTGAGGCACTAAGTGGAGGGGAGAGAGATGCTGATAGCTCTGTGTCAGAGAGAGCCGGGTGAGAACTACTTAAGCAATTAATTAGCAGAGCTGAGAAGTCTCTGGCTCGGTGGGGGAGATCATTTACAGATGCGCACGCACAGGATAAATATTACCCTGTAGACTGTCTGGCTGCAGTTTGTGCTGTCGGAGGAGCTTTCGAATTAGATACAAAGAGAATTGCTGGGTTTATTTTCTTCCCTCCCCACTGAATCTTTCCTCCTTTACTTTGGCACCCAGCCTGTGGGGCTGAGAGCCGGCACACGTGGCTTCCTCTGGCGTGGAGGCGGATGCTGACTTATGGAGCTCATGGTGGGTCATTCCGACTAGCCATCCTGCTGGTTTCCCTATTAGGACCTTGATCCTGTACACCTTCCACTAGCCCTGAAGTTGATGGGAGTTGAGGTCTCTTGTACGGCTTGAAACTCACTCTTGCCATGATGCCTACGGAGCCCTGCCTGTGGAGAATGGCTAGCTAGGTGCCATGGGTGGGTGTGGGTGTGTGCGCGTGCACAACTACCGAGAACTGGCTTGGGCTATTGTTACCTCCCGTGTTCCTGCCGATTGGTTTGTCTCATTCTCCTGTTGCATTGTATTGCTAGCCTGCCCTGGGAGCACTTTGGGCAGAGACTGTGGTTTTTTTGCTACATTTGTTTAACAAGTTCCATCCTTCCCTCCCCCTGTCCCCCATCCCTGCTAGAGGCCTCTGGACACTACTGTAATACGAATAAATAATAATCAGCACCTTCTGCACGTGCTTTCAGGTCACACCCAGGCACAAGCTCAAGATCTTTGTCTCCTTGAGACTTTATCTGTTGTTTTTTCCCCCTTTTGGATCTGGAGTTCTCTCCCTTGTTTTTAACAGGAAGACAGTTACTGTCTTTGTTTATCAGGTTAAAGCTTTTTCTGGCTGGAAACTGGCTTTGCTTGTTTATGAATGGATTGGAAGAGCACCTTAGGACATGTTGCTTTAAAGGCCCAATAACACGGAAGGCCAAAGTTTGGGCAGTAAGCACTTTCAATGCAGCTCTGGCATTGCACTAGATGCTGCAGAAGAAATTTCTCACATATGTGGCCCATGGCAGAGAGGAGCTGTTCTGCAGAACAGTAGCTGGTAGACTGGTTGGTGTGGTTCCATCTGTGCCTGTTGACTTCAGTTAATAGGGACAAAGAGGATCCGAAGAGGATACCAGCGCTAAAGCAGGGATATTGGAGTGTATAGTCCTCAAAAGAGAGTTTGGGAATTGGCAAAAAGCCTGCACTAAAAGTGACTAAGCAAAGAGACAGCAGCCCAGAGCACTGAGAGAGCAAAGACAAGAAATTGGCCAGTGACAGGCAGTCCCTGGGGTCGTTCTCTGGCCACCTGACTGTTTTCTTGATAAATTGTTTTGCTAATGGTACTGTCTTCCAGTGCAGTCATACCTTACCTTGGATGTTAATATCTGTAGATAACTAGTGCCAGCAATTCTCCGATAGCTACAGTTGTAGAGCGGTTACTTTAGGAGCTTTAGTTCAGGTCTCAGCAGGAAAAGATACTATTCTGTGTGCCTGTCCTGTAGAATGTTAGTGGGCATGTCACTTTTCAAGGAGAGACTCTCATGATCTTCTCCAACAAGCCCCCATATACTATTCAGTGCCTGGATTGAGGGACAGGGTGAATTGAAGGTGGGTGTCTCACATTCATGCCCAAACACAGGCTTTTTCTAGGGCATCCATCATCCGAGAGATGAAGGTGTCTAGTAGTTCTCCCAAGAGTCAAATCCAGGTCCCATTGCAACCAGTAACCAAACTTCCTGTCACCTATGTGGGAGCAGGATTGATCCCTCTGTAAGTTCTCCAGGACCAGTAGAACCCTCACACTGGATCAGCCTTCCCAGCTGCTGGTGACACGCTGCTACTGATGCACCTTGGAGCAGGAGATGCTGAAAAAGCCTTGACAGAAGAACTTGTCAGAGACAGTCTTCTCCTGGGGACTGGGAGAGCCCCCTGATAGATGGACTGAAGTGCCTGATTGTGCAAGGTGCTAAGACCTCTCAGTGCCTCCTCTGGGCTGGGCTTGGAGCTCACAGGCAGTGCTTTGTGAAGGACTGAAGTGTTAGAGTGTGCAGGTCTTAATGTGAGGGAATGAGATTTCCCCCCCTTCCCCCTCCCAAATGCTCTTGTATACCCTTCTTCAGGGAGCACCTGGCTGGCTTATGACACCCAGAGCTTGCTGGGACCCAAAACCTAGGATACCAGGAGAGAGAAAAGGAATCAGTCCATGGCTTAGTGCAGTGATGACCATTAAAAACGCAATACATGTTGCAGCAGTTGCTGTAGTCTCGTCCTGCACTTGGCAAAGGTGACAGTGGTACAGCAGTCATTGCAAAGAGGCTGATTCTGGGTTTTTTATGCAGCCCACTGTAGCACGCCCTGCCCGTTGCAAGCACAGCACGTCCTCTTGCTAGTGCTCCCTGGTCTGGCTGTCTTGGGGGGTCAAAGGTGAAGTCTGATGTTTGGACCCAACCCACTCTGTTGGCAGCCTGTGCCGCTGAGGAGCCAGGACCTTTGTTCGAGGTTTTATTCACTTGACTCCTCTGTGTGAACAGTTCTGAGGTTCCTGCTGTTTTGCATTAGAGCAGTGTATCAAGAAATCCCAGCTCCTGGGGTCAAGTGCTAACCACTTGCTTCTTTATCAGATATTTACTTAGGAGGATTTCATTATACTGAATCTACAGGCTCTGAATAAATTGGCATACAGTAAATTTATTCTTTTTAAAAAGGACTTCCACGCTGGGGAAAACTTTTAAAAAAGAACATTTATACAAAAAGCAATTACTTAGCCAGTAATTTTTTATGTATTCTCCTAGCTGCTATTTGAATATGAGCTCTCTTCCAGCTGCCACGGTTGTGTTGGAAGTAGTGGAAGTTAGAAGGCTGAATCTGTGATGTCAACAGCCTCAGCTGGGTGACTGCTGGGGGATAAAAAATATGTATACACATGCACGCATCTATGTATATTTGCATAGATTAATGTGAATAAAATAAAAATATTTAATTGTACCTCTTTTTTTTTTCCACATGCTGTGAACATTCACAGACATCAACTTTTGTTTGCAACAATGTTCAGCTGAGAAAGTGGTGTTCCAAATTTGCATCTGGAAAGCTCTTTGCAGGTTTGGGAGTTATCCTGTCAAACGGCAGAAACAATCTCTTGTGACTTAGGAGACCAGTTGCACAGAGTGCCATAATAGTCATGTCAGATAATTCCTAAATTGTCCATAGGTCGAAATATGTTGGCATAAACCATTTGTCAATGATCTGGCATAACAAACAACTTCATAAAAATTAGTCTGGGTATAATTAGCCCTTCTTCCAAGATTTGCAAGTTTCATTAAATTGCTTGCTGCAGATAGCTGGCCCAGCTGTATCTATGGAATTAGGCTGTGATTCCTGAAATGTAGATGTAAGCCTGCATTTTATGGTATCTTTGTTTGGCACCTCAATCTCAACCCCCTTTGACTGCAGTTGGAGTTGTGGGTACTTTACATTGATCTGGCCGTAAGTGAGGAGAAGAGTGAGAGCAAGAACATGGGATTTACACAGTTTGGCTTAATGGTCCATCAAATTCCATAAGCTGTCTCCAAAAGTTGCTTATGCCCATGATGCTTCAGAGAAAGAAAATATCCCCATAGTGCATCTGGTCAGTCATATGATGCTGTACATTGGAAGGAGATCAATTGCTTCCTGACTCCTATCCCAATCAGTTTATGTCCTGAGGCAGAAGGTTTTGATTACCCTAACTGTAGCATGTATGGCTACACACATTATTGGTGGTAAAACAATCCGTCCTGTTTTGAAATATGACCCTAGGACTTCCAGGGCTGGAGCGGGGAAAAACTTATGCTTAAAAATAACTTTCAAAATGGGCCAGATGGGCAAAGGAATTTTTTTTTTGTGGGAGAGAGGGGATGGAGAAAACACACGGAAGGTAAACAGGTGTAAATTAAAATTGAGTGTGTCGTAAAAATCTCTTGTTAACGAGGTTGTTTCATTTCAGAGAGTGCTGCTGGGAGGTTTTTAAAATCTCCTTTACAAGAATGAGGGCCCACTGAGAGGGGTGCCTTGTATATTCTATGCAGGTGTTCTTTAATTGGTACTGAAGATGGCTATAAGTAGGGTGACCATACATCCCATCGTGGCTGGCACAGTCCCTTTTTTAAGCCCTGTCCCGGCTGTCCTGACTCTTTTTGATGAACGTGGGTATTTGTCCTGTTTGCTCTTACCAGCTTGATCCGTTGGCAAGAGCAAATGGGACAAATGCCCACTTTTGTCAAAAAAGTGGGGTGCAGTGTGGAGGAACACGCGAGGGTGGGGTAAGGGGCAATGCCAGCCCCGTGCAGGGGGGAAGGCAGGCTTGAGCGAGCAACGAGCAGCAACCCCAGCCATGCAGGCTAGCCCTGCATGGGGAGGGGGGCTTAGACCACCCTCGGGGGGAGGGGGAAATGCCTCGGGCCAGCCCTGGGGGATGGGGAGAAGAAGGGTTTGGGCCAGTCCCGCTCAATGTCCCCTTTTTCCTGTGGGAAATATGGTCACTCTAGCTATAAGGCACAAGACCAGATTTCTCGGGAGACAGGGATCTCACTGTTCACCTTTGAGGAAGAAAATATGTTCAGTCCTTGAATTTAGGAGTCCGTGTATTTTTTTTCAGGAGCAAATATGTAATTAATTAGAAACTATTGCGTTGGGCCTGAAATATTTGTTCAGGCCCAACTCTGACCTGCACATGAAAGCTCCTGATGTGAACAAGCCTGGAAGTTTGCATGTCTAACTGAATTTTGAGGCTAGCCTTTACTTTTATAATGGGCTGAATGGAAAAATCCCTTTGTGACTGTCCCATATCGTTACAATGGGCTGGGCTAGAGCCATGAATCTGAACACTCCTGTGCTTTAGGAATGTACAGACTTCACTTTGGAACCAGGCCTTCATGGCACAGGTCCATGCCTAGTGAAATGTGTCAAAGAAGATATTTCTCAGCTTCTAAATTTGTAATGCTGTAAACTTTGGCAGGGAGAAATCCTCTTCTAAACTTGGAGTGGCCAGAAATCTGTAGTAGGGCGAAAGTCAGAAGGCTTGGCTCCGTACAGAGATGCATCCACGTTTGCCAATCTATCTCCTATTGAAGTCAATTAGTCATTCCATAGACTGTCATGGCAGTTGGATTGGACTCTTAGGGCTTATCTACACTTTGCTGAATCTCTTTAAGCTGGAAGTTGAACTCATTATGCCACTTTCATTATGAAACTGAAAACCAGATGTGCTTGGAAGTTACTTAAAATGGTGATGATGTTGTAGGGCTAGTTATCTTTTCATAAAGCACTTGCCCAGGATGCATACATGTCTCTGCCCTCTCAATTGCACAACATAGACTTTAAGGCCAAAAGGGACCATCGTGGTCATCTAGTCTGACCTCCTGCATGTTGCAGGCCACCGACCCTCATCCACCCATTCCTGTAATAGACCCTTAACCTCTGGCTGAGTTCCTGATGTCCTCAAATCTTAATTTAAAGACTTCAAGTTACAGCGAATCTACCATTTACTCTAGTTTAAACCTGGACGTGCCCCATGCTGCAGAGGAAGGCGAACCCCCCCCATCAAGGTCTCTGCCAATCTGACCCAGGGAAAAATTCCTTCCTGACCCCAGATAGGGCAATCAGTTAGACGCTGAGTATGTGTGCAAGACCCAGCAGCCATAAACCTGGGAAAGAATTCTGTGTAGTAACTCCGAGCCCTCCCTCTGTAGTATCCCCATCGCTGGTCATTGGAAATATACGCTGCTAGCAGTCACAGATTGCCTACAATAGCATGTGACCCGTTTCATTATCCTCTAAATAAACTTCCCTCCACTCCCCTTGGAAGGCTGTTCCAGAACTTCACTCCTCTGATGGTTAGAAACCTTTATCTAATTTCAAGCCTAAACTTGTTGATGGCCAGTTTATATCCATTTGTTCTTGTGCCATCATTGGCACTTAATTTAAATAACTCCTCTGCCTCCCTGATGTTTATCCCTCTAATCTATTTATAGAGAGCAATCATATCTCCCCAAATCCTTGATTTGGTTAGGCTAAACAAGCCGAGCTCTTTGGGTCTCCTCTCATAAGGTAGGTTTTCCATTCCTTGGAATTCCTTCTCTGCACCTGTTCCAGTTTCAATTCCTCTTTCTTAAACATGGGAGACCAGAACTGCACACAGTGTCCCAGATGAGATCTTATCAATGCATTGTATAATGGCAATAACATTTCCCTATCTCTACTGGAAATACCTTTCCTGATGCATCCTAGGATTAGCTTTTTTTTCATGGCTGCATCACACTGACAGCTCATAGTCCTCCAATGACCAACCAATCCACCAGGTCTTTCTTCTCCTCTGACATTCCTAACTGACAAGTCCCTGACTTTTAGCAAAAATTCTTGTTAGTCCTAAGTGCATGACTTTGCACTATTAAATTTCATCCCATGTAAATTACTTCAGTTTTCAAGGTCGTCCAGATCTTGTATGATATTCCAGTCCTCCTCCATATTGGCAATACGTCTCAACTTTGTGTGATATGCAAATTTTATTAGCACATTCCCGCTTTTTGTGCCAAGGTCATTAATGAAAATGTTAAATAACATTGGCCCCAAGACCAGTCTCTCGTCAACTCCCGCCAGCCTGACAGTTCACTTTTTTAGTATGACCAATGTAACAAGGCCTCTTCGGTCTACAAACCACACAGAGACCCTTGTGCTGGTCCAACACCTTGTGCAGTTTATTTATAAAAGAGTCCCGCCACCTTCACAGCATACATTGCTCTCCCCTGCTTGTTAAAGATGCTATCTCTCTCTTCCTCTTACTGCCTGCTTCCCCCGCTTTTTACTTCCTTCCTGTGCCTATTTGTGGGCTCTGGCTAATGGCTTAATTAGCCTTTCTGCACTGTCCCACCCACAAATTAGGCACAGCTCTGTTTAGTCAGCTCCAATCTGTTTTGCCTGATTGGAGCTGCTGCGAACAGTGTGCTGACTCAGGCTTTCATACCTAGCATTCTGTCACACCCATCATAGTCTCCCCTTTAACCGGTTCCTTAACCAACTTTCAGTTCTAGTATTAATCCCCATCTTCTCCAATTTAACTAACAACTTCCCATGTGGAACTGTATCAAATGCCTTGCTTAAATCCAGGTAGATTAGATCTACTGCATTTCCTTTGTCTAGAAAATCAGTTATTGTCTCAAAGAAAGAGATCGGGTTGGACTGGCATGATCTACCTTTTGTAAAACCATGTTGTATTTTGTTCCAGTTACTGTTTACCTCTATATCCGTAACTACTTTATCTTTCAGAATTTGTTTCAAGACCTTGCATATAACTTAGGTCAAACTAACAGGCCTATAGTTTCACGGATCAGTTTTTTCTCTTAAAAATAGGTACTGTTTTAGCAATTCTCCCATCATAGGGCATGACCCCCAAGTTTACGGATTGATTAAAAATCCTCGCTATTGGGCTTGCAATTTCATGTGCCAGTCCCTTTAATATGTTTGGGTAGAGATTATCTGCCTCCTTCCCCCACAATTTGGTTCCATTTCTATTAGCCGCCCTGCCATTACCCCAAAGCTCTTCATTAGCCTTATTGAAAACTGAGGCAAAGTATTTGTTTAGGTGTTGGGTCATGCCTAGATTATCTTTAATCTACACCCTATCCTCAGTGCCTAGTGGTCCCACTTCTTCTTCCCTTGTTTTCTTTTTATTTTGTGTCTAAAGAATTTTTTACTGTTGATTTTTAATTCCTTTGCAAGGTCCAACTCTGCTTGGGATGCGGGCTTCAGATACCTTATGCAATTCTCAGTTAAAGTAATTCCAGCCCTCTTCCACATTCAGCTCCTTGAATTCTTCAGTCCCCACACTTCACTAATTCCTTTAAATTTGCCCTTTTGTAATCAAGGACCCTAGTTTCAGACCTATTTTTATTTATCCTTCCATTTAGTTTAAGCTGAATTAGGTCATGATCACTTGAACCAAGGTACTCACCGATACTAAATCTAAAATGGTATCCCCTCTTATTGGTTTGGTGACTGTTTTGATGAAAAAATCCGTCAGGTATCACATCTGTGTTTGACTAACTACAGACTGAGCACAGGTTCTGTTGAATGGTCTGCCAATTTTTGAATAAACCTGGGCCAGATTGGGAATAAATTTTGAGCCACAGTGCACCTTGTGGGTTTTTCCCTCCTCCTGTTTCTGTCATAGATGCCATGATATTATAGATGTGTCTCTCTCTCTCTCTCTCTCTCTCTCCTCTCTCCCTTTCTGTCCGTGTACTGTCCCTTCCTGTTTCTCTGTCCTCTCATAACTTGTGTGCCTATTTGTCTTTCTGGTACCGAGAATTTCTCTCTGTACATCCTCACCTCATGCCTTACTCACCGGTGAGTGGAGCAGATTTCAAACCATGATCCTTCTCTGTATGCAGCATCTCTTATCTCCCCATCTTCCATGTCTGGTGGTAAGCTATATGCAGTGTAACTGCAGCAAATGGAGGGTTAGTACAGCAGAAGGGAGAGCAGCCGCATGACCTTGTTTTCTGTGTAGCTTCTGATTCTCACTGATGATCCTTGGTTAGCCATATTGTCACCCAACAAATATCTGGATAATGAAACTCCTGCTGCAGTGTCATATAGTTAAAAGCTCCTCGCATTTGGTCCTGGAATGTTTCATTCTCCCTGAGGGTCTATCGCAGATGTCCAGGGAAGGTTCTTGTTTCCTATTTTTGTCTTCTGTCCTTGGCTGCAGGGTTGGCTTACTACTCTGTTATCATCAAATGGTGTCTCTCTGGTATTGGAAGGTCTTTTGGCACTGACTTCCACCTCTTCTATGATTTGGATCTTTTGCATAGAGGGTACTCTTCTGGATTGACAGCCTAGTTGAGGAGACCATTTAATTAGGTTTCACTATGTCGGCTCTGCTTGTCTAGTCACACTCTTCATTGTTTTATCCTGCTTTATTTCTCCTGGGGATCTATTCACAAATCCTCTGGGGCCAAATTCTGTTATAATTTATGCCATGTTGAGCCAGAAATCGAGGCAGAATTTCTGTCTTTGAGTACATTTAATACTGCGCTCTTTAAAACGCTTCTGATCCACCTTGGTCCCAGGCCCTCTACAACGTTGCATGCTAAAGTTACATGTTGGATTATTTCAAAGAATTAAGTGAAAGCTGCCCTGTTCTGTTCAGGTTCTTATATTCTGCCTGTCACCATGGTATCTGATACTTCTTTCCTACCTCGCTGGCTGTTTTCTCAAAATCGGCAGAGCTTGTGAAGTCTAGGAGGTTGCTGCACTTGCTATTTCACCCAAACAGCTGGCTTGCATCACAGTGCTCTGCTCATCCTATCCCCTCATCTCTATACCACTGGTGCCTCTGTAGTCTGGTTCTCTATCTGAGGTACCTAGATGTACCCCATTGCTGCAGAATCTGAGCACCTCACAATCTTGAATGTATTTCTCCTCACAACACCCCTGTGAGGTGGGTCACTGCTATTTATCCCCATTCTACAAATGGGGAACTGAGGCACAGAGAGTCTGAGTGGCCAAAGTCACACAGGAAGTCTGTAGCAGAGCAGGGAATTGAACCCTGGCCTCCTGAACCCCATCCCAACACCTTAACTACCAGACTGTCCTTTCTAGTCTGACCTCCAGCATCAGTCGTATTACTATTTATTTTTGGGCTCCCACCAGTTGCTCTGCACCTTACGAGGATAAACAAAGACATGGTACCTGTCCAGAAGAGTTTGCAGGCTCCACTAAACACCTCTGCTTTCTCCCCTAAGATGTGGCACTGGGAGTCTCCAAGACCAACCGCCTCCATCAGATCTCTCCCTGGAGCCCAAAAGTCTTTCCTGGTTCTACTACTACTTCCTTCCCTTGTGTCAGCAGCAGGGTGAGAGCTGTTTCTGTGGCTGCAGTGCAGGCACCCTTCGCTTTACAGCTATGGTCTACTGCACAGAATAGGGCACTGTGGTTTTTTCCCAGTTTGTTTTTCATTTTCTGCTCCTCTCCAGCCCCACTGTCACTTATGCAATATTATGAAGTGGATCTGTTTTAAGAAGTGCACAGTTGGAGCATTCTGGATAGGCCTGTGCCCATGTCTGTTAGATGGATGGAGGGGTCAGTAGCTGTACTTGTCCTCCTATCAGAAAATTAGATCCTGTCTTTTTTTTCCCCCTTCTGTATTTGCATCTCACAAAGTCAAGGGCCTCCAGCGTTTGCTGTCTGCATCCTGCCAGGCTAGATTGGGTGGCAGGTTTCAGGCTGGAAATGCTGACAGATTGAGATGGATCGAGCAGTAGTGAGGTGTAGGCAGAGAATAGCATGAAGGGGAAAGAGTGTTTGCTTAGCAGAGTCATGCATGCGCAAAGGAGACATCTATTACAGGAGTCAGGGGCTCAGAGGAATCGGGAAGGAAAAGGTAGGATATGTGAAGGATACTTGGGACCAGTTCTGATCTCTGTGGTGCTGCTGTAAATCTGGAGGAACTCACCAGAATTACAGAGTATTTATCCCAGTGTATCTGAGAACAAGATCAAGCTCCTGATATCTGAAATGGCTGCTCATTCAGCCACAGGTGCAATTTGAGGTCACTCTGTATGGACCCGTGTGCATAATCAGTCTCTTCTTGGTATCTTTGTGAGCTCACAGATCTGTCTCCACATACAAAAAGCTCTTATAATTTAGAGTTAAGATTGCTTAACTGAATTTCTTCACAATGTATAACTCATGCTGACACAGCATGGCCAGTCCCTCTCTTGTGGGTAAATCCTATAAAATGGGGTAGGCATCTGCTCCTGGACCTATAGCTCAAGCAATAGATGTGCACCCTAAAAGTCCTAGGTTCAGTCCCCAGACACTGACCCATCCAGAGACATTGTAAATACAGATGCTGGAAAACCAAGAAATAATGAGTTAGGGCACAATCTGCTCCCAGCACAATACCGGAATGGTGAGTGTGTCACGCACTTAGAGCATAGGAGTTGGAGTAAGGACTTCTGGGTTCTTACCTGTTTCTGGGAGAAAGTGTGTATGATGGTTTGGGGATATGTCCTGTGGATTAATTAATAACTGGACCCTTTCAGAAAAGTAGCATCTTTCACTCTTTTTTTTCTAGGTCTTGAATGATCTTAACAATGGAGTAACACAGACACTTCAGACTTTTCAGCTACGTAGTTAAAATTAAGTCAAATCTTGTGAAGAGGCTATATTTGAAGAAATTAGGTAATTTAGCTTAATTATTTAAAGATTGTTATATCTAATTAATTGCTAAGCTACAGACTGGGTCAGATAACTCTTAAGCAGGGCCATCATACATCATAGATAACTAAACCGTTCTTCTACAGCTATTTGCATGCAACAGATATGCTGACTGTAATGACTCAATGGTATGGACACATGTCAAGCATTCTCATTGGTAGATGGTGTGGCCAACCTATTACTGCTCCATTAAAGGTTTTGTGGCAGCTTTTAGCTTGGAGATCAGTACTTGAAAGGTTCCCCATGGCACTGCTGCCTTTGCTCCAGCATGCCCAGAGGCAGTGCTGCTGCCAGGGGAGCTGAGGCCGGTGTGCAGAGCGGGGCTGTTAAAACACAGACATGTTGGGACTTAGCAACTCCCTGTCCCCTTTAACACTGTCAGTTTCACTAACACCGCCTGCTAAGCCAATAAATCAATTGCAACTCACCAGTTCACTCCAGCTGCTTTGCTCTATTTTTTAACATGCTTTTTTATATTCGGAAATATAAGCCAGCCAGATTCAGCCCAAGCCCAGCCAGCTTCGCATCATGTCCTTATTCAACTAATTTGTTCGAACCAGAGCTTGCTTGTTTGCATATTTATAGCATATATAGTGTCTGCATTCTATAAATTTGAATCAATAGGATGCAAATACATGTATTTATATGGCGCCTTTCTGTGTTATACAGCCTTTTCCGTAAGCGTGTCATGGTTCCAGGAGTCTGTGAAAACCTCTGCAGATATGCTAGAAGTACAGGGCATCACATGTTGTTCTGTTTTGACTTAGTAGGGTGATTTATACCTTGGCTGGTGTGCGATACCATCCCCACCACTGGTAAATTAAAATATCAATATTCTCCTCCAAAGAGGTGAAGTGTTTTCTCAGCACAATAATAGTGTGTGTATTCATCATATCGTATACACATAAATTTGTATAATTAATTAGGATTTAGGGAACCATATTTGCATGTATGCAAATTGGCTTCCAAAACTGTAGAAGGATGGTTGGTTCTAAGTCATTCCAGTGCCCTCTGCTCAGTCCAGCAGTTTGGCACATGGCTTTGCGAACTTGTGCAGAACAGAATTAGTGAAAGTGTCTAAAAATTAACTACAGGATAAGTTGCATGTCTGAGCGTGGTGGCTGCTGGAGTGTGCATGTGTGTGCGCAGAGTGGGAGAGTGTCTGCTTTTGATGATTGCTCCTTTGCTCTCAAGGAGATTAAGCTATTTTTAGACCAGACTGTTGGTGTGAAGCCAGAAATCTTTTAGATTTATGAAAGTTGCCAGGCAGATATTAAGCACTTTCTCTGAACTGTATTTGTTTGTATTTCCCTAGCCTTTTATTTATTCGAGCACCCCCGATCGCGTAGGACCCCCTCAGCATTGACAAACCTGGCATGGCCCTGGAGTTTGTCAAATAATCGAATTCATTCAATGTTTGGAAATGCCGGGATAAAAAAAAGTAATTTATTTTCTAATTATTCCTTGTCTAGCACAACCGTGCATCGCCAAAGTGTCGCTATTTAAAATATTTATCTCTCTCCGCTGCGTGATCTGCTTGAAGGCCATGGAGGGGCGATGAAATAAAAGCACTCACTCCCATCGCAGGCACATTACTTTGACTTGTCTTGGGCTGTTTTGACGTTTCCCTGTAAATACATTTATTTTTCATTAGGGTGTTTCTGGGCTCATGGCATCCAGGAAAGCCAGAGCCATTATGCTGTTCATCTGTTACCGACGAAATGAAGATAAACAAGCGTAATGAACTCCTGCTGAAGATATTGCTGCGTCTCCTTGCTGCAGGAGTGTGTCTCCTTCTCCTGTGCAAGCTCCATTAGTCTGAACCGCCATCAACACCTGGGGTGTTGATTTGGGAAGGGGGTTTCAAAGTCAAAACCTGCGGTTGTCCTCCTCCGTTGCCCTGGCATTTGAGGATCTCTAACCGCTTTATGTGCATGAAAGCCCCTCTTGGGACCAAGGAGGTACCATTATCCCCACTCACACAGCGAAGAGAAGTGACATGCTCAAGGCCACGCAGTGAGCCAGGACTGGATGCTACATTGTCTGACCCACAGGCCTTGTACCTTAACCCTGGGACCCTCCTGGCTTCCCTATAGTCCAGGCTCTGGGTGGGAGGAGAGTGGTTAGTGGTGGGGCTGGCCTGGGACTCTTGAGACCTGGGTTCAAATTCCTGCTCTGCACAGCCTTCTTGTGAGACCTTCGGCAAGTCACCTAGTCTTCCTGTGCCTCAGTTCCCCGTCTGTGCAATGGAGCTAATAGTGTGTGGGGATACATACGTTACGTGAGGTGCCCAGCCATGATGGCTGGCGGGGCCATACAAGTACCTATGTAGATAGTGTGGAGGATTGAGAGCCTGAAGAGTTCTGGGCTAGAGGCTGTTGGTGCAGGTCCAACGATTAACTCAAGCAAACTGTATTGAATTTTTCAGTCCTCAGTTATGTTAGTTTAGGGAATTATCCTTATGTTTGGAAGTGAGGTAGCAAATTCTGATGTGGTATGGAGGAGTAAAACAAACGATTGGCAGCGAGGAGGGTTGAAGGTAGCTGGAGTTGGGAATGGTGTGTTTTTGTTTTTTTGAGACCAGGATGGGCTTTGGGAAGACAGTAAGTGAGCTCCAAAGGGGCATGAAGATGAGATTGAAAATAAAAGCACGTATTGGTGTTTCTAGAGTGGCAGATCTACACTTTCTTCTCATTCTTTCAGTTATTTTTCTGTTTGAGTCCTTCTCCCTCTTCTCCCCCCCCCCCAAACTGATACTTTCCAATCATTTTTTAGCTCATTGAGTCTGAGAGTTTTATGCTGAATTTTAAAATAACTTCTCTTTCTTCCTCTCTATACTGTTAATCTCCCAAGCTGAGGAATTCTGGGACAAAGAGGAGTCCATAGAGTGGAACTCCGTAAAATTAGCTTTTGCAGCATTAGTGTTTGCACAATTATAGATTGAAGACTTGCATTCCTCCTGCCTGATTGGCAGTACACTTCCCTTCGCAGGGAGAGAGGCTGTAATTCAGCCCAAAGCGCACTGCCCCTCCTCCTCCGCTGCAGCCATCCGATTGTGTGAGTGAGAAGCCGGGAAAGTGTTCATGTACATTTAGAAAGGGATTTAATTTGGGCTTGCTATCAGAATCTGCCATTTCACTGGCTCAGCTGCTGCTACTGGATCAAGGTCTTTTTTTTTTTAAGGCATCAAAGCTAGAGACTGGGCCAAGTAGCTGGGATGGGGAATGGGGGGGGGGGGGTCATATAGAGGAAGGGAAGAATGGTCTTGTGGTTGACCCTGGACCTGGCATCTAGGAGACCCTTGTTCAGTTCCTTGCTCTTCCACATACTCCCTATCTGACCATGTCAAATCACTTGATCTTTCTTGCTTCCAGTGTCCCATCTGCAAAATGGGGATAATCCTTCACCACCTCACGGGGTGTTGTGAGAATAACTTAAGCACTGAGGTGCTGGAATACTACTGTGATGATAAATACCATAGATAGCTAGGCAGGCTGCAGAGCTGCTTGGTGGAAGTGATGTCAACCAACTCAGTGGCTGAAGTAGTCTATGCAGGGTCTTTATGTGAACCCACACAGGGAGGAGAAGAGAAGACAGCAGAATATGTGTGCCCCCACACTCTCTGCCATAAATGGGGTTCTTGCACCTAGGCAGCCCTCCAGATACTGCTGTTCTGCTGCCCTCCCCAGAAGAGAGGCCTGGATTACTCCTTCGCTCACAAGCGAGCAGCAGGATCTTTAGAAATCCAGTCCCGGCATGCAGCACGCCCTCCACTCACTGAGCAGCAGCTCCCCCTTTGCCTGACCTTGTCACTTCGGGTCCAATAGTGCATCTTTTCAGCAGGTTCTATCAAGTCCCCTTTATCAGCTCTCCCTCCCTTGGCAAAGCTCTTGTTAAATCCTCTCTCTCTCTCCCTTCATTGTCTTTCCCTCTTTAATTCCTCTCTCCCTTGGCTGCTGTTTATTAACTTGCTCCGTATGGTACCTGGGGGCTCGAGTTTGTGTGAAAGACAAAATAAAGTTGCATTATGGTATAATACACACACCACACTCTAGCCTTCTGGGCTTAATTTCAGAATTCACTGCTTGCATCAGAAGATGAACTTCCCCCTCTTTTCCCAAGCCCACCCCATCTGATTGCCTCTTTGACTTGGCGCTATTATCGATATTAGTCTTCTCTGGAAATTGCAAGCATCTCCTGGGAGAGGGCCCCAGTTGCCATGTCCCTGAACTTCTAGACCACACTGGGAAATGATCGCATGTATGCCAGCCTAACAAATGCTTTGCATAACTATTTAGTTTTTGCGCTGGTTGCGGTGTCATCAGGAGCTGAGGACTGGGAATAGGATCTGGGACGAAAATGAGTGTCTGATAGCGGACGTTGATACACAGAGCTGGCAACATGGTGTCTCCCTCTGGATCTGTTGGGAACTTTTCTCTTGTGTTACTTTCTTCGTGGTCCTTTGTGATGAGCCGGCTGGACTGTGCCTGGCCAGAGCTTGTCCTAAGAGACACCCATAGGAGGTGCTGTGTAGAGAAGAGTGGTATCTGTTAATCATTGGACCCCATGTTGCTTGCTGCTCTCACCAATAGAGGCTCACTTGGCGGTGGCAGCCTTATTGCCACCAGTAGGAGGCCTAAAAGTGCCCATTTCAATTAAACACCTTAATTTGCAGTACAATCGGTGGTTCTTGTGCACAGTGTTTTCCACCAGCCGAGCTGTCGGATTGCTGGGTGAGTACAATGGCTGCAGCTTTCCTTTATAGGGGCAGCAAAATGGCAGTTGAGGGTTAAAGGCGGCAGTGATTGTGGAGCTGGGTCATCTGTTTGAAACCAACTCAGGTCAGTGATGACTAATGGCTGTTTACTGATCTCTGAACTGAGCAGGTGCCTTCAATCCCGTTCCGAGTGGACACGTCTGTTTCTGTAGCAAAAGCACAACTGGCAGCGGTAGTAGGGGGGCAAAGAATAGACTAGTCCCTGTAAACTGAACTCCCTGCTCAGTAGAGGTGGTCTGTTCTTCCAGAGACATTCATCCTTCTCCTGAGCCAGGGCCTGATGGGCTGCATCCTTGATAGCAGAAGTGGTCAGCAGTCTTCTGTCAAAACGGGTTTCCAGTGAAGAAATGCTGGTGGAATCTTTCTCTAAACAGTTTCCCATTTTTCAGCCAGCTTTCCCTGTTAGCAGCTTTGCTCCAGGACTTCCAGGCTGTGTCCCCTGCTAGGTTTTGCTTCATATCTGGTAGAGCAATTTCCCCTGTTGCAATTCTTGACAGTGTCACTTCCTCTTAAAGACTGATCAAGCTGAGGAATTTCTAGACTGGGAGCTGGGCTTAGATGGATGTGATAACATAAGAACGGCCGTACCGGGTCAGACCAAAGGTCCATCTAGCCCAGTATCCTGTCTACCGACAGTGGCCAATGCCAGGTGCCCCAGAGGGAGTGGACCAACAGGCAATGATCTCTCTCCTGCCATCCTTCTCCATCCTCTGACAAACAGAGGCTAGGGACACCATTCCTTACCCATCCTGGCTAATAGCCATTAATGGACTTAACCACCATGAATTTATCCAGTTCTCTTTTAAACGCTGTTACAGTCCTAGCCTTCACAACCTCCTCAGGTAAGGAGTTCCACAAGTTGACTGTGCGCTGCGTGAAGAAGAACTTCCTTGTATTTGTTTTAAATCTGCTGCCTGTTAATTTCATTTGGTGACCCCTAGTTCTTGGATTATGGGAATAAGTAAATAACTTCCTTATCCACTTTCTCCACATCACTCATGATATCCCCCCTTAGTCTCCTCTTTTCCAACCTGAAGAGTCCTAGCCTCTTTAATCTCTCCTCATATGGGACTCGTTCCAAACCCCTAATCATTTTAGTTGCCCTTTTCTGAACCTTTTCTAGTGCCAGTATATCTTTTTTTTAGATGAGGAGACTACATCTGTACGCAGTATTCGAGATGTGGGTGTACCATCGATTTATATAAGGGCAATAATATATTCTCAGTCTTATTCTCTATCCCTTTTTTAATGATCCCTAACATCCTGTTTGCTTTTTTGACCACCTCTGCATACTGCGCGGACATCTTCAGAGAACTATCCACAATGACTCCAAGATCTTTTTCCTGACTTGTTGTAGCTAAATTAGCCCCCATCATATTGTATGTATAGTTGGGGTTATTTTTTCCAATGTGCATTACTTTACATTTATCCACATTAAATTTCATTTGCCATTTTGTTGCCCAATCACTTAGTTGATGGGCTGGTCTAGTGCATTTCGATGGGAAAGATGCCTTTCCCCTCTTAAAGTAGCCCACGTGTCTGGGGATGTGGGGTCTGGGCAGGAGGAGGGTATGAAGGAATTAGTTATTTGAAACTTGTTTCCTGCTTGAGGGGAGGGGTTTTTCTTTATTTGAATTTTAAGAGGCACATATAGGTACAACGGGCTGAACTTACTTGTGCTGCTGATGTAATTTCAATACCTAGGTCAATAGACACCTACACACAGGGACTCCCACAGCTATTTGGCTACAGTTGAATTTTCCCATAGTAAGCCTGGAAGTTAACCCCCGCACCCTACTTCTGCGCAAAAAAAAAAAAAGTCTCCCTGAAATTTCTGATGCCATATCTCAGTGCCAGGTTTGAATTTTTTCCAGGTGGTTTGGAAAAAGAAGCAAAAATAAAATAAAAAGTCCCGACTCTTGACTTTTTGGGAAATGTCCTGGATGTGTTTTGGCCTGTCAGATCTGCATAATGGCTTGACCTGCATACTCCAAAGCTGTTTGCTTTTGCTCACCTTGATGAAAAGTATGTCTTTTGGAGAGGGTGATTAGTGGGGCCACAAGGCAATATGAAAAGCTTGGGCTGGAGTGTACACACCCCACACTAACATCTGCAGGGAAGAGGTTAATTAAAGCAGGGTTATAAAGTGGAGGCAAAGATCTTTTCTCTCTGCCTAGCTACCAAACAGGGTTGGAAATTAACTGGGTCTGAACCTGGGAGTCAGAAGGAACTGGGAAATTGACCATCTTACTGTACTGCTCATGAGAGGCTCTATGGACTGTTTGGTGTGTGCCCTTGTCTGAAGTGAGCCTTCTTTTGTTTGTTGTTTTGCTGGCATGTTGTTGGACCAGGATGCAGTAAACTCAGCTCCCAGCTCTGCGTACCTTGGTCTCATGGAAGAAAAAATGCCCTGGTGTGATCTAGGGAAGCAGACAGTAGCCTTGCAAAAGGAACAGGGCTTTGGCTGTGAGTCAGGAGTAAGGCCCTAGAGCAGGCACTGCTCCATCTCCTGATGGCCTAATGAGCAAACCTGGGCTGTGTCAGCTAGGCTGCCTGACAGGACACCCTGCCTGATTGGCTGAGGAAGCTAGCAGGCTGGCTCTTGAGCTCAGCACAGCAGCAGTTATCTGGCTCATCAAAGCACTTGCTCACAACTGTGATAGCCCTTGCTTGTTTCCAGCCTTGCACCCACCTGTGTGCAGGCCTGCTCCTGCCTTGTTCCTATCTCACACTCAGACCCAGCCCTGGTCCTGCCCCTGGGCTCTGGCATCTGGCCTCTGACTCCAGTTGTCTCCCTTGGCTCTGATTCCTGACTTATGACTGTGCCTGTGACCCTGGGCTTGTATTCTGGGCTATTGACTCCTGCTCCAACTACTAGACATGACTGCCCACATCCTGGTCTCGGGTACTGACCCATTGGTCACATGGCTTCCTTAGGCTCCGCCCACTCTTGCCCATCATTCAAGCAGATTCTCAGAGGGTGATAAATGTTTGCCTTCTCTTTCTCTTTGTGGAACTTTCAATTAAATACCTGGAGATGACCCTGTTTTATTTTACAAGCCTTTCAAAAAAAGATTGGACAGAAATACAACACTTGACTGCCATGGCTGTTAATTCTAATACACCATGAATCTCAAGCTGTTTCTCTTCCCTCCATACTGCTTGTACCCTGTGGAGGGATGGACCCAGTGTGAGACAAAAAGTTTTAATGAGGGATACAGGGAAGAACTGTAGGCATCTTATAAAATGTGACTTTTATTTCCTTAAACATAAATCATGTAATCTGGATATGGGGAGGTTCATGGATTCAGCAGGTCGGGTAGACCATTAACACCAGTAAAAATGAGAACAGCGGGTTAAAGTGGCACACAGGTCCTAAAAATAAATAAAATATATATATATATATATATAATTTGTATCACTGTCACAACCCACTGATCTAGGTGCTGTACAAACTCTTAGTAACAAATGCCAGGCCCTGCACTGAGACGGTTACAGTCTAAACGAGTGACTCTCAACCTTTTCGGGCTCAGGACCCATTTGTAAGTGTTTATGGCCTGCTGTGACCCAGAAAATAGTCTGGGGATCGGCTTCTACTCCCTAGTGGGGTTGGGTTCTGCCCATCACTCGCCCCATAGTGGCGGCCAGGGCCAGCTCTAGGATTTTTGCCGCCCAAAGCAAAAACAATTTTGGCCGCCCCCCCCCCATTCTTTAATTACCCCGGCCCCGCCTCAACTCCGCCCCTTCTCCAAATCCCCAGCCCTGCCTCCTCCCCCCAGGCTCTCAAGCCTAGGAGGGAGGGGGAGAAGCGGCGCCCGCGCCGCGGCCACTCGGAGTCTTCCCCTCCTCCCCCCCCCAGGTTTGAGAGCCTGGGAGGGAGGGGGAGACTCCGAGTGGCCGCGGCGCGGGTGCCGTTTCCCCCCTCCAGCCCAGGCTCTCAAGTCTGGGAGGGAGGGGGAGCAGCGGCGCGTGAAACAGCTGTTTCGCGCGCCGCGGCCGCTCGGGATCTCCCCCTCCCTCCCAGGTTTGAGAGCCTGGGAGGGAGGGGGAGACCCCGAGCGGCTGCGGCGCGCAAAACAGCTGATTCGCGTGCCGCTGCCCCCCCTCCCTCCTAGGCTCTCAGGCCTGGGAGGGAGGGCGAGTAGCGGCGCACGAATCAGCTGTTTTGCGCGCCCTGGCAGCAGCAGCGGAGGTGAGCTAGGGCGGCCGGGGCACATTTTTAGGGGCGGCATTCTGGCGCCGGCCATGCCGCCCCTAAAAATGTGCCGCCCCAAGCACCAGCTTGTTTTGCTGGTGCCTAGAGCCGCCCTGGTGGCGGCTCCTGCAGCTCCTGTGTTGTGGGGCTGGCTGGGCTTGGCTCTCTGCTCTGGGCATTGCAACTCCGGAGCTGCAACACCGCTCAGGTTTGGTCCCGCCCCCCTGACAAGACCCAGTTTGAGTGAGTGGAGTTGGTGATCTGGCTCATGGGGTTGCAGTGCCATTCACTCAAATTTGGCCTACCCGTACTCCCGTTGTCATGACGCCTGGGTCAAACCTGAGTGGCACTGGGACTCCACGCAGGGGTGGCCAACCTGAGCCTGAGAAGAAGCCAGAATTTGCCAATGTACATTGCCAAAGAGCCACAGTAATACGGCAGCAGCCCTGCATCAGCTCCAGCTCTGCTCTCACTGCCTCCCGCCCACCAATCAGCACCTCCCGCACCACCTGATCAGCTGTTTCCTGGTGTGCAGGAGGCTCTGGGGGGTGGGGGAGGAGCAAGGGCATGGCAGGCTCAGGGGAGGGGGCTGGAAGGGGTGGGGAGGGGGCAGGGCCTGTGGCACAGCCAGGGGTTGAGAGAGAGGCACTGACTCTAGAGCCCTGTAGCTAGGGCATTTCCCTGGCATGTGAAGTTCTGGGCAAGTTATGTCCTCTCTGTGCCCTCCTGTTCCTTTTCTCTTGTCCATTGAGACCAGTATTTCTCAATCTGTGGGTCGGGACCAAAATTGGGTTGCTAGAATGTTTCAAAGGGTGGCGTGTCAGCTCCTGTGACTCTTGTCCCATGGGGTGGACTGGGCTCACCTCCCTGCTCCAGGCACTGCAACCTCTGGAGCACAGGTGGGCAACCTGTGGCTCCGGAGCCACATGCGGCTCTTCAGAAGTTCATATGCAGCTCCTAGTATAGGCACCAACTCTGGGGCTGGAGCTACAGGTGCCAACTTTCCAATGTGCCAGGGGGTACTCGCTGCTCAACCCCTGGCTGTACATGTTTCCCCAAGGTTGGAGCTAGTCACTACACTGAGGACTTGCCCAGCACGCAGTAATCCTCAATTCAGGGAGCTGCTGGAACCTGGCACTCCATTGGAGCGGTCTTCTGAATGTGGCTAGATCTGCGCTGAGTCTAGCCACGGGTTGAGGGCAGTTCTCTGCTCGGTCATTACCATCAGGTCACTGCTCATAGGGTGTGAATGGAGAGTGGAACGTTAGTCTGCCCAAGCTATTCTAGCGAGCCGGCTCACTAGCACAGATGTCCATGGAAACAGTGATCTTTATGCAAACATGCATGGTGGAAGGCGATTCCAATGACTAAAATTAAACACCACCAATCCAGTTGCAGGAATGGCCCATTGTTCACTAGCAACTTGCAAACACAACACAGAACGCAATGTTCATCCTACAAATAAATGGCTGCTCTGAGACCTGCAGTCAGAGACCTGTTACATTGGCCTATCTTCGCCCCTCTACTCGCTCTGTCTTCTGGGGAAGCTATAGGAAAGGCAGGTGCAATCGGCAACGAGGCAGTTGCTCTGAGGCTCCTTTTCTTCTCTTTGCCTTTTGCATTTGTCTAAAGACAGAGGCTGCGAGACATGTGCTCGGCACACAGTGTATCAGACTGCTTGCAGCCCACTTAATTTCAAAACCTAATTTGTTCACTGCAAAGTCCATGCACACCTAAAATAAAATGGAATGAGAATTTTCCATGCATGCTCTACATTGTGGAAGGGAGGAGCCAGGGTAATGTTAGATTGCTAAAATTAAATTCCTTAAAGAAGATCCACCAGATTTTTACAGTGCCACAAGCCCTGAGCCAGGTATTAGAGCTCTGGGCTGGGCATAGTGCTGATTTTTAAGTGGAGGTACTCCCTCCCCCCCCCCTGCCCCCGGTGCATTTCTGTATAAAATGGCATCCTCCATGGGGCATGATCTCAGATGGTGTGTGAGGTAAAAAGTGCAGGAACACTGTTCCCGCAGGTTCCTGCCCCACTGGCCCTGGGTATATTCTAGCTACTGATACAGGAGGCTTGAACTATTTTCAGGGCAGGGGAGTCTTGTAATCAACAGTCAGCAAACGGATATAAGACTAAATCCGAGCAAGGCTTTGGTGAGGGGGGCGGGGGGAATGACTGGTGCAGCCAGTGATGCTGTACAACCCCAGGAGGGCCAAAGGGCCTGCCAGGTTTGGGTTGTGGTCATGGTCTGGAGTCCCCTCTGCACATGCTGGTACCCTAGGCACTCTTGAGAGGGGAGCTGGTGCTGTACTTTTTGCAGCAGGTGTGAGGGATGTGGCTGAGCATGCTCCCCCAGTGCCACCCCTTTCCCCCAGGCTTTCTGCTTGCAGCTGCCTTGGGCTAGCAAGATGCTTCTGACCATCACTGCTCCCCTAGTACTCCAGATGGGGCAAGGGCATGCTTTGGATCAGCACATTAAAAATGTAAAAGGCAACCATCTCCTCCTCTGCTCCCCTTCTCCTCGTGCCCTCCATTGTGATCGCAAGCTGCGCTGGCATTTGCTGGGCTGCTTTCGCTTTTGAGCTTTGTTTGGACTGCGCTGTGCATGGGGCGGAAAGGGGAGGCGGAAGGTGACTATTCTGTTGGGCTTTCCACTGCAGAGCTGCCAACTCCTATTTTGTCATCTTCTCTCTGCTCTGCCTCTAAGCTCAAGTTCAACAAGGGGCTGGAGGGGCAAGGGCAGGCAAGGGGAAGATGGGAAGGAGAGACATGGGAAGGATAAACAGCTATTGGCTGAGAAGCGTTCAGTATTTAGATCGAAGTCGGGGGTCTGTGGTTGCGTGTGTCCTGGCACTGCCAGTGCTTTTTATTGCTGCATCACAAAGAGGGGAGAATTTTATATTGCATAGTCTGTGGTATGAGCCATGCTTGTTGGTATTGTCAACAGCTCCCTTCAGAACAGCCTTATGATTTCTAAACAAAAGCCAAAAAAAGCAGCCATTGCAAATTAGTCCTTTTTAGGACTTTGCATTTGCATGGTTCTTTTCACAGCACTTCCCAATAGTGAGTATCAATATCCCCCATTTCGGAGATGGGGGAACAGGGAAGCTAAGGACAAGGCTGTGTCTTTCTGGGTGCCCAGTTTGACACATCTTGGACAGTGGCGCTATTCTTTTATGTATTCGTAACTCCTGCACTTAGAAAATGCAGCCCCACAAGCACTTGGCTGCATTTTTTTATTGCTACGATGTGCCTATGTGGCCTGATTCTCCTCTCACGCTGGCGCAAACCAGGAGTAGTTTCAGTTGTAATCAATGGAGTTACATGGCTGTAACCCTGGTGATAGTGAGAGGAGACTTGGATGCAATGTTCTTTCCCTATCTAGTTGTCACTAGTTCAGTTACTGCTTTATTATCCATGTGTAAGGCCATAGTCTACTATGACTTGCACCTGATGACTGTGCTGAAGCCAGTGGGGTTTTGCAGGATATAAGCCTGCACAGAAGTTGCCCCTTATTAAACCAGTGGCAACTGGAGGTTTTGGAGCCAGTTTACAGGGTCTTGAGATCAGGGCTGTATCTGCTTCTTGGATTATATATCCTTCTTCCCTGAATGGGCTTGTTGCCTGGATTAAAGACCATTTGAAAGCACAAAGTTTTTTACTCTGACAAATCCCATTTTTGTATTTGCTGTAATAAAACAAAATCCATGCCTGGTTATGTTGGGGTGAGCTGCCATGCTCTCACCTGGCCCCACTGGAAACCCACCTTCAAATGCTCCATTTGGGTGGTGCATCAGTGGATCTCATAGACTGTGCATGTTACATAACAGAACTCTGTCACTGTTCGAGAGATCCAGGATGGAAAAAGCAGGGTGGTACAGGTCAGGATTGAGGGGCACTAGTAAAACTGGGTGAAGGGTCTAGGCCTGGAATTAGCAGGAGCTGTTGCCCAGAAGGATAGAGGTGATTTACACAGTCCTGGCTTTGTGAGAGAGTGGAGGACTGGAATAGCAGGGGGTGTTTCAGGTCATGACTGGTTCATTGGCAGAGTTAGGTGAGAGCCCAGGACAGGTAGGGGAAGGGCAAATGATGAGTCAGGACTGAGATATGTTGGCTGAGCTGGGGGGAGGGTGCAGGACTGGAGTATCAGGTGGTGATGCTGTAGAAGATTGAAGTGCAATGGTAAAGCCAGCTATCTGTGTGCAAAGCTTGCAAAGCACGTGCACATAATGGGACCCATTCATCATGGCTGTGCAGGGCCGGCTCTAGGCACCAGCAAAACAAGCTGGTGCTTGGGGCGGCACATTTTTAGGGGCGGCATGGCCGGCGCCAGAATGCCGCTCCTAAAAATGTGCTCCGGCCGCCCTAGCTCACCTCCGCTGCTGCCAGGGCGCGCGAAACAGCTGATTCGCGAGCCGCTACTCGCCCTCCCTCCCAGGCTCTGAAGCCTGGGAGGGAGGGGGGGCAGCGGCACGCGAATCAGCTGTTTCGTGTGCCGCGGCCGCTCGGGGTCTCCTCCTCCCTCCCAGGCTCTCAAACCTGGGAGGGGGGGAAGACTCTGAGTGGCCGCGGCGCGGGCGCCGCTTCTCTCCCTCCCTCCTAGGCTTGAGAGCCATGGGGGAGGAGGCAGGGCTGGGGATTTGGGGAAGGGGCGGAGTTGAGGCGGGGCCGGGGGTGGGGTAATTAAAGAATGGGGGGGACGGCCAAAATTGTTTTTGCTTTGGGCTGCAAAAATCCTAGAGCCGGCCCTGTGGCTGTGCACCTTGCATAGGCATTTGTACCTGTGGAAAATGGTCTCAATGGGCTACCTGACCAGAAAGTGATTGCAGTGTTACCATTCTGCTGGGGTTAGTGACTATGCAAGGCGCAGGCCAACGACAAATTGGTTCTAACCTCTACTTAGTCCTTCGGTCATATGAGCACTGAGTTCACCAGCAGTTTTTTAAAAATGAGTTCTCTGCCACCTGCAGCCATGACTTACATGTGATTACATGTGATGGAATCTCCCTCACATTTTGAAGGTACTTGAAACTTCTTACTTTAGTGCTTGCCAGATTCTCTCTCTTCTCTCTCTTCCCTACCCCCAACACCCTCCTGCAACTGCCAGTAAGAGAGTGAGCAGCCACTGCCGGTTGTACTTGAGAGACTCTAATACCAAGTGGTTATTTGCAGCAGGCAGAGGAATGAAAATGTTAATTGAAATCAATTGCCAGCAATGGGGGACGGAAAATACACAAAATCAGGATTACACTGGCTCCAAGATGCAGCCACCTTAAAAGGATGGCAAACAACAAACAGAGAAATGACGACAGCAGAAAGCCATGACTGCATTAACCCAGCCTCACACTGATTTATAATTTTGTTTCTACTTAATCTGCACATTTTTTGTGCAGTTCTCTCTCCCTGTTGGGGGCAGGCGGGGAGAAGGAAGGGAGTATGCAACGGAAGCTTAGGCATGTTAGTGCAGTTGTTTCAATTCATTTTAACATCAAGGTCTTTGCCTGGATTTAACTAGTAGCCAAATTAAAAAATTTAACACCAAATGAGCCCTGTCTCCCTGACAAATGTAGTGTTTTACCTCGATAAAGATTTTCTCATTTTTATTTCCATTAACCTTTGAGGGGTGGAACCAGCTGGAGTGTTATCTGAAAAGGCCACTGGCTGGTTTAATTTTGGCTGGCAAACAGATCCATGACAACAGCATCAAGCACAGGGCGAGTGCAAGAGGCCCTTTGTGCCAGTCACCTTGTTTACGCATGGAAGCCTCAGCATCCTATGTTAAATCTCTGCAGAGAGACAAGCGATTCACAGCCTCACGTTGGACAGCTTGGTAATTAATCAGCTATTCAAAAAGGAGACCTGGTCAGTTATAAACCAATTAGAAAGGAACTGGTTGCTTGTGTCATTAATTTACTGGGGTTATTAGAAAGTGAACATCCATTGCGGGGGGAGCAGAGGGCAGCTGCAGGAGTAAGTTTATATTACAAGGATTTAGAGAATTTATTGATAGAGCCCTGCAAATCTGTGGATATCTGTTTCATATCCATGGCCCATGTTTGCAGATTGGATGCAGATACAAATTTTGTATCTGTGCAGGGATCATTAGTCCAGCAGATTCATCCTGTCTCCCTTTAAAAAGTAAATCTTAATTTACAGACAAAAAAAATTCAATTAAATGCAGTCTCCAATATTTGTGTACGTGGAAGATTTTTTTTCCTGCAGGATGAATTTTTAACTCAGTTTTTAAAAATGATCAGTTATAAATCTGAATGATCTTTCTGCTTTTAATGCATGAGTTTTTGGGAAGAAGTGGAATGTTTCAGTTTATTGCTGGGGGCAGCCCTGGAGGGTGAAGTCCTGTGGCTGTCTATAGGAGAGGTCTAGCATAGGCAGCAGCAGAGCACTGACAGCGTTCCTCAACTCTTGGAGAAACATCTAAGAGAAAGTGGAAAGTTTATTCTCGATGGCTCCTTCCAGGCCCAGTCCACACCCATTGAAGGGAATGGAAAGACTCCCTTTGGCTTCAAAGGGCAGGGCTGGATCAGGCCCTCAGTCCTTGGCCACTATCCCAAGACTTGCTAATGTAGACTCCGCCCACTTGGTGTAGTACTCTGTCCCTCTCTAGTGGTGGCTGGACTACGTAGAGATTGATGAGGCTGCTATGCTTTTAGAACCAGAGGTCACAGATTCAGTTCCTGCTGCTGCTGACCCACCAAGGTGGTGTATGTTTTACATGGACTGGGGGCCAATCAGTACCAATTGTGAGGTGGTGGTTTTTGTGATAGGATCACAGCTCCTCTGGGAGCTGGACTGAGACCCCATTAGTTGTCCGTTCAGTGCCTTCTGCTTTTAGGAAGGATGAGGTCACCTTTTGTCCAAGGAATAAATGAGCTGGGTTTATGTTTAGTTTTACTTGTGTAGGTTACTGCTGTTTAGGAAGATTCTAGAATAAGTAAATGACAGCTTTGCCACAGTCTTACCTGTGACGTCCCCACTGTTGGGCTGTAATATTGTTCTGTTGATTTTTATCAAATGCTGAGAGGATCTCAATGTCCACTTATCTTATGCATCTAGATTATAGTTCAGATTCTGTATTTATGGAGGAGCAAGGTTTTTTAAAAATAAAAATGCAGTAATATCAACCGGCTTAGTAGTTGTTTATCTTTCTTTGCAATTTTAATAAATTGGAATTAATTATTTTAGGAAAATATCTCATCTCTGTGGGGGAAAGCCTCCTTGTCTTTTTATTTGCTATTTTAAAGCAATAGACATGAAAGACATATGAATAGACATGTGGGCCAGTGGATAGGGCCAGTGAACTGGGATTTAGAAGACATGGGTTCTTGTCCCAGCTCTGCCGGTGACCTTCTGGGTGACCTTGGTTACTTTGCCTCAGTTTACTCATTTGTAAAAAAGGGTAGGAGGGTACTTATCCAGCTCTGCTTCTGATTTCTAATTTTTGTCAGTATGTAGATAATAAATAGTATCACCAGCTAATCATTCGAATTTGGGGTCAGTGACACCTCATGCTTGGGTTACCCTGAATTTATTGTGGAAACATAAACTGTCCCCTGTTAAAACACCACAGTGTTACAACAAACTCTTGTCCTTAATTAGTGCTAATGAAAATGAGAGGCTAGTGGCAAGTTCTGTGGAAGCTTCCTCTGTGAGCTGTGCTGGTACAGCTGCAACACTCTCTTCTGTTCCAGTCCTGGATCTCTGCATGGCCCTGCTAAAGCACCTGCGTTCTGAACCCGCCGCTCCCTTGCTATCCCAGCCCGGGGACCTCCATACTTCAGTCCTGACCTTTAACTCGCCAGGCCAATTTCTTTTGTTGCAATAACCCATTGAATTCAGTGGAATTAAATGAGGGATGAATTTAGCTCTCCCGTGTTGGCCTCTCCCCCTAGTTCATGAACTGAAATGGCCTTCTATTTCAGCCCTAGGCCTCCTTAGGCCAGGCCCTGATTCAGCAAACCACGTTTTCTCCCATCCCTGTTCAACAGTGCGCTTAGGCATGAGTTTGTTGTAAGTCAGTGTGATTTAAGCGCTTTGCTGAGGTGGCGCCATGGTTGTGCCAAACAGAATTGGAACTTTGCATTGTGGCCAAATGCTGAGACCACCGCATATCTAATGCTTGTAACCTAACCTACGTGTAGGCCCAGTCCTTCAGAGCCGGAAGGCCAGTGCATTAGCCTGCTGAGCCAACCCTCAAATTGAGTCTGAAGTTGTTAAGTGGAAAAGAAAATCTTCATGACAAGTGATTTCCCTGAGCAGGTGACAAGCTATAATGAAGCAGGGCAGTTTGGCTAAAAGGGTTTATGATGGCAGCTGTATAGGAGTCACTCTCTCTTTCTCCCCCCATCCTTTCTGCAAGTGATCTGAGGAGTAGAAGATAAATGGTAAACTTTGTCCACTTAGCAGCCAGACAGTTATGCTGACTCTGGGTGAACTTCCCAAGCTTTTCCCAAAATGCTACTGGTGCCTATTTTAAAAATCAGTTAGCACTAATGATAACGTCTGGAATTTATATTGTATCTTGCCTCCAAAGGAAGCACTAAGCATGCTATTGTCTGTTGGCCAGATACCATGTGGCCCCCTTGGACTCTGCTGAGCCGGGCCAAGGGGCTGAAGGGCTGGCTCCACTCCCCCCACCAGCAAGTGATGCCAGTACAGGGGGTTTTATACCAGCTTCAGTGCCCACTCCACCAACTCTGCACTGCCTCCACCTCCAACCCAGGGCAGGGGGTGTTCTAGGCCATGGTTGGGAGGAGACACCTGTGAGTCATTCTTATGCCCTGTTGAAAGTGTGTCCATGCAATGGCCTGTAGGGATCTTGAAAGCAGGAAAGTAGCTGAAGGAAGGCGCAGATCATCATCCTATGGCAGCCCCTGAAGAGAGGAGGTGCAGGATGCTTCAGCTTTTGTTCCTGTGATGGCCACAGTGTAGGTGCAGGGATGAATCTTGCCCTGGGATTTTATTTATATTATTTGTATTACTGTAGTGCCCAGGAGTCCCATTCATGGATCAGGACCCCATTGTGCTAGGCACTGTACAAACAGAACAGAAAGACCATCTCTGCTCCAAGGAATTTATAATCTCACTTACCTGCCACTGAGATGCAGCCACCTCTGGGAGAAATGTAGGAGCTGTTTAACAGTGCACAGCAATACTAAAAGAAATGAGGAAATAAAGTGAGTAGTGAGCGGATTGAGGGAGGCAGAATTGAATGATCTGCATTGGAACTTAACCTCATTCCTGCAGTTAGCACCTCTGCTCTTTCAAAAGGTCCATGGGACAAGAATCATTACTCTGATTTTTAATTACTGCAGTTTTATGTCTCATGCAGGCCACACTACCTCCAAAATGCTGGGCTATTGGTTCCCAGCAGCACTGAAGTTGTCATGCTGGAGGGGGGCTCCCATACAAGTTTTGACCACACCTGACCAAACTTAGCTTGTGAAATTTGACTGTGTCTATTGCAAACTACCTCATCTTGGCCTCTATCATACAGATGCAAATTATACTGGTGGGAGAGGAGGAATGATGCAAAATATCTTTAAGGAGTTTTGGTTTGGAACAGCTGGTTCAGAGCCACATGTCCAGAATGGAGATGAGAACACCACTGGTGTGCCTGAGAATTTTGGGGCCACTGGGCTACTGTTTTGGGTGCATTATTTCCACAACATTGTCATTCTGGTTCTCCATGGATAGGTATCTTAGCCAACATATCTGAAAGACAGAGGAAAGCAGAGGCTTGAGGCACATGAAGGTTGACATGACTTTAACAGGTGGCCTTGTGCCTGACCTCCAGCTATCTCCTGGACTGGGCTCTCCTGTATGTCACTATGATGTATAGCGAGTTCTGCCAGATGACGGGCTCCCAGCAGCTTTGAGCCTGAAACCTACTGTAGATCTGCTGGGTGGTTTGACGAGGAATAGAGGGCAGAAAGGGGGAAGGGCACTCATTTCCAGTGGGAGTGAGTCCCGCTGGGTGATGGCAAAGAGTTGGGTGGGGACATCCCTCAGAGAGAGGCAGAGGGGGAGATGAAGCAGGAGTAGTCAGGAGAGTGTGGGCTTCACACCAGCACAGGTGCCACTACTCAGAGGTTATATTTGCGCTTGGAACTAAGGGTGCAATTCCTAGCTCACATAGACGTACTCACGCTAGCAGTCATCGAGCCAGCACACTCAAAATAATAGCATAGCCAGAGGAGCACGGGTAGGGGCGAGCAGCAGTATGGGCTAGCCACCCTGAGTACAGATCTGCTCAGACCCTGTGGACACGTACTCAAGGCAGCCTGTGCTACTGTAGCTACACTACTGATTTAAGCACGTGAGCATGTCTCCTCGAGCTGGCAGTCACACCCCGCTCACCAAGGGTAGCCATACCCTGAGTCGCTCTGGAGGTTGGGGCCTGGATTTTGGGGGGTGGGAGAAACAGATGCCCCCACCAGGGACTTTAATTAAAAAAAAAAAAAGTTTTGGCTTTTAAAGAGGACTTAAAAAAAAAAAAACACACTTGCATATTCCAAGCAGTGCACGTAAGCAAGACTCACTTTTACATTTTTCAGAGCAGATTAGCGATTTTCTAATTAGGGAAAGAGCTGAATATTGAGCACTGAAATGGATAAGCGACTTAAAAAGAGCACAGCAAATTGCAAAATGAAATCACTTAAATCAACCCAGCCTCCTTCCACACTCAGCATGCTGTTTATCTTGGCAAATGGGGTGAATAAAATCCCTGGATACGGGTGCTTGTGTATGTTTTGTTACCTGCATGTGCTTGGCATGTCTGTTCAGGCAAGAGGGGGGGCCCAGGCTGCAGAATGGGGATCCAGATGCAGGAACTTGAGGCTATTTGGATCCAGGGTTTGGGTTTGGCCCATTAGAAGCTGGGGGAGGGCAGGGGAAAGGATGTTTGCCAAATCCTGATCGATTTGGCTGTGGATTTGAGAGTTCCCCTCTGTTTGGGACAGTTTGGGCCATTCCGAGTGGACTGAGGCTGGGCAGCTTTATGAATGATAAGAGTGTTGATGTGGCTTTGAGTCTGAATGGATCCCAGGGGTGACTGTCAGGGCTGGCTCTAGGCACCAGCAAAACAAGCTGGTGCTTGGGGCAGCACATTTTTAGGGGCGGCATGGCCGGTGCCAGAATGCCCGCCCCTAAAAATGTGCCCTGGCCGCCCTAGCTCACCTCCGCTGCTGCTGCCAGGGCGCGCAAAACAGCTGATTCGCGCGCCGCTACTCGCCCTCCCTCCCAGGCTCTCAAGCCTGGGAGGGAGGGGGGGCAGCGGCGCGTGAATCAGCTGTTTCGCGTGCCGCGGCCGCTCGGGGTCTCCCCCTCCCTCCCAGGCTCTCAAACCTGGGAAGGGGGGGGAGATCCCGAGCGGCCGTTTCGCATGCCGCTGCTCCCCCTCCCTCCCAGGCTTGGGAGCCAGGGAGGGGGGGGGGAGAAGCGGCGCCCACGCCGGGGCCACTCAGAGTCTCCCCCTCCCTCCCAGGCTCTCAAACCTGGGAGGGAGGGGGAGATCCCGAGCGGCCGCGGCGCACGAAACAGCTGTTTCGCGCGCCGCTGCTCCCCCTCCCTCCCAGACTTGAGAGCCTGGGAGGGAGGGGGGGAAGCGGTGCCCGCGCCGCGGCCACTCGGAGTCTCCCCCTCCCTCCCAGGCTCTCAAACCTGGGGAGGGAGACTCCGAGTGGCCGCGGCGCGGGCGCCGCTTCTCCCCCTCCCTCCTAGGCTTGAGAGCCTGGGGGGAGGAGGCAGGGCTGGGGATTTGGGGAAGGGGCGGAGTGGAGGCGGGGCCGGGGATGGGGTAATTAAAGAACGGGGGCGGGGGGGGGGAATTGTTTTTGCTTTGGGCGGCAAAAATCCTAGAGCCAGCCCTGGTGACTGTGATCTATTAGCAACATTTAATTCTCTGGGTGGTGCGAGTGCAGCGTTTATTAAGGACCCTTTGAAGGTTCTGAGCCATGGAACAGACCTGTCTTGATTCTGCTCCTCTACAATGGGCTGTTCTTGTAGACTCCCAAAGAGACAAACAAAGGTTTTGTTTGTAGCTTATCCTTGCCGCATAGCAAAGGTAGCAGACCCTGGCACTCTGCTTTCCATCAGCCCGGCAGCAAAGGAGCTGGGCATCTGTGATGTGCAACAACTCTGTGAGTGTGTGTGGATGCTGCAAGGGCTTATTTATTTAGTTAATACTTGTGTTGCTAGAGCACCGGCTGGGCAGCTGGGAAGACTCGGGTATCTCCAGTTTGTTGATGACCATAGTCAGGATGCTGTCCATATGCTAATAGGAGGAAGGATGGCTTTACAGGGTCAGGAGATGTGCATTTTATTTCTAGTAGCTATGCATGCGGCTCATCAGCTCTTCAGGGCTCAGTTTCCCCATCTGTATAATAGGGCTAATGTTAGAACATAGGAATTACTATACTGGGTCAGACCCATCTAGTCCAGTATCTGATCTTTGAGAGGGGCCAGCAACAGATGCTATAGACGAAGGCATAAGAGATTCTGCATTGGGCAGATGTGGGACAGTCTGCCCCTCATGGGATGGTCTTAAGTCCTGAAGCAAAATGTAAAGGTGTGGAAGTAGTGAAAATTCTCTCAAGAGATTTCCTGGGGACTCTCTCTCACAAAGCAAGAAGCCTACCACTGCTATACCAAGCTATTGAACCACGCAGATACTTAAGTATCGGAGTACTGAGACTGCAAGTAAACATTGTATTCCTGGAATGTTTTAAATAGGGAGTAAAGTAGCATCACCCTATTAATTTTGCTAAATAAACCTTAAAAACCATAAGATCTAATTCTATGCAGACAGAGGGCAACAGACTCTGGTGCACGTTGCATTTTCCAGACTAGAGGAACATTAACTCTAAGTTTCATGCACTAGTGGATTAAATCTCAGCTGCCAGTTGTTCTAATGAGCGATGGCTTGATTCGGGCACAGGATTCTTCATTATTTGAGTCTTAGTAGTGCCCTCAGTGTGCACAGGAACATACAGTCCCTGTCCTGGAGTGCTTACAATCCAAGATCTTTGTGGGAAAATTTGCATTGGCATTTGCTTGCAAAGGAGTTGACGGGTGCCCTGTGAAACTGCAGCATTTTTGCAGGAGGGGCATCTTCATGTCTCGCTAAATAGCGAAGATTTGAAAAAACACAATGAATTAGAGGCAGAAAGGGAACAGGGCGAGAAGAGTTTCACCCGTTGCTGACACTTCTCTCTGTCCCCTCTGATGCCCACATGTGCATGGCGAGGGAGGCTCTGGTTCACAGTGCAGCTGCTGAATATTGCGTCAGTATTGCTTACCCTTGTCGTTTCTTGATCAGCTTATTCTGGATGAACCCAAGAGACTGAATTCACCTTTAAACAGACCCACTGGACAGGGTATTCCCTTCTAGTTAGGGATACAATATTGCCCCTTTAAAAATGTGGAGCCCATCCACAGTACGACCTGGGTAAACATTTGCTGCTATTTTGGAGAGTTGCCACCCAGTATCCTTTCAAATTGCCAGTAGTGACACATTCTGGGGGAGCAAAGATGCTTGACCCAAAGCACTGCCATGTGGGACCACTGAGGCAGGCCACATGCCTGGCTCATGTGCAGCTTCGGCCATGTGTTTGAAAGCAGTGGGGCTGTCTCTTCAGTAGCACAGCACTGACTTTCCTCTCTTATTTCAGGAGTGGCTAGTTCTGCTGGGCCACAGTCAGATCTGTGGAGTCTCCCTTTGGCGCCAGAAGGGCAACCGAAGCTATTTAGCCACAGAGCAACTGGCAAATCAAGGGAAAGTATTTTTGTAATTGTCAGTTGGGGGTTTAGCTTGCACAAGCTTACAGGGGTGCAGCTGCCAGTGGTATCAGTGGGAGCTCAGGGAGATGGATACATAGCACACCTTAGTTGTATGTTACTGACTTAAATCCAGCAAAGGTCAGTCACGGTACTCTGTTCCACTTGCATCCCAAAAACCCTTAATTAGCATTGTTTGGCTTGTTGGCAGAATTATTGGAGACTCCCAGGACCCAATGGGCTGTAGAGGCTGAATTATCTTCTCCCAACAAGAGGCAGGGTCCCATACGCTAAGAAGAGTCAGATGATGGGACCTAAGAGAGACAAAGCAGTGTGGGGAAGCTTGTGCTGCTGCTGCCTGTGTTGTACCTGATCTGTGGAGAAAGTCAGGGCTTGGGGTGCACAAGCCCTTCCCTGGGCTGGCAGAGAAAGAGTTAATGCTCTTGCCCTATGAAGGGCCTTAGCTGTTTGCACTAACTGTAAAGACATGCAGGAGTGGGTAGAAGAAGGGGAGGGCTCCTGTCCACTCCAAAGAAGAAAAGAAGGTCAGTGGCTATAAGGTAGCAGGAGGAAGTAGTAGGAGGGTTCAGGGGTTAGGGCACGAGCCTGGCATTTGGGAAACTCGAGTTCAATTCCCAGCAGTGCTACAGACTTTGTGTGTGACCTTGGGCAAATCCTTTAGTCTCTCTGTTCTGCAGCCGCCCACCTGCACGATGCACTGCCCTGCATCCCAGAGGTGGTATGAGGATAAACATGTTAAAGATCATGGGGCACTCACGTGCTTTGGTGATGGAGGGGGTATGTATGTGTCTGAGACAGATAGACCTCTCCAGTAGACTGAGCTTACTGAAAGGGCTGAGGAACTGCTTGTTCGGAAGGTTGTGTGTGTGGTTTTTTTTTTTTTTTTGGACATGTGATTGATTGCCTAAGACTCAAGTCCTGCCAAGGGAAACTGAGGTACAGTTATCCAGACACTTTAGGATCAGCTGACCCTCTGACAAGCAACCCATGCCAGCACTAAGTTCACTAAAGAATCAGCAACTATCTTGTTCTTGCAGAAAAGTTTGAAGATGTGTCCGTCCGTTTCCCCCCATCCCCCTTGCACACTTAGGGAATTAACACAAGGACTTGCTTCAGTCCCAGCTTTCCATAGACAGAGCCTTGCAAGTCTGAGAAGCTTAATCTCGCTATAAACTCAGCTGCGGATTTTATTGTAGCTAAAAACCAAAAATCTAGCTTGAAAATTACAGAGATTTCAGCTGTGCCATTTTCCCTCTAATATTGGGCTGTCATTTACACTGTCGTTACTGGGTAACATCTTCCATGGCAAATTTAGTCAACTAGAGAGCATGTTTTAGTCTCAGTCAATTTTTACTTGGTCTCTGGAAAAGTAGATTTACAATCTCCTGCAAGCGACCAATCTGAGACGAGGCAGGTGAGGTGTTACTGAGTGACTTAACAAGCTGCTGTAATCCTGCCTCGTTTCCATACCTCAGACAGGCGGCATCAAGCGCAGCTCTCGCCCGATTCATCATCACTGATTGCCTCTCACCATCCATTACAGACATTACTTTAAGGGAAGCTGCAGCTGCTTTTAATGCTTTAGTCTTATTTTTTCCCCTCCAGGGGGGTGGGGTATGGCAGCAGGGGCCGGTCAGTGTCTGGTTGGGTGACCATCACCTCTCAAGACACTGTAGCTGAGATACCCTAGCCTGCCACTGCCTTGAGAGGAGATGGGGGGAGGGTCTCGCAGCCTTCCTCTGTCGATTGGCAGATAATATGCCCCTTGCTCAAATTCATGAGTGGCTGGGAAATAAACCTGTTAAATGAATATATTTATTGCAAATGACCCCATACTAAATCTTGTAAGTGCAGCAAAATCCTCTTAGATGAACATCGGATAAAGGATTAAAACTGTTAAATGATTAAAATGCCCTTCCACCAAATGGTGAAATATGCAGATTATATGTTTGTTCTCGTGCTAACTTGCATAAAGACTGTTTTCAAAAAGGTATTTAGGTTCTAGGCCTTCCACTGTGGCTGGGTTCAAGCAACATGGCAGAAGTGAAATCCCTGCTATTCAAAACCTATTTCTTGTATGAAGCTTCAATACCACTTAACATGGGGCAAATCAAAATATCCAGTCTGGATATAAAAATTGTCAGTGATGGAGAATCCACCACATCCCTTGCTAAGTTGTTCCAATGGTTAATTATCTTCACTGTCAAAAATGTACACTACCTTTCCCGTCTGAATTTGTCTAGTTTCATCTTCCAGCCACTGGATCAGGTTAGATTAAAGAGCCCATGATTAAATATTTGTCCCCCAAGTTTGTACTTATAGACTGTAACCAAGTCACCTCTTACAGAAAAAGTTAAGCTAAAAAGATCTGAAGAAGTGAGGTTTTTACCCATGAAAGCTTATGCCGAAATAAATCTGTTAGTCTTTAAGGTGCCACCAGACTCCTGGTTGTTTTTGTTGATACAGACTAACACGGCTACCCCCTGATGCTAAAAAGATTGAACTCCTTGAGTCTATCGCTACAAGACAGGTTTTCCAACCCTTTAATCATGCTCATGGCTCTTATCTGAACCCTCTCCAATTTATCAACATCCTTCTTGAATTGTGGGCACCAGAACTGGACACTGTATTCCAGCAGCGGTGGCACTACTGCCAGATTCAGAGGTACAATAACCTCCCTGTTCCTGCTCGAGATACCCCTGTTTATGCATCCCAGGATCGCATTAGCCCTTTGGCTACAACATCACCTTGGGAGTCCATGTTCAGCTGATTATCCACCACGACCCCCAAATCTTTTTCAGAGGCACTGCTTCCCAGGATTCAGTATCCCATCCTGTTAGTATGGCCTATATGCTTTGTGCCTAGATGTATGCATTTACATTTAGCCATATTAAAACACACATTGTTTACTTGTGTCCCGTTTTATCAAAAGATCCACATTGCTCTGAATCAATGACCTGTCCTCTTTGTTATTTACCACTCTCCCAATTTTTGTCATCCTTTGTGAACTTTATCAGTGATGATTTTATGTTTTCTCCCAGGTCATTGATAAAAATGTTAAATAGCATAGGGCCAAGAATTGATTGCTGCAGAGCCCCACTGGAAACACAGCTGCTTGATGATGATGCCCCATTTACAATTACATTTAGAAACATATCAGTTAGCCAGTTTTAATGTGTGCCATGTTAATTTGATATTATTCTAGTTTTTGAATCAAAATGTCATGTGGTACCAAGTCAAATACCTTACAGAAGTCTAAGTATATTACGTCAATTCTAGCTTTATCAACCAAACTCTCAATCTTATCAAAAAAGGATATCAATTTAGTTTGATAGTATCTATTTTCCATAAAACATGTTGATTTGCATTAATTATATTACCCTCTTTTAATTCTTTATTAACCGAGTCCCATGTTTGCTGCTCCATTATCTTGTCTGGTATCAAAGTCAGGCTGACAGGCCAAGTACCAAGTATATATATTACTGGTCTGAACTTCATTCTGCTTGCACATTATAAATGTGATCAAGTTATGATTGGTTATACCTAAGCTACCATTAATTTTTAGTTCTGTGATCAGAACTGACTTCATCGTAATGGGCTTGTAATTCATAAGACTGATGCTTTTGCCTCTCCCCGGCCTTCCATCTCAGATCTTGAAGAGCTTTACTGAATTTAGTTTCATCACACCTGTAACAGTGTGGCCTGCTCCTTTAAGAGCCTGAGCCACTCTGCCCACCATGGTCATTTTATCAGACCTAGTTGGGAAGGGGTCAGGTGTTCCCTGAGAGCGCTCAGTTGAAGGGAGGGCGGGTTCCTGTAACTAGCTGAGAAGTGAGTTTGTTTGAATTTTTCTAGGGCACTGTTTTACTAACAGCCTGAAAAACTCTCTGGATATGACAGAGTCCTTCGTGGGCTGGGGAGATAGGCCAGCACCTCATATCACTGTTCTCCTTTTAGTTGGGGAAACTGAAATACAGAGTGGGGAAGTGACTTGCTAGAGGCCATACAAGAAATCAGTGGCAGAGCCAGGAGTGCAACCCAGTTCTCCTGACACTCTCTCTTCTCTGCACTTTAAACAGCGACCATCTCTTCTCAGAACATGGGAAATGATTCACCCAGCTCTAAAACATAACACTACCCATCTTAAAGTGAGGCTGGAAAGCTCAGTAACTAGCTCTGTGCAGAGAATTCCACTCCTTCCTGATTGCTGTCTGTCAGCATCACCGGCAGAAATGAATTCCTTCCAACCTTTGGGCCCATCGCTTTCAGACAAAACCAGAGAAAAGAGAGAGCGGTGCCAATAATAATAAGTTTTTATTTATTATTAATTATTATCTAATTAATCAAACCTCTAGGCTGAGAGGGGTTGGGTTTGAGCCTTTTCTGATTTCCCAGTATCTGGAATGAAGACCGTGACCCTGCAACTAGAGTTAAAGTTAACCTGGCATTTTCCTTATAAACCCCCGCTTTCAGAGGTTTATCATTACTTTTCACCTGAGCCTTGACATGCCCATTTCTTAGCCCTGGACTTGGGCAAAGCAAGTTAACTCCCTTCCGTTTACCCAGCCATGAGAGTTACAAAGGGCAAAATGCATGTGAAGTGCTGTCTGCATGCCAGCTGTGCAGCAGATGTGCCAGCATGCTCCTGGGACATGGACACCTTTGAGAATGCCCCTGGGCCCACTGCACCACATGGGCTGCCTTGGACGCAGCAGAGACTCGGTTACCCTTAGTTTTCTCTTCCTATGTGAACATGTATTGCGAAGCGTGAGCTGCTCATGGAGGTAAGGGGCTATTTGTAGAAGGCGGTTACGTGGCTCTCGACAGGGTCGGTAGAAAGTGTGTGCGAGTGAGTCCGCCAACAATCGTGCATGTATTGTGCTTGCTGCTTCTTGAGGGCCATACAAGCTGTAAGGATGGTGTCTATCGCTTTGCGGACAAATGGCATTAGTTAAAAGCTCTATATACTTGAGGACTGTCTCTGAGGCAGTCTCTTGTCCTACTCTTTATGGCAACAGCTGAGGTTTATTCACAGTCTACCCCCCCCCCCCCTACGTTTTAATGTCTGACTGTTCAGGGCAGCTCCCTGGGCTCTGCAATTCATTGCCTTAGTCTGTTTACCCTAGGGGTATGCTGCAAGATCTAATTTTTCAGCTTTAGCCTGAGTTGTAATTTTTACCTTTGTACAACCCACATCACCCAAAGATCTCAAAGCACTTTATAAGGGTGGGTCAGTATTATACCTATCTTACAGTCAGGGGAAGCTGACCTCTAGAGAGGTAAAATAACTCCCGTGAGATCAAATAGCAAATCATTGGTACAATCTGGGAATGGAACCCAGGAGTCCTAATTCCTTGTTTTCCCTGGATGTTGTGGGAGAGAAAGAGGATGTACTTTTTAAAGCTTAAAAAGCCAAATATGGTCACAACGGGTCAATGCTGAAATCTCCAAATAAATAAATTGTCTGGTTCATAGATGACCTCAGGAAGTCATCTAGTCCAAACCTCTGCTCAAAGTAGGAACAATCCCCAGACAGATTTTTGCCCCAGATCCCTAAATGGCCCCCTCAAGGATTGAATTCACAAGCCTGGGTTTAGCAGGCCAATGTTCAAACCACTGAGCTATCCCTCTAGATGAAAGGCAAAAATAAAACAAACATCAAATGATAAGAAGGGAAAAGGGTATGGAATGACTATGGGCAAGGGGATGCGATGCTCCAAGATTGATACTAGAGCTCGCTATGGCTGGGGCGGTGGGGTGGGGGGGTTGATTGAGGGGAGCCTCGGGCATATGTTGGCCAAATTCTTCTGTCCGTTACACCAGCATAACTTGACTTCAATCGCTCTACACCAGAATGGGAGGGAGAAATTGCCCCAACTCTGGGGACAGCTGCTGTTTCTTGAGTGACATTTTAAGTTGGAGAGGGGAGTGAAAGTCCGAGCCAAAATCTTTAAAAAGTGGCCACTGAGTTTGTGTGCCTGTAGGATGTGGGGTGCGCCCGACTGGAGGCCTGTTGTGGGCATGGATTTCAGAGGGGCTGGGCAATGGGCGCTGTGGATGCTCAGGCCCCTTCTTCCCTGGAATGCAGGGGTGGTGTGTGGACAGAGGGGGCGTGTTGAGGCGACATGGTCTCAGTCACCATCTTCATTATGCAAATGAGAAGTCCAGTCATAGCCTCTTTGGTGTCAATGGAAGTTTCGCCATTGATGACAGCAAGGCCAGGATTTCACCCTAAGTGCCTACATGGACTTCCACGCAGTGGAGAGTCAAGCTGTGTGTGTGGACATGTGCATGTTTGCACTACAGGCACGTGTGCACGCGTGTGAGTCTCTAGTTGCTACAGGCACCCGTTTGGGGGTGTGTGGATATGGCTTCTACAAGCACCTGTTCGGGTAGGTGGGTGTGGCTGCTCGAGGCACGTGTTCTCCTGCAACGTAGAGTCTTTGCTTCCCCTCTGAGCATGCATCCACTGTTAGACCGGACTAGAGAACATCTCCATTAGCGCATCCCTGATTTGACAGTCAGACGAATCTGACTCCAAGTCATTAGGGTCTGTCAGCAGCAGAGCGTTCAAGTGGAAGGATATGAGGGGAGAAGAGGAAGGAAGAGCCAAAGGGGCTGTTGCCGTGGCGGCAGCTGCACAGTATTTATGAGGGGGAATAAGCCTCTGACTGTTTTATGGCCCATAAGATGCTGTTTTCCCTGGGCCTGTTTGATTAGATAGTATTATCTCAGGGGCTCCAATGGCACATCATCGATTACCGCTCATTTTCTCAAAGATGTTTAGCAGCCCTGGTCAATACCCTCCTTTCTGAAATGCTAGGTGGCAGGCTGGCAGCTGGTGCTGGGGGGCAGAGCTCCTTAGACCTTTGGTGGGGCCACATGTCCTCGGCTTGCCCTCTGTGCCCTGGGGATTTCTAATGGCTCTTGGGGAGAAGATCCGCTGTCTCTCAAAATCAAAAGTTACTGAGTGGATTTTGGCTCTGCAGGAGGGCTGGGGGATGGATGGAGGGCACAGGCTCGGAGAGAGGAGGGCAAGGATTGGAGCAGTCAGAGTTGGAGGGTGGGGAAGCTAGGGGGAAATGTAGGGGGGGAGCTTTTTAATAGGAGACCCAAGAGAAAGCTCCATGCCCACCCTTTCTGCTCCTGATACAGCAGCCTGGTAGCAAAGGTGATTGTGTGTGAGAAACAGCCTGTGTCTGGTCTGAGACATGATGTTCAGGAGAGCTCAGAAGGTTGGGTGCATGCTGGGTTTTCAGCTCTGCTGTGAACCTGGCCGAGTTAGCAGCTGAAAATCCTGTCCCTTGAAAAGCTATCCCGGGGGGCAGGCTAATGGGAGTATGGAAGGCACAGCAATGTCAGGGAGGTGGAGGAATGTTGGGAAGGTGAGGGGCAGCAAGGGCATTGTTGACACCTGCTACCCTCATCTTCCCATTTCACCCACAGCAAAGTGTCTCTCTATTTTCTGCATGTAAAGGTTGAAGGGTTAGGGCTCAACTAGCAGGTTGAATTCCAGACGGTGCATGATCTTCTGGCAGCGTGTGGGAGAGGGCTTAAGGTGACCAGACAGCAAATGTGAAAAATCGGGACGGGGGTGAGGGGTAATAGGAGCCTATGTAAGAAAAAGACCCAAAAATCGGGACTGTCCCTATAAAATCGGGACAGCTGGTCACCCTAGCGCTTCTCGCCCAAGGGGGCATTGGGTAGTGGGACAGACAAGGAAACAGAGAGGGGGGGAGGGATGTATCTCTCCTCCTGCCCAGCACACACTGCAGAACAAAGTAGCCTAAAATCCAAAGGCTGGGGAAAGAGCGAGCTGACTAGTCAGGGATGACAAGAGTGGCCTTGGGGTGAGAAGGGGGCCAGGGGATTTGGAAGGACTGGATAGCAGTTAATCAAGGATGTAGTAAAAGGAGCCTTGGTGGTGAGTGCCATCCGGTTACTGACCCCCCTCCCCCCCCCGGGTTCAGGTGGTGCTTGTGAGCAGATGGAGAAGCAGGCTGACCCGCTGGCTGCTGGTGTGTTAGCAGAGGGTTGTCTGTGGCAGAGGCTGCAGTGATTGGACCGTGCCAGCAGATTCTCTAGACTCCACTGGTAAAGTTCAGTGACTCTGTGTTCCACTTGGCATAACGTAACTAATGAACTTCATAAGCTCCCGGGGCACTGAGAGTGCTGCCCTTGTTAGTGGGTCTCGGCTGGGAGCGGAGCACAGGGGCACAGGCTGCAGGGCAGGCCGGACCCAGGGAGCCGAGTGCTAGGACTGCTGTGGGGGAGAAGAGGAGCTCCTCTGATGGGGCAGGTGGGTAGCAGATGAGCTGATACTGCACTGCGGTTCTGAGTCCCAGACGGGGAGGAGATGGAAAAGCAGGACCAAGCCCTGTAGAACAGCTCCGTTCAGACCCTGGAATTAACTCTTCTTCCCTTGGAAATTGCATTCCTGTTAACCTTCTGTTTAATTTATTTTAAACCTTTGAAGCCTTTTTCCCTGGCTCCTGTGAAATTGTGAGACCTGTCCCCTTTTTTAGTGCAGGGGAAGTGCTGGCACTCAGCTCCCACTGAGAAGAAAGTGCTGGAGCCCAGCGCCTGCCAGTTCCTGCTCACTCTGTGCCCTGATTAGCAACTTGTGCTGGAGCACATCAACCATGAGGGAAGGCCCCTCAGGGAGTGGGGGGAGCACTGAGCCCTCACCTTCAAGAGACTTCCTGTCTAGTTTATAAATGCCAGCATAGCGCTCAGGCTGCAGTGCCTCTGTGCGTCATCTCTCCTTTGCTCCCAGTGCTACTGGGCCCAGGTCCTGCTGGGCACTCAGTCAGCAGATCTCCATCTGTTGGGGTGATGCACCAGTATTGCTATCTGGCTACCATCATTAACCCTGCGCATCCTCTTGAGAGGGAGCCAACTGGACCTCAGAGAACATTCACAGGGGCAGCCTCAGCCAGTCCAAGTCTGTTCTCGCTTGCCTGAGGCCATCTCCACGGTGAAGTGTCCCTGAAGAACTGGGATCAGGATGGGGAATCCAGTCAAAATCCCTCCCTGCCCAGCAAGCCATTCTAGAACGAGCAGGACTGAGCTGGACCATGCTCTGTAGGCCCATTATTATTGCTGCACCGGGGTATTTGCATCAAGGACTGGACTGGGAAGGGGTAGTAGAGCCACTTGCATTTCCTTCAGTCCTCTGCACGTACACTTTGGACTAATTATTTTATCTAGAGCATGCTCGGTGCTCCCAGGGCCATAGGGCCTCTGCCTGACCTCCCTCGCAAAATCAGAACCAGACTTGTATCGTAGTGCTGGCCTGACAGCCCTGGAGCTTGGTGTCCTTTAGCCCTTGAACAGATGTAGCAGGAGCAGTGGCAGGTTATGCTTTGCTCCATGTTGTCCCACCAACAGAACTCACTCCTACTCTGAAGGGCGAGAAGGTGATTTACTGCCCTGGCCCATTCAGCTATTGGCCATTCTGATGACACTGTCCCCCAAGGAGGCCGATCCGCACCAAACGTGGTGGTGATTGTAATGTGGGGCTCAAATACTACAGGGCCAGTCCCCAGAGCTGTAATATCACGCTCGCAGGTTTTGACCCATCCCACACTGAGATGTGGGGTTTTTCTGAGGTCACTGCAAGGCCTTGCGGCAAAGTAGTAGCCCGACCAGGCTTCTGAAGGGCTTGCTCCTCCTCCTGTCACCCAAATAGACACCAAAGAACTGGAATCAAATGCCTGTGAATAGTGTAATCCCTGCATAAGGAATGAAATACATGTAAATTCCCACCAGGCCAGTGTGCTAGGACACTCTTTTTTTTCCAGCATCAGCTGCTTGGAATGGGCTCAGATCAGGCTGTTTCTTCTTCCCTTCCCCCACTTGAAAAATTAAAACAACTCCCCCCTCCTGCCACAAAAAAACCATTCCTCCATCCTGACAAGTTTTAGTCAAATGGAGCTGGCAGATTTGCTGTGGAGAGGCAGGAGAGAGAATGATCTGCATCAGCCAATATTATTTTTGTTGTTCCATTTTCTTTCCAATTTAATTTTCCAGAGATTAAGATCCAGTTCATCTCCACTCGTGGAACCTGGCTGCTCTGATTCTGTTTGTTGGATTTTCCTTTATTTGGTTTTAAAGCCCGAGCTCCCGCTGACTTCAGTGGAGCCCCTGGGCCATAAAATCAACGGGGAGTTGTGCATCAGAATTGGCAGCACAATGTCGCCCAACGTTTGGCCCCGATCCTGAAAAGAGCCTTTTTTTTTCTCCTCCCTCTGGTTCAGAGTTGCCAGCTGAAGTGCCTCTTGTGTAACTGTGGCCTGGGAATTAGCTGTTTTCCCCCCATGAGTCAGTCTGGTTGGAGACTGCCAGCCCTGTGTTGCTAACAATCTCTTCTCTCTTAGCTGCCTTCTGTGTAGCATTCTGCTTTGGGACGGTGGACACATGTCCCACTGACTCCAGTGACAGTTTCACCCACACATACCAAGGGTGAATTTGATGCTATGGGCGTGGGAAGGTGTTTGGAGGGAGAGTCCTATCTTTAAGGCTGCAACTAGGAGATGTGATTGCAGCACGCGTAGATGTACCTGAGCTAGTTTTGGACCTGTGGCAGTATAGGCAGCCCCTGTGTGAGTAGGAACCTGCAGGTGGGGCTAGCCTGGAACAGCTGTCTGTCCTGGTGCAGCTTCACTGCTATTGTTACTTGATCTAGTTTTGATCCAGTTAGCTTGGGACTGTGTCTACACATGCTGCAGTCTCACCTCCCAAATGCAGTGTAGACATACCCCAAGAGTCAGTATTTAACAGACGATCTAAGTGCATTCATTCCCTGCCCTCGGGGAAGTGTAACTGCTTTCTTTGATGCTTCTTTCCTTCTCATTGGTTTGCAGATGGGAGCTTCAGGCTGTGGGCTCACCCTGTTACAAAGCAGTTCCACTGACTAGGCTCTCCCAGAATCCCAGCTGTGTATATTGTAGAGGGGCATGTGGAGGCGCCATGTGTTTCTTTTGGGCGCTGGGGCAAGGAGGCTCCCGTACTGGAACGTGGGTTGAAGGAACTGCCTGAGCCCTGACCTCCTCCATGGTCATTGAGGACTGTTGTTCACTGAGCCTCTGAAATATCCAAACATTTCTATTACTCTTTACATTCTGCCCAGGTGTCTGGGGTCGGTGGTGACAAATCATGCAGATTTGTCTCCCTATCCCCCCTTTCCACTTTCCATTATCTGCCTTGGTAGAGGCTGTAATTTTATTGCAATTCGCAGCCTTATAATTTTGGGCTTTTTTATTATTATTTTCAAGCTTTTCAGAAACAGCATCTGAGTATCCCTGTGCATTTCATTGTCGGGTTTCAGGTTTTCCTCCCTCCCTGGTTCTGCTCTCTTTTTGTAACTTGCTCATACGGTAGCTAAATTATTATTGTGCACTCAATAAAAATTGCATTTAAAAAGTGATAACTGAAATGACATTTAACGTGGAAAGCACTTAAGCATAATTACGCTATATGCATTACATCATTTGGTGTCAGTTATTAAAAATATCTTCACAGTTTTGTTGTTGGAGTCTCGGGGAGGGGGGCATAGCAAGCGAGTATTGGCATTTCATGGTTTCTAGAAACATATTTTTATTTTCTCTGGAGGGTTTTTTGTATTGCTCTTCCACAAGCACAGATCTTGTTGGAGTAGCTGGGTGCTCTTCCACCACTACTGCTCTTCACCCTTCCTGGCCTTCAGTAACTCCTGCTGAGGGAAGCTGTGGCCTGAAGTACCTCATATCTCAACACGATTCCTGCAAGGGTTGGCGTAGATTGGAGCTCCCACACCAGGTGGTGCCTCTGCACCATTCCCTAAAGCTCCCCCTACTGGGAGAAGCTGGGGCTGGAATAGCTTGGAGATTCCCTACAGCCAATGCTCTGTACCATTCCCTGGCCTATCGTAACTGGAATAGCTAGGAGCCACCACCCCTCCTTCTTCCATGCAGCCAGCACTACTCCAAGCTTCTGTCTATCACCCCTGCTGGCATAATGTCCCCTTCTCTACAGGAGCTCCAGAGAGGACTGGGACTGGGCAGAGCTCTGAATTCCTATAAGGTCATTGTGAAAAGGGAGAGCCCCACCCTTGCATTGTGAGTTGCAATGGCAAGATGAGACTGCTGGGATTGCAGAGGCATGGAGGGAACTGAAAATGAAGTCAAGGCAACTGATGTAGAATAAACAGTGGATGGGAGCCACAGATCTTGGCATTAGCAGGCCAGGTGGATTTCAGAGCAAAGTCGAAACCCATGGATTCACAGATTCCCAGGCTAGAAGGGACCATTTTGATCACCTAGTCTGACCTTTTGTATAACCCAGGCCTTAGCACCTTCCAATAATAATTCATAGAGCAGAGCATTTAAGAAAACATCCACTCTTCATTTAAAAGTTGTCAGTAACCGAGAATCCACCACGACCTTTGGTAAAATGTTCCAATGGTTAATTACCTTCACTGTTTAAAAAATTTGCACCTTATTTCCAGTCTGAATTTGTCTAGCTTCAACTTTCAATAATTGGATCATGTTGTACCATTCTCTGCTGGACTGAAGAGCCCATTATCAAATATTTGTTCCTCGCATAGATAACTAGATTGTATTCAAGTCACCCCTTAATCTTCTTTTTGTTAAGAGAAGGTACCCGGAGCACATACTTCCTAGAGTCATACCTGGGAATATTTGATGGGTGTTTACGTAAGAAATGCCCACAGCATGGATGGATGCTACTGTATGAGTTGGAAGAGCGGATCGTAGCAGGCAGGGTGAGGAGCGTAGTGGAGGAAAATGGCACAAAATAGAAGAATTCATTTTAAAGAAAGAGGTGATTCAGTTAGATCATTAGACTCCCTCAGAACTTCCCAGTGTTTCTAGGGAGACTTGATGCTTTACTTTTCTATTTTTGTTGTTGTTTTTGTTATGTGATTTGCCCTTCAAGTTAATAAACTGTTAATCACTTTAAAAGTTTACGGGTCATTTCTTTCCAAACATTCACAGAGGCATCTTGAAGCAGAAATGAAGGCATTTCAAGAACTTGAGCATTTTCCCCCCTCCTTCTTCAAATGCACACATAACTAGAAACCATGCAGAGGCAGTAATAACTAACGTGACTAGGAAAGGATCTCCTGGAGAGACTGTTCTGTGTGTCTTGCAAGGGAAAAAGGCATGCCACACTCTCTTGTTTTTTGTGTATTTGTCTGCTCAGATTGGGGGGAGCAAAAAAAGAGCAGGAAAGAATCCAACTATAAAATTCTCATCAGCTTGACGATCAGTCCCAGCTGGGAATTACCAGGCATTATGTTGGCTTAGTTCATTAGTAGCAATATAAAGAGCATAAAAAAAGATATCACTACTGAGAACATTTAATTCCTGGAAACGAGTTGATTTTTGTAATGTCATGTGAGCCCCTTTTGAGTGTAAATTATTCTGGAATAACCCAGCAATGTCCCTGGAAAGAAAAAGCAAGAGAGAGGGGTAGTGGTATCCTTTGTCAGCTGGAGCTATGTTGGAGAAGGAGACAGGAGATGGAGGAGGCAGCACTGGAGTTTGCTCATCACCTGCGTTGTGGAAGGGTTTGGAACTATGATGTTGCCAGTGTCTGGTAGCCTGGCATCACGAAGGCCAGTGAACTGCATTGAGGCAAGTGCTAAATGATGTCAAAGCGAAGTAGGAGTGAATCGCTTTGCACCAGGGAACTGGGCCAATGGATGGAAGCAGGTTTCTGCTCTTCTAATGGTTCCACACTTAACAAGTTTTGTATTTGTGATTCTCCTCCGTGCACTTATTCCCATTCACAAACTCTTCAGCTTCTAAGATAACAGAGCTGAAAGCTCCTAGAACGTGCTTCTTGCTGAAAACACAGCTAAGCCATGCATAATGTACATTTTAAAAGGAGGCACTGGGACAGGGCTGCATTATCTCTGCTGTGTTACAGCATGGTATTGGGGAACTTAGCCCTGAAACACATTTACAGTCTATCTTTCCATGTCCTCAGAGTAAGGCCATCATCATAGTATCTGAGCATCTAACTCTGCTGTACAGTAGTTTGTTTTCCACTGTGTAGAGAATGTAACCTTCTTTCTCTGTCTCCTTCTGAATCATCTGTGAACCAGTGCAGATTTCTGCACATGGATTTGTTATTTATAACTATTCCCCTGATAGTTTAGACTAACTGTATTCAGCCTATGGGATGGTTATGAATTGTTCACTTCAACTATGTGCTATCTGAGGTGTGTAATTGGTCACCTAAGATGTATGGCATTGTTTCTGCTCCCTGCTTGGATGAGAAACTTTTTAAATAGTACAGTGGTAAATAGCATATAATGAACAGGGACTAATGAAGAATACACTTTCCGTCACCATTTTTTTGACAAATAATTGGGGCTAGCGTCTTGGGATACTCGTTGATCAGCTGAATACTCAGATACATCTGTATGTAGAGCATATTAGTTATCCCTGCGTGCTAATATAGAGTCGCGGAGAAAAGTCAGCCTTGTTATTTATGCTTATAACTGCACATTTGTTTTTCTGTTGTTTGACCAACTAAACTCTGCTCTGATACCGCCCCAGTATCACACAGTCGGCAGGGCTCAGGCACAGCAGCAATAGCTTTGCTGTGGTATATTACAGAAGCTACAGTGCTGAAACCATGACTGTGGTACTGATGCCACATTAGGCTGTGTCTACACTAACAGTTTCAGCACTAAAACTTTAGTCGTTCAGGTTTGTGAAAAAACACCCCCCTGAGCGACAAAAGTTTTAGCACTGAAAAGCGCCAGTATAGACAGCGCTTTATCGCCAGGAGCTGTGCTCCCAGCTATAAAGCTACCGCCACTCGTTCGGGGGGGAGGGGTGTTGTTGTTTTTTTTTTATCGCCGGGAGAACTCTTCCCCCGGTGATAAAGCCTGTTTACACTGCCCACGTCACAGTGCACTGCGCTGTAACGTGGCCAGTGTAGACATGCCCTCAGAGTGTAGCAGTGAGAATCACTGGTATGGTGATGTGAGTGCAGTACAGAAGCTAGAACCTACATTCCTGACATCATACTCCAGTAGATCAGGCAGAATCGGATGGCACTGAGAAACAATGACATCCTTCCTGGGAAACTGTATTATTTTTAGAAGGAGAGTTTTAAAATGGTATTAAAAAGGAGAATGAAAAGAGCCTGCTACATCACCCTTTGATGTACATCTCGGTTTTAGCTTAATCATCTCATGCATGAAAGAACTCATAACCAAGTTTCCTTTAAAGCAGTTGGATCTTGCTCAGGCTTAGGCTGCTGCTACTGCTGTTTAGAGTAACCCTAATTAACATTCTGGGCAAAGGAAAAAGAGTGGGCAAGGGAAATGTTTGAGTTTTAAAAGCCACTTTGCTCTTTGGGCACTGTTCGTCCAGGGAGTTGATTTTACCTCTGTGTGTGTGTGAGCTTGATTTAAAGCTTTATAAGACTGACATTTGAGAATGTGTCTTGACATGAGTTTGCATGTTTGTTCACATGCCCATCTGCCTGTGCATGCCTTTGTGGTTGTGCATGGATCTGAGGGGTGTGTGTGCGTGCATACATATGGTGTATGTGTAGGGAGTGTGTGGGTGTGTATGTATCTGTAGGAAGGTATGTGTGTTTTACATAAGAATAAAGCACATGGCAGGGCTGGTCCACGCTACAGGTTTCCCATCACCTTGATGACAAGCGAGTGGGAATGAAATTAGAAACTGGTAACATGCTATCGGGAAGGAATAATTTCTGTCCCTGGTTAATGTTGTGCTGGGACAGTAGGAAACTATCCCATACTGTGTATTGGGTCTGATGTGTTCCAAGGCATTTTCTTCAGACAGAGCTCATCCCACGCCCACTCTCCAGATCCTAGAGAGCCAAGAGATGAGGGTGTGGTCTTATAGGCTTACCAAGGGCCCGAGGACACATCCTGTGCTGATGGAAAGCATGTGCAGAGATCTGGTGGTATTTTTGTGTGTCTGACTTGAAACATACAAGAGTTTTTGGTTCCTCTTGTATTACTTTTTATGTACCCAGTCTCTTACATCTGGAGACTCAGAACAGAATATGAATACTTTGCACTCACATAGCCCCTTCCACCCAAGGCTTCCAAAACACTCTGCAAACATTAAAGAGACAATTTCCCAGGGAGGTAGGTCAGTTTCACTATCAATAGGAAACTCTGCTACAAAGAAGTTGACTTGCCCAAGGGTCACACAGCAAGTCAGTAGCAGAACTGGGGGATCACATCTCCTGGCTCCCCTATATATATGTGCCTTAACTACCAGACTATTACTCCCTGCTTGTGTTTGGAGTTGGATTAAGCTATAAATGAAGGTAGCTCAGCGGTCTCGGTATACTGTCGTAGTAGTTCTTGGGGACATACAGGGGCAGAACTGAAACAGCACTCGGTGTCACATGCAGGTGTCAAAATGTATCAGCAGAGCTGTGTGGGGAGCCCATTACTGGAATAGCAGCTGGGATTGCAGCTCAGGACTGAGGTTCATTGTGTGTCTGTCTGTCTGTTTGGGGAGGGCAGGGCTGGAATAGAAGAGTGCTGGGTTGGGATGTATTGGCAAAAGGCTGAGGGAACAAAGGATGCATGGATAGAGTTGTGTGGAGACCTGCTCCTGAAACAGAAGCAGGAGCTGCAGTCAGGAAAGGATCATTGTCTCCCTGTTGCACTGTCTCCAACTCCTAAGCTGTTTGCAGACCTCATTGGATTCCAGGGTATTAAATGCAGCAAGGACTCTTGATCTGGCTTCTTTTTTACATCTTTGGAAAAGTCAGTTCGTGGTCCTGGTAATCTGTGCAAATGGTGTCAGGTGACTGTAGCAATTATGCTAGCCTAGTAACATGTCCTCATACTATCATCTGGTAGGCAACTCAGAGAAGAGTCGCTTACAGATCACACATGAGGTGTGCCTCTGCAAAGCCTGTGGGCTTACCCCCAGCCCAGTATTGGTAAGGGGAGAAACTCCACCAATAGCTAACTTGCTGCTCAGTGCGTGGCGTATGGCTGCTAAGCGACTAAATCTGCTGCATCACTCGTATGGACTTGAGAGATTCCCAGCAAACCCGATGAGTCTCTCCTGGGCTTCAGGTCATCTCCTGCCCTTTCCAGGAGATAGATTGGCCCCAGACAGCACAGACCAGCGTGAGGGTAGGGAGGCCCCACGTCACCCCTGTGTGTCAGTCTCTCGGAACTGACCTGTGCTGGGGTTAACCCTGTCACTTGTAAGGCCAGGAAAAGAACCTCATTAGTTATGCCCCTCCCCTGGCAGGTGGTTAACTAATTGCCTCATTGCTAGGCTGTATAAGGAGCTGAGGGAGCTCAGCAGTGGGTAGAGACCCATGAGAGGCGCTAGGGCATTTCCTCTCCTTAGGAAAGACCAGGGAATGAGACACAAGCCCAGGAGAAGTGGAAAACTAGTTCAAGTGGCACTTGGACTCCCAGCAGTGCAGATCCTGGGGGGGTTAGTACTGTGACAAGGGCAATGAATTGAAATTGAGCCTAGAAGGGGTGAAGGATGTTTTGCTTAGGGTTGAGTCCAGGTGGGGCAAGGGACTGTTGGTTTAGAGATGAACCTCAGAAGGGGACTGAGCCATAGAAGACCCAGCGAGAGAGTCTAGAGAAGAGACCAGCTGGGACTGGTCATCGCAGCTGAGAGAATGCCCTCAAAAGGGGTGTGAGAGGCAAAATCCCCAAACCGTGCCCGGGCAGGAGGGGGCACCTAGAGGCAAAGACGCGGGTTGATGTCACCGTTAGGAGTTCGTTGTGTGGCAGCTCACAATGCACAAGAAAATACTGACTGAGTCGGTGTCTTTGTCTTCACTTTTTATCTCATGGCTTAAAAAAAAAAATCCATCGTTTTCTCACTGTGAAATCCTAAATGGAGACAAGAACCTGGCTGTGTTTACCGTGAGGAAGCTAGGCCTGGTCAGAACTCCCCTTTGCCCACACACCAGTTTACCTCACAATAAAATTGAAGTGCCTTGTCCCCACTCAGCTCTCCCAGCAGGCATATTAGTTACCCCGCAGTAAAAACACACCCTTCTTGTCAGTGAACACAGGCCCAGTGTTCTCTGGCCTTGGGGTTGTTCTGTATGGTTTGGGGGGCCTGAGGCAGCAGAGAGCAGCCTCCTTCCTAAGCCATCCCTACACAGTGGAGTCCCAATCTGCGTGGAGACACCGAATAGAAGGTAGGGAAAGCATCATGGAGCTCAGCCTCTTCCTTTCTATGTGCCCAAAGGAGAAGTGCTGGATGCATGGCCCACGCCCACACTCACTGCCCAGGAATATCTCCTCCGCTTCATGCCAAGCCCCACAGGTGTCTGATGCAGGGGCTATTCGTGTTCAGCGTAGACACAGCTAAATAAGGGGCTGATTGAGGGCTGAAGCCGCTGCAGGGGGGAAGGTGATTTGCTGCTCAACTTATAGGTCCCCACTGTATTTTTCTCTTTAATTTGAAGGGTTTCCTCAGCATGCTGTCGGGGTTGCAATGTGACAGCTGCACCTGCATTTCCCTGGGAGGCTCCATGCTAACAGTTTGTACACGTAAATAGCACTGAGTGGTATCTTCAGCAGGGTGCTCTCACTGAGGGCTGTGGTTTTTCTCCGATGTAACTAATCTGTATAGTTTCTGACAGCGGGGGGGGTCGAGGAGCCAGACGGGGTTGGACATATCACAGAGGGGTGCTGTTTAAGCCCCTCACTCATAGCTCTGCCAGTGCACATTAGTGGTGCACATCCACCAGCCCTGTTGCTCTGTCATGAGATCCAGTGCATCTTGGTTCTGACTTGCAGCATGCCAAGCTAATCCAGTCCTGGGATCGCACACAGCTTTACCAACGTGCCTCAATCCTGCCCCGCAGCCCCCCTTGCTGTTCCAGTCCTACCACTCTCACAGTGCCCTTCAGACTTGGTCTGCTGCATCCCCTGCTATACCAGTCCTGGGATCTCACCCAGCTTTCTCAGTGCACCTCACTGATCACTTGGGGGCCTCCCTGCCCCATACTGTTTCTGGGTATCTTGTGACCAAAGCCTTCTAGCTTGTCAGATGCCATGGTAACTGGGGTGATGCTTCCAAACAGTCTAGGATGGAACCCACGAAGTTTATTTTCCATTTGTGATCTTCATCATAGCTTGAACCCAACCCTCCTGAAAGATGCAAAGCCACTAGTCCACACTGCCTTGCCCGTGTTTGAGCTCCCCACGGCAAGGTAATCTAGACCTCTCAGATCTTCTGTAGAAATTAATCCTTAATTTACCCTTTTTGTAAACTAGAAAAACATGAGAAAAACCTACTCTGATTAGTAAAAATTCATTAGAGAGCTTTAATGAAGAGGATCTTGTTCTTAGTTGCTAATGGGAGCATTGTCTCTTGTGGGTTCCCAAGGTATTTTGGTGACATTTTTGTCTTTTTATGGGTTGCTTACAGACAGCATGTTTGATGGGGCTGTCTCATTAGTACTGTTGCCTATCAAATTTCCCTCGAGCACCACTGCACTTCTCCTGGATCAAATGACTACGGATGATGTTCTGAAAACAATGGACAGGAAACATCATGTTCAGGAGCTGAACTGGGGCTGTCAGCCTATAAGCTAGGAGGTACTGGATAATCCTTGGTGGCGGTCGAAGATGGGACATAGATGACAGAAATAGTCACAGGTTCAGTGGGGTTTCTTTGGAAATGAAGAGCTGGATAATGAATGTCTTTGGCTGATATAATGCAGCCAACTTTCCTGATTTTATTGAGAATCTCATGATATTTCTTGCTTTTCTGAAAGCCCCAGCTCCTAGAGTCAGGAGATGATGGGAAAATCTCAGCTTGCATTTAAAAAAAAAAAAAAAAAAAGTCTAGCTCTTGTGGTTATGAGAGAGATTGAAAATGTGACCCCTTAGTGTGTCTAAAACCAGAAAGCAAGTAACAAGAACCACACACTTAACTTTTTTAAAAGTTCATGATTTTTAAACCAATCTCATTATGTGGTTTTGGGCCCAACTCTGTTAATATCACTGGTAGCATGGCCCCACTTGTCCAGATTTTGCTCTTCCTTGCTCCAGTGTAGATTCAGAGTAACTAAGTTGGTGGCGATACCCTGGATTTACATCATTGTAATGGAGAGCAGAATTGGGCCCTTCGTGGCTGCAAAAAGAATGGAAAATAACAGGGATGGGCATGGAATTCTCTCTCTCTCTCTCTCTCTCTCTCTCTCTCTGTGTGTCTCATGATAAGGGCATGAAAACTTTAATGAGGCCCATGTAGCAGAGCCCTTCCCACAAACTGGAGATGCTTTTCTGGCATCTTTCTTGGGAAAGAGCCCCGGTTATTTATTTTAGAGCCAGTCTCATAATAAGGGCCCACAGGTCCCTGGGCTGCTTATTTACAAATAGGATCATCCAATACAAAACAAGCAAAGGATGCTCCTTCGGGGAGGGGGAAGCAGCTGCCCCCATGCGTGGAGACTGCCCCCTTTATAGATGCTTTGGAAAATTAGGTTTAGCTGTCCTGCCTCCTTTCCTTAAGCTCCTGAGGGAACTCCTCTGAGTCTTAGCTTCCCAATCCTTTTAGCCATGTTGCCTTTCCCTGTTTGTTATTAGGGAAACTGAGGCAATGATGAGCCATGCTTATGAGGGAGGGGCCCCCTTTGGGGATGAAGGGTCTGTACCAGCTGTAGCAAAAGTTCTGTCTCCCGAGTGTCTCACCTTGGGACGGAGCTCCCCTGGCGGGCTGTGCAGTGTCAGTTTAAAGGAAGGGCCAGAGCAGAAAGAAGGCGACTTGAAGGAGGCTAGAGAAAGGAAAATAGACTGTTAAGACTCAAGGCAGTGGGATGAATGGCAAAGGGGGGCAGCCACATAAACACACAATGGGGAGAGCTGGGGAAGCAGAGAAATTGCCCAGCTCAAAATGTTAACTTCTTTTAAGTCACTGCCATCTATCCTCAGTTGGACTCCTCTATCTCCTACTCCTTGCTTACCTGATCCACGCACCGGCTGAAGCTGTCATTCCCTGCACAAAATTACCCTGCCTAATTGGGCTTCCCACTCCCTTCTCCAGCCTCTCCAACCAAGCACCTCCTAATTCCACATGCCTCCTAAACGGACTCTGGTGAATTCCCTCCTGTTTTCACCCTCCCCCAGAGAGGTCTTAGCTACCTAGGTCAGGGATACACACTTAATATCCCCTCATCCTGTCAGGTGGTTAACTTTCTGTTAGGGTTAAGTAGTTAAAACAGCAATTCCAAGGAATGTTCTAATTTAAAAATACCTAAACATGGAAGTAAACCGCTAAGGGCAGGCAGATCAGTATTCAAACACTCCCATGCAGTCTTGTAAATAAATGTGTAAGTATAAAGTATCCTAAGGCCTATTTGAAAAGCCAACCTGATTACAAATACCAAAAACTAGATTAGTTTGGTACTTTTCTAAGAGTTTATCTGTGCCCACAAGCTGTGGTGGTTTAACTAAAGGTGGGCGTTTAATCAAGTTAGTTAACCTGGTGCCAGCTCCTGTGCGATCACTGAAATAGATTTAATCCTTGCTTATGTGGATATAAGCAAAGTCAGCAAGGAATCAGCCTCCGCTAAATCACTATAAACCATGTTAATATCAGTTTGATTTGCCCACCTACGGATTTGCATTGCTTTAAAAACAACAAAAACAAACAAAAAACAACCCACCGCACACCTTTTTGGTCAGGTTTTCAAACAGGTTTTGTACTGGGATAACTATATCGGTGTGGACTCAGTGATACTGGTATAAAGGTGCTTTATACTGGTACAGCTTATTCCCCTTCCCTTACAGAAATAGCTGTTCCGGTATAAAGCACCTTTATGCTGATATAGTTGAATCTGCCCTAGGGGTGGCTGTATAGTTCTGACTATACCTGTAGAGTTAAAGCAAGACAATTCGTGTGTGTGTGTGTAGACAAGGCCTTAGTTAAATTGATTACACTTTTGTGGGTAGACTGCTCTTCATTTACCCTTAGCCAAGAAGTCTGTGGGATTGATTTCTAAGGCTCTAGGAGCTATGTCCCTGTTAAGATGGCTAGTGGACAGTGTGTGTTTGGAATGTGCAGTGTGTCATACATGAGTAAACTTAGGCTATGTCTACACTACAGCTTATGTCGGCATAACTTATGCCACTTGTGCATACATATGCAACATAAGCTACGCCGACAGCGCTATGTCAGTGGGAGAGCTCTCTCCCGTCATCTTAGAATGGCTGCATTAGAGAGCTTACAGTGATGCAGCTGCACTGCTGTAAACCCTCTAGTGTAGCAGTACCCTTAGAGCTCATGTGATCTGTCAGCGTGTTTGAATATTATCTCTGTTCCTGTAGGTCTTCTCTTGTATGTGCTTCAGTGGAGCATGCTTCAATGAACTTAGGCCCCAAACCTACCATGAGCTCTGTGTGGGTGGGCCCCTGTTGACATTGATGGTGCATCATGGGGGAATCAGGCTCTGTCTGGACAGAGCTTATCTCAGAATCGGAGCCTTACCATCGTCACTTCTGTTTGTTTGCTTCGTTATAGCTAGCTGTCCCCGAGGAGCAGATTAACTACTTGCTTCCCTCTACTGCTCCTGTAGCAATGTTGCAAAGAACTGCTAGGACAGCTGCTTTTTTGTTATTAAATAGGTAGTGGGAGCAAAGGTGGCAGGAAAGCTGCTTGCCTGGAGGGAGAGGGAGATGGGATTTAAAAATGTCAGGTGGTTCTCTTCTCTTCCTGCATTATCCCTCATGCACATCCCACTGCTATAGGAGCAAGGGTTCTTACTGGGGGCATGCTGGAGGTTTGGGGGCATGGGGAGGGAAAGGGTGACTGCAGGTCCATCCTCCAGACTGGCTTCCTCCCAGCATGCAGCTCCTGAGTCAGCAACATGTGCCTCCATCTAAAATTGGCTTATTGCTCCCCCCTGAGATCAGGGAAGAGTCAAGATCCCAGAGCAGCAGCATCAAGGGCTGGCAGGCTCGCTGTGCTACTACAGCTCCTGTGATAATGGTTCTGATTGAGCCGGCTCTGAGGAGCAGCGTGCATGGGGCACGATGTGCCCTGTCCCAACCAGGCTGCAGCTCCGTAACTCCCTTGCTGCTTCCTCCCCCTCCTGCCTTTCCTCCTCTTGGCTCACTTCTCTCCTTGCTGCCTCTATTGCCTTCCCTTTACAGCCTCTTCTAACCGCTCTCCCTTTCCCTCCAGCTGCCTCTTCATTGGGTTGCATCGCCTCTTCCTCTGCAGTGATGTATGATGTCCTCCATGTAACATGCTGAAGACAGCGCAAATTGTCCCGACATGCTGACAGCAAGGCCGGTGTCATTCTTATCACTGCCTGCTTGATTATCCCTGATGCTGCACAGAAGCTGACATCCTGTTAATGTAATATAGACACCACAGTGATTATAATCATAGCATGAAATATAAGCACCAGGCGATGAAATTTAAGAACAGTAGGTGCAGCAGGGGAGTGAGAGTGAGATGGGAATCTGGTTCTTTATGTCTCTGCTTGCAGCATTGAGCAGTCGCTAAGCTTGGGGAGGATCTGAAGGTTGCAGGCCTCGTCCAGGTGCTGTGCTCTTTGCTCAGTGTGGAATAGTCCATTTGGGTTTTTTTAACTATTGATTTGCCTGATAACTTTTTTACTAAGCTGCCTTTTTATTTTTTTTAAGGGAGTCCCTGTGAGTGTTGGAGTTTGGGCAGACCTGCTCCCTTACTCTGGAGTTCTCAGCTCTCTGCCCCTGTTGGAATGCTCACCCTTCTTCTGGGAGCCCTGGCCAGACCAGGAGGCAGGCCCACAAAAATCATGAGATAGGCTTGAAAACATTGTGACGTTTTGTAAGAACGCGAAATGTTGGGTTCTTTGTATTTGCCTTCTGGATTTAGAACATGTTCAAGCTTTTTCTCTGTAAGCAAGTGGGCTAGAATCTTACCTTTTTAAAAACAAACAAAACCCAAAGCTTAGATTTTCACACATTCATATGACTCCAGGAGCTGGGGCTTTCAGAAAACAACCATGTATCACAAGACTCGTGATAAAATGGCTGCAGTTGGCAATTCTGCAGTTATAGATGCTCCATGAATGGCTTGAGCGCTGAGCACTGGCAAATCTTAGACACCAGTGGGAGCTGGGCTGGATGAGGTGCTAACTGAGTACCATGGGGTGAGCTGGAGGAGAAGGGAGCTGAAGGGGTGTTGGTGCAGTAGTTGTTATCCTGCCTGCTGCAGAGGCCAAGGTTAGTGATGGTTCTGCCAAGGACAGGCCCAGCAGAGGGGTGTTTCAGGATCCCGCTGAACACCGCATTTCCATGGAGCAGCACCAGCAGTGGGAGAAGCAATTGCTTTCACACCATATTGCCTTGCATAGCATGACAGGTTGCAAGCTATCCCCTAGTGCATGAGGGGCAGGGGCTTTGCTTTCCTTTCCTCTGAACCCCTGTGCTATGGGCAGGGCCCTCAGCCCCACCCTGTGTTACAGTACAGCTGGCTTGAGCTCCCTGGCCCCATCATTTGCACGGTGGAGGCGGACGGCTGGCTGGTGTGAGGATAAGGAGATGATCCTGCTGCTTAGACCTCCTAGGAGCAGAGAGAGTCCAGGGGAGAAGGCACAGAGCTGCCCAGGAGCCAGCAGCATGAGGTTTCAGATATGGGAGGAGTGAGAAGCTAGGCTCTTTGTGCTTCCTCTCACACCCGGAATAATTTGTTGGCCCAGGAGAATTTCCTCCCTTCCCCCTATCTAAAATCTATTGGCTCATCCTGGGATGGAGCAGAGCTGTCCTAAAGGCCTTGAGAAGATCAGGGGAGGGGGTCCAGAGATCCAGAGGGGGTGCAGTGACTGGGGTGGGGGGCCGCTGAAGGAGCAGCTCTTAAAGTAGGGACCAGCCAGTACTGGCTAAGTGCAGGAAGGACAGCATGAACTGTGTATGCTCATATCAAGGAGACTGTATTAATTAGGGCTGGGGGCTGCATGAGTTGAATTTGAGGACAGCCTGAGCAGGGTCTGCCCTTCCCACCTGCCTTACACTCTCCCTCTTCCTGGTGCCCCATGAGAAGCTGGGGCAAGGACCTCCCCTCGCTGCATTCCAGGCCTCCAATGACCAGCCTATGGCCCATGTGTATTTTGGTGCACATTGGCCTAAAAGCCACAAATTATAGCCTTTTTTTTTTTTTTCTTTCATGGCATAGCCTGGCTTCCAGGCTCTTCTCTCACTGTGAGACTCAAATAAACCAGGTTTGCAACCTGGAACAGGTTAAACCTGTGTTTGGGATGAGGTATGGTGTTGTATTGAAAACTGCATTAAAATTAGAAGCTAGCACTTTAATTTGTAAGGGATTTTCTGGTGCTGCTTGCAGGCTAAGGCCCTCTGTAGAGAAACATGGTTTGGGTCTTTCAGCACAGTCTGCAAAGAGCCAGCTTAGAGGAATGAGGGGTGAGTTGTGGCTTTCTGTTTTAGGGAGCAGCCTATTTTCCCTCTCTCTTTGTTTTGGCCTCTTGGGTGTTAGGGTTCTGAACGCTAAGAAATATTACATTGCAACTTTCCAGTGAGAGTATTTGTTCTTATCTAACTTCTTTGTGTTTATGCCGTAAACAGAACAGGTGGGGGGCTGTTAGAGTGCAAACCTGGTTTGATTCATGCAGTGAGAAGACAGACAGACACGCACACACACACACCCCCTCTGTAATTTTATAGTGCAGTATGCTCTTTGGCTGTTTGTCACACACTGGCAGGTGTGAGAGCTGAGATGGAGCAGCCTCATAGGGAGGCAGAGAGGGGACCCCTGAGCTTTAGCAGGTAGAGGTCTGTGACTGCTTTTACTGGAACTTCTGAGTTCCAGCTCTGAACTTTACACCAAAAGAAACCCAGTGACCGTTGTGCTCACGCTGCTGGCACGATGTGTGTTTGGGCTCAGAAAGGGGTGAAGAAATAGTTGGGTTTGCTGACAGGTGTCCCTCATTACACTGATGAACCCAGTCAGCTCTCATCTCCTGCTTTCCTGGTACACAAGAGGTTTTTCAGAACCAAGTCAGAGTCTGCAGGAAGGACTTCCCCAGGGAGGGAGGGAAGGGCTGCCTTGGGTTGGATTCTCACCATTATTCATGGGGAGAGTGAGTGTTCTGACTTGTACGCTCTGTTGAACAGTGAACAAATGTAGCCCTAATCGGGTGTGTGTGTCTTCCTTTTCCAGTGTAACCGTTGTCCCCTATGCTGGGGGACCCTGGCCCTTTTGCAAGGTTTTTTGCTGTATTAATAATTTGCCAGGTGTTGCGGGGAAGAGAATTGTATTGATAAGGCTGAGTGAGCGGAGATTGCCCTGTAGATATTTCAGAGCCCATTAGGACTTGATAGAGGGGGGGAAAATCTGTTTCAAATCTCAATTTGTCTCTGTTTCTAGCCTGTCTTTATCTTTAATGAAGACAGCAAAAGTCTGGGAGCTCCCCCACCGCCTTAACTAAAACTGCACTAATCCCACATGTGCCTGTTCAGGATAAGGTGAAATGCCCTGTGCCGGCAGATCACTATAGTTTTTCAATAGATATTCAGGGCTGTCAGTTCAATGGCAGGAAACAAAGCATGGCCTCCAGCCTTAGCTCCGTAGACCATGAGTCTGTCCATTCTAACCAGCTAAGTAAGGTTGGATGGGCCATTTGGTGGTGGTGAAATCTCCAGGAAGTACCTAGTGCCAGAGGAAACAACTCAGCGTTCTTCCTCCTGAGTTGTTGACTGAACCCCCCTGGCTGGCTTTATGGGGCAGTTCTGCCATATAGAATGAACACCCCAAAGTGAGGGTGTTGAGCCTGCTGTCCAGGTTTAAAGTGCATGTCGGGTAACTTCATCTTGCAGACTCAGCTGGATACTTCATTCTTCACTCCCTGTGCTAATGTGTTGTGTGGTGGTGCCATGGGCTGCTGTGCACTGGAATGATGTGATTTCCATACCCCATGTCCCTCACTGGCTGTTGTGAGGGTTTATCCCTGTTTGCGAAGAGCTTTGGGTGAAAGGTGATAGAGAAGGCAGAACATTATTCAGACGCTTCCATTGCAGTGAATTTCCCCCCCCCTTCTTGATTCCTCCTCCCAGGTGTGTCTGCCTCTGGAGCGTGCTGTAGGGAACCTCTTTGCATTGGCTGGGAGATGGTCAAGTTGGTCCAGTGAGTCTATTCCACCTGTAACGTCATGGTTCTCTAATGGACTCTTTCTTGAAGTCCATGCCTTATTAAATATATCCATTAATGCACAATGGGTTCTCCAAGGAGGTCGCAAGCGGATATCGGGGAGCATGGCCATCCTGTCTATCTCAGATGGATAACTGGAGCAGGGTATTGGTTATGTCTGAATGGGAGAAGATTCCAGGGGGTCCTGTTATAGAAAAGGTGGAGAACCACTGTTCTGCACGAACGTTGAAGGGGCCGCAGTACTGCACCTTGCAGTAGTTAGTACAGTAGTCTAGTCCATTACTGTAGAATACTTGAGTATTTCAAAGTAGCTTCCCTTTAGTGTCTGACACCAAAGCTGCCCACTCAGAGAAGAGGAGGCCGAGAGTTGATGGCAGCAGCATGACTAGGGTTGCCAAGGGAATTTTGATCTGTCATGGATGCCCAAATTGCCATGGGAAGCTTTGTAACAGAGCTGAGGAGGGAGCAGCTGTCGGCTTCAGTGTGGCAGCCCTAACTTCCCTGGTGCTTTGTATCTTCAGAGAGTTCTGTAAATGCTAAATAATGCTCCCAGATCCCCTGTGAGATAGGCCATTACAATGTATTTTTCACTAGCTTCATTCTCAGAAACGGCTGGACTATTTTGACTGAAATTTTCCAAAACTGTTCGGCCCGAGGCAGACACTCAGCATGTACATATAAAATTTCAGCTCAAACGATTAGTTTGGCAAAGTTATACGCATCTGAAAAAAAGGTCTTATAATGGGAAGTGTTGGGCAACCTTAACAGGCAATGCTACCACCCCACCTGACTCTTTTTTTTTTTTTTGGTCACCCTCTCTTTGAATTGAAATGTTCTCATTAACCTAGTTAAACTGATGGACCAAAAGCCTGCATAGGCCTATAGCTGCAGAGGGTTTGTGATGTGAGCCGCGGAGCATTGCTTGATTTTTATTATTTCCTCCCCTCCCCCTCCCAGAATGGGTAGGCACAGTTTCTGGCTGTAACCAATGGGAGCTGATTTTCCGTTTCATAATAGGAAAACACGAATTTCAGGATGCCCTCTTTATCCAAAGCTTTCTCCTTGAAGATTGCTCCTCTTCTTTTGCTTTCCTAATTGCTGCTGCTCAGCTGGAGGTAGCATGCCTTCAAAACACATTATTTTGTTATGCTGTTACTTACCAAAGGAAAAAAGAGAGTGAGGGAGAATATAATTTATGTTCAATTTTCTATCTTTAACCTGTTCTGTGCTCGGGTGAGATTCTTTCCCAGAATAGCATCCATTGCTATCAGCAGCACACACTTTCCAGCCTGCTGGGACCCAGCTGTGTGACAAGGACCTGAAATGAGGGGTGCTCACAGATTATTCATGCAGGATACTTAAAATGTCTGTGGGATGCCTCCTGTTATTGTAAATAATTCTCTGTTCCCCAGATCCATGAATCTTTATTTCCGATGTCAGTAATTTCCAACAATAAAAGCTGTGGGGACACCAGATTGATATGGAACATAGGATGACTTTGGGGCCAAAGTGAGTGGGTTCCTGAGAGGCACAGACTTATTGAAGCAGCTGGCTCTGAGGGGTTCGTTTCTAGGGCGATCCCTCCTGTCTTTCCTGTGAACCACGTGGCTCTTCAGCCTGAGAAAGGAGGAGACCCAATGAGGTGTCTCCTGATCTACCCGGCTATTCCTTACGGGCATGTGATTGCAATGCATCCGAAGAAGTGGGCTGTAGTCCACGAAAGCTTATGCTCTAATAAATTTGTTAGTCTCTAAGGTGCCACAAGTACTCCTGTTCTTCTGATTGCAATGGGTGAGGCAAACAAATCACCTCCCTGGGCCTTTGCTCTGTGGGGTGCTGGAGCACACTTCCACTCCCTGCGCCTACCAGCCCCATTCTTGTGAGCCAGTAATATAGAGAAATCAACAAGAACTTTCCATAGGCGTCAGAATAGGGGAGTCTTGCAAATTTCAACATGCTGCTCCTACTAGTTAGAATGGAGCTGACAGGCACATTGGTGGAGGAAGATTGTTATTCCATTTGCAGGGAAAGCTGGCACCCAGGGTAACTTGCTTGAAACCCTGACTTTTTGGGAAGGACGATATCTCTCCCATAAGTTCTGGGAGCAGAGCCTTGTGTGGAGTGGTATTTCTGGATGAAAGGTCAGCATGAGGTGGCTGTTGTCAGGAATACACCAGCAGCACAGAAGAAAGGAGAAATCGGGCACATCAGAAATAGCTTGGGCGGAATGACAATTACAGCAAGGGTCTGAGAAAACAAGGCTGGAACCTGTGGGCTAATCCTGAAGGAACTCTGCAGAGACTGTCCGAGAGGAGAAGAGCATCTTTTTCCTTAGCCTCAGAAAGCACCACATTCAGCCTCTGCTTCTGTAACCATTTGTCTGGGCCACTGGGGGAAGGTGGGAGGGGGACCATGGAGGGATTCAGTATTCAGACACTTTAAATTCACCTCTAGCTGCCTTCAAATTATCAGGAGCTTGTTGTTCACTGAGAAACTGCTTCAGCTCAGATTTTCAGGGAAGGGGCGGAGCGGATAGAAAATATCGAAGGAATTTTTCCATGGGGTTAGTGTCTGCATCCTTCTGCTGGGCTGTTTTGCAGGGGTACTTTGAAGATCGCCTTAGAAGGGTAATACCTTGGTGGCCTTCCCTGTCCCTAAATTAGCATTGGGCATGTTCCATTATAGGAGTTGTCTCTGCATTAGGCCTGGTGCAGGAGCCGGTGTTTGTCCGATTAATTAATCGTGGTGTTTGCTTTCTACTGGTGGAGCTGGAATACAGAGCAGGAGTTCTCATTCCAGCCTCTTCAGAGAACATAGTGCTAGTGAAAGGTGTCAGCCTGGCCGCTCTGGTGACCGAAGCCCCCTGTTTGTACACACAGTGCTGCCTGAACAGTGGCAGTGCGAGCACCCTCCAGTTCACCCCCTGCCAATTTACAGAAGTGTACATAGTGTTTGTCATGCTGGATCAGGGCATTGGCCCGTCCACTTGGATCCTGATCCCATCACTAGCCTCTGGGAAGTGGAGCCCCACCTCACCTAACCCTGAAATACACCTATCTAGTGGTGTAGTGCAGTGCGTATAGAATACTACCATCCTGTCTCCAGGGCATGCCCTGAAGCACCAGCTTTCATTGCTCTGATCTAGGCCTGCGTTATCACAAATGCTCCTGCTGGTCATAGAGTTATCCCCTCAATGGAGAAGAGATTGTTTCTATCCCAGCCCATCCTTAATCCTTCCACTGAGGCTGCCAGCGCTGGGCCAGGTCTAGTAACTTTCATGATGTGTTTTGTCTGCTGGCGAGAGACCTGGGCTGAGACTCCCTGCGTGTTGCACATAAGCCACCACAGACGTCTCAGATGGATTACAGTAGTGCCTAAGGCCCATCCTGGGTCAGGCCCTGTTGGGCTAGGCGCTGTATAGACACATAGTGAGAAACCGTCCCTGCCTTGAATACTCGCTGTTGCTACTGATCAGACCTAGATTTGAATTGATGTCCGAAAGGCGAAGACACCTGAAGTGTGCTAGATGGTTTTTGGCAGGTATGAAGACAGAATTGCCTGCCCCAAAGAGCCTGCAGTCTTGTACGCGGGACGAGGGGGATGAGATGCTGAGCAGTGCACTTGAACAATGATGCTGACTTTGTGGTCTGTGAACTCCAAGGATTCAGATTTACTTAGGTGATTTTGTGCTGTCTGGTTTAACACGCCTCTGATGGGAGACCTAGGGCTTACGGGCTTGTGGGAAGATGCCTCTTAATTAAGAGAGGGAAGAGGTATGGCATGCCGTAGGGGGACAAAGGGCATGAGGCCTTGTGGGGAGGTCACAAAGTGGGGGCAGTTATTTATCTGGCTTGGGCAGAGGCCAGGGGGTAGGTACTTTGATAGAAATGAAAGTCAGTACCTTGTTATCGGTGGCACTGGAAGCTGTCATGCATGGAACTTCCACCAGCTGTAGTGGAGTCAGTCACCCTAAGGATTGCTGGGATCTCCCATGTTTCCTGCATAATTTAAGCCTCCTCCTCTCCCTGTGAGATGACACAATGAGAGTTGTTAACTCTGAAGCCTAATGCTAACCATGTCAGTGTGGTTATTAATGATTTCACTGATTGTTCTAGCACCAGCTTCTGGCTGGTGGGACAGATCAATCCCCAGAGTGGCTCCACTGGAACTGCAGTGGGGTTTCCTCGGGGTTGAATGTGCTTAGCTAGAGCTGTTTCCATCCGTGTGAAGGAGCATGCTGCAGGAGTCAGGCTGCAAACTTTAGAAACCCAAATGAGTAGCTAATTGTATCAGGACTTTTTTTTACCTTCACCACAGGGTAACTTCTCTCGCCCTTCTCCAGCACAGGTCGGCCAAATTCTAGGTTTACTGGAGAAGTCCTAGGTTTTATCCCAGTTTCAGTCCGATCTGGCTGGCTAACCTCCCCTCTGCCCCCTGCTGACTCAGCACTGGGCGGCAGTGCCATAGGCTGACAGCAGATAGCACATGTGTCTATTGAACTATGGGCCCTGGGGGGTGGCAGTGAGCTCGTCTGGCAAGTGAGATCTGGAGTGTGGATTGTGACTGGGGTCTGGGGACATCATTTAGACACTGAAAAATGGGTGAAAAAATTGGGGAGGCCTTGACTGCATTGCACATTTGGGTCACCAGAGGGGTGTGCGACCATTGCACTGGGATGTCTCAGGCATTGTGGGAGGAGAGGCCTTTAATGTGTCTGCTGGAGAAGAGAGGAAGCTGGAAAGCCCAGAGGGATGAGCTTCAGACCATAACCTTGTGTGTACCTTCCTTGCGTGCTAAGCCTCCCAACTTCCAAATCCCACAGCCCCATCTTACCCGTGCAGAACAATCCCTTGGCACTGTAGTTATGTTTCTCATGTCTTTATGTAGTGATGACCGTCTCTCTTCCTTTTATTCCTCTTACTAGATCTACAATGACAACAGGAACCTGTTCGAGGTCAAGGAGAACGTCCCCAAGAAATTAGTGGAGAAAGTGTCGGGAGACATTGAGAGCCTGTTGGCCAAGAAAGTCCAGGCTTTAAAGGTAAGGGGCTGCCTGGTGCATTGGTCTCTTGTGGTGTGTTTGGGGTCTGCGCGAAGGGATGATCCTGGCGGAATGGTGTGACCTTGCCAGCAGAACACGGTGACATGCTGTCTCCTAGGCACTGCATCTCTTAGGGGGTTGCATAGCTTAACGTGAATATTTCTGAAAGGGTGTGGAAGGCACATGGGTTGGTAAATTTCAGCAAATCTCCAGCATAGAGGACTTTTCAAGTAAAATGTCGTCCTTGGTCTCAGGATAACTGCTACGTGTGCTGCTACGGTTAGAGACGTTGGCTTCTGAACCTTTCCAGTGTATTCTCCCCAGCTGCTGAATGGGGGAAAGTAACTCAGTTCCTTAGCACAACTTACGAAAAGTGTTACCGAGAGATAGCTTTGGCTCTTTAAGAGGCTGCAACCTGAAATGCTTGCATGCCTGTGTCCGATGGTCCGGATGGACTGTGCGCATATCCTGTGATACAAGTGTATGAGTTGTCCCCTTCGGCATCTGTGTAAGTTTCCAGTCTCACTTCCCATTTTGTGTCATTTTCTCTTTGAGTGAGCTCATTTCATTAGTGCTGGAGCAAGATAACCTGATTGCACTGCCATGTCATCTGAACTTGACCCTCTCTGCGATCATGTTCAGCATCTGGAGTTTTTCTGCCGCTCTCTGTAAGTTTAGCTGAGGAAACAACAAGGATTTTATCTCCGTGGAACAGAGAGAGCTTGTGCCTAGGTGGGAGTGAAGCTGTTTCATTTATTGGAACTGTAGCTTCCCCTGGAGTGCTTGATTTTATGAAACTTTGTGTGGTGAAGTTCTGCACCTGGGAGCACAGTTCAAGTGGCAACGCCGGCCTAACCGGGCATGCAGCTGAGTTAACCAGGGGTGATGGATGAGGTGTCGTGGAAGGATGTGTGGGTGCAGCTGGAGAGATCAAAGGTCACCCTCCATTGTGGTAGGAGGGGGGCTGGACTGCAGGGAAAGACCACACTGTAGCTGTTTGGAGCAGACTTTCATTGTTGTGTTAAATACAAACTCCCTGTGCCTTAATAAGAGAACAAGAGATGGAGCTTTCTTAGGGGCCAGTCCCAGACTGTGGCATGAACTCCCACAGCAACTAAGGACCATCCCAAATCATTTTTTAAAAATATATTTGCTTTCATGCTTAACTCAGTTGTCTTTCAGCTTGATTCTATCTCTGGCATTGACCAGTCTATGATAAGAGTCCCCAATTCAGTAGCCTGGCATGGTGAGGTACTTGTATTTATTCAGGGCTGAGAGAGTCTGTGGCTTCATTGGATTTCAAATCCTGATTTGAATATATCGTCTGAAGTATGTGCTTTCAGAATGAGACCCTGGGTGGTTCATCTCTCATCAAGTCAGTTTGAATGTCCATACACCTCAATTATAATATTTTAGCAGGTGCTCCTGGTCTCTCCTCCCAGATTTGTGATAGGCAATAGAATCTAGGGATGGGGGAAACCTATAGGCTCCTCCAGCCCCTCTCCCTGCCAGTGCAGGACTGTACAGTGCCAAAGGGGCCAGGATCTAAATCACAGCACTCCCTCCACTTCCTTTGGGAGTCTCTAAACGCTATGTTCCTAAGGCTATGTCTATACTACAGACCTTACAGTGACACAGCTGTACCGCTGCAGCTGCGCCACTGTAAGGTCTCCTGTGGACATAGCGCTGTCTGCAACCCTGATAGATGACACTTTTGCTGACAAAAGTGCTAGTGTAGACAAAACCTTACACAACTCTTCTCTACCAGGAAGTTTTTCCTCATCTCCAACCTACATTTTCCTTTGCCTCAGCTCTCCTTCCAGTTGAATCATCTCTCTGAGACGTTCCCCGCCCCCTTCCCCCCATGACTCATGGGAACGATGATGATTTTCCTTAAATGATTTTTTCCAGCGGCTGAGTCAAGTGTGACTGACGTGTATCAGTGAGAGTGGGAGGGGGCATCAGGCCTTATGTAGCACAATTTTTGTGGTACCTGTATGCTTCCACTGCTGGAAAAGTAGTCCCCTCCCCACTCTGTATTGTTGCTGTAGGAGGTGTAGGACATCTCTGAGAGCAGGGTTTCTGGAGGAAGGTACTAGCTAGTCTTTTGAAACGCTGCACAGGCACTGTATAGGAATCATTCAAATTAGACGATGATTCAGCCCATTCGTCAAAGAGCCTGCTGTTCCCAATTTCAAAGGAAAACATTCATGCATCCTGATTAAAGAAAGTTAAGCTGTGTCCAGAGCGTTTATTAATAATATTTACAGTCCCCCCGCTTCCCCTGTAGAAACAAGAATTAAACACAAGAAACCACCTCGGTGCTGACTTTCGGTGGCAGTGGCTTGACACAGCCTTATGGCTGCAGCAGGGGTCTGGCCATTACAGGCATTCTTATTTCCCACCTGCATTTCAGAGTAATGCAGGGACAGGAGAGTGATTGCTTCCCTCAGTAAAACTGAGCTGCAGGGATGGAACCCTAGGCTTTCAATCCCAAAAGCACAGCCCTCTACCTTGAGCTAATGGAGTAACTCTGCTAGTAGCTGTAGTAGGCTTGTATCCTAGTTGGCTGACACTAGAGGACACAACATACTTAGCCAATGTGTCACATCAGATGAATTATAGGGAAACAATATGGTTGGCTCTGATTGCTTTCCTGCATCAAATTCAAACGTCTGTGGTGCTTTTTGGCCCAGACCAACAGTTGTCCTGGTTCTGCCTGGGAAATATGTCTCCCCCGACCCTTGCAAAAGGGTCAAGGTGTCAGCAACTGCCAAATGACTGTTGGTGAGTGAACTCCATCTTCATGAGACTGGCACTCTGAATGCCTGCGGAGGGCAGTGAGTTCCTGGCTGGAAAGAGGGGGCTGGCTGGCATTGCCTCCCTCTCCTGCTCTATTCACTGGTGTTGGTTTTTTTTAACCTGAGTTAACATGTTTCTATTTATGCATCCGAAGAAGTGGGCTGTAGTCCACGAAAGCTTATGCTCTAATAAATTTGTTAGTCTCTAAGGTGCCACAAGTACTCCTGTTCTTTTTGCGGATACAGACTAACACGGCTGCTACTCTGAAACATGTTTCTATTGCGTCCCGCCCATCTCTGGAGAGCACCAACCCTCTGTGTTCAGGTGCTGGCTGGGCGGGGGAGAAAGCTCTAGTTCCACACAGGTGACGTGGCAGTGAAGAATCCGGTGTCAGCAAACAGGCTCGGGTGTTCCAGGCTGCAGCTGCAGTGGCCTCTGATGCACAGGGCCAAAGGCTGGATCTTGCTGGCGCCACTCATGAAGGAAGCCCTGCTGAAATCAGTGGGGTGACTTGTGTGAGTCAGGGGAGCCGCAAGGGAATCCATGATTGATGAGGACCCCGGAGACAGCAGATTTTATGGGAGAAGGATGAAGGAGAGATGGAGGAGGGGGAAGCTGGGTCCCCCTTCCCCATGTCTGCATTGTTGCTCTTTCTGAAATCCCCATGCTGCTCTGTGCATTGGACAAGTACAGGAGATGCTGCCTAGATGTGCTGTATTATAATGGTGCTGCTGCTGTATAATCGCTGCCTGCAGAAGAGTTTGGGAGAAAAATAAACTTTACTAAATGGACCTGATTTTTATTATTTTTGGCTGTGGATAGATTTGGGTGATTTACTTCTTGGAAGTATAATCCCCTTCAGTGGTATTGCTGCTGGCTTCTTCTCCCTCCCTTCTGGGCCTGTTGTGTGTTACTTCCCATGCCAATGATTAGCCACTCTCCAGGGTGGCATGTGCCCTGGGGTCAGGAGGAGCTAATGACCAGGGAGGAAGGGACCCACCGTGACAGTTAAGGCAGAGGTTTGCTATTTCCTGCATGTGCTTTCGCTTGCTACCTGGATGTGCAGATCAGAGTAGTAATTGCTTCATGTTAAGCTGTGCATGCCACTTCCATGGCTTCCTCTGCCTGCTCTCTGCGGCTGTGTGCCACTGATGTGCTCCACTCAGGCCAGACTCTCTTCCTCACCAGCTCTGTAAATGCCAAGCTGCAGCACAGCAAAGGGAGGAGGGCAGCAGGGGTTGTGGTTTGAGCTGATGTGTGATTTCAGAAAGCATCAGTGCAAACAGCTGATATGCCACTGACCTTTTCCAGAGGTGTTAAGTGGCACAGGGGAAATATTTATTAATTGCAGCAATAGACATGATCCTTTGCCAGAGTAACTCCCTGAAACATGGGAGGCTGCGCTTTCCACGGGCGGGAGCTTCTGGAACTCCATGTGCCCGATTCCTACCATGTCACTCTCTCCTGCTGAATCCCATGGTGTTCTCCTAGCTGATCCCAGTGTAGGGGAGATAAGAATCTAGTCCAAGGGCTGTGGCAGCAGTGTCCTTTTCTCTGTTTGCTGAGCAGTTTCTCGGAGCATCTCTCTGTAGCTAAAGTCAAACACAAGTGGAAAAGTCACTGTTGTTGATTAGCTCCACTCGACTCAGAGTGGTAAAACAGGGCATTGTCGTCCCCCCGTCGTCCCCCCCCGCCCCGGGGGCCATAAATGTCTCATGACTGCTTTTTTGTAATCAGCAAGGGATACGAGCTGTGTGTGCTATTAGTATCTGGATCTGAATTTTCCCCACATTCTTAGGGGTTAGGGGCAGGATGGAAAGCTTCGATCCTGGGTTTCATTTTGGGCATTTCCCATGCAGACCTCTGAAGGCTAATTCGACTGCTGATTGGTTCCCGTTTCACAGGCTTAGCCACAGATTATTTGCTTTGCCTCATGATAGCTGTACATCCCATTGCTTACCATGGGCTATGCTGAGCTATTTATACACTGTGACTTGCCTAAACAGTACTGGCTGTGTTGGTGTTTTCTCCTTCTCTGAGAGGAGTCCATGTGATGCAATAAAATAAGATACAAATAGCCACACTCTCTGATGTTGTTTAACCTAGAATGCTGGGAATGGGAGATGGAGACCAGAACCAACAGACCATAAGCAGTCCAGGTCCCAGCTCTTTTAGCAATTGCCCATTTCTCCACGATCCAGCCTGGCAGCTGGGTTCAGCTGGGTCACTCTGCCTGATAGTTCCTAGATATGAACCTCTGGGGGCAAGACGTTGAGGGCAGTGCTCAGTGCTAAAGCCGGCCTCTCCACCCAGTGGACTGCCTGCCCAGGGTCTTTGCACAGGCCTGAAGGGTGGGCAGCTGAGGCTGTATTTCTCAGTCTGCACAAATTCTAGTGGCAAAGTGGCAAAAATTCTAGTAGAAAAGTTTAAGCTGCCTTATGGTGGATACCTGTTTGTTTCCTGTAGCCTGCAGCTTCGTGAGTGAGGTGTTGGAGACCGGTGCTGCCCAGGAGCGGTCAGTTAAATGGGTCCTCTGTTCTTTCCAATTCCAATCCTTTCCAGCTTATTCTCTCTCCTTTCTCCCCCATCACAATTCCATGCTTGTTTTCACCTTCCATCTCCTCCGCTGCCGACCTGTGTGAATGAACCATGGGTTTTGTTAACACCTACTTATCTCCAATGCCTGATGAATGCTCTGGTGAAAGGACCTCTTTGGTAAAGATTCAACATTCCTGTCCCTTCAGTTAAGATGCAAGAGCTCATTGTGTACATCCTAGAAGATCCCCAAATCGTGCTTCAGCAAAGGCAGGGAAGATCAGGCATGGCCTTCCACATTACCCTACGTCAAAACACAAGCAGCAGGTGAAAAGCTCTCGGGGTGTATTTTTATTTTAAACACTTTTGCAGGTCTCCTTGAAGAGATTTCCCGGGGGTGTTGCTATTACTGAGGAATGTGTTTCCCTTCTCCCCTGGCTCCAAAGATGGTGCTTGGCAGCACTGGCTGTGCAGTGTACGAGAAAGGAGACAGCATCTTAGTGGTGTCAGCATGTGACTAGGCATCGGGAGACCTGGCTTCACCCAGGAGACTTGGAGAAATTGGGAAACTTACTTAACTTTTTGTGCCTCAGTCTCCCCATCAGGATATCACTACTCATCTGCTTTGCATGGTAGTGCAATTAATGCTTCTAAAGTATTTTGAATCCTGGGAGGGAAGGCACTGCAGAAGTGTGGTGCGTTATTATAGAACCTTGTATCGGGGCTTTCCAGGGATGATAGCTGGTTGGTCAGGGTGCTTGTAGGGTTGGCAGCTCATCCTCTGATGCTCTTAGTCCTGGTGTACGCTGTCTGGTTCTATTCCACTGGGAGTTGTCTCAGGCTCAGTCTGCGTCTAGCATATATCATGCATGCAGAGGGGATTTAATTGGACAGGTTTATCCCTTTAACAGCTCTGATAGCCATGAGATTTCCCTTACAGGTATTAAGTAATGGAGTCTTTATCAGTCCTTCAGCTCCCTGATAGGGAGAGTGAAAGGTTTCACTTGTCTGAAGACTTGCAAAGATTGGCATGCAACAAAATGTTCCTGTGCTCCATTCAGAGTGGTTCCTCTCCCACCGCCCCCACCCCCCGTAAGTAAGTCTTATGTCGCTGTCGTTGCATGCACTTAAATCTCTCCTGTGGAGAACTATCTGACTTGTGACAGCAATGTTTGTGCTGAGGGTGGTATTAGGGCACAATGGGCAAGGCTAATCCAGTTTGGAACAGGACTGTCCTTGCTCCTCCAGCGAAAGCCACTGAGTTGTCAGGAGCTGCTTCTCTTTGTCCTGTTGCTCTCCATGCTAATTGCCTGTAGCATTGTTCCTCTCTGGCTTCTGGAGGCATGTGATATGGAGGACTGGGTAGCATAGTGAATTAGTGCTCATAAAAAGCATTCTCCCCCCTCTTCCCAGTGGCATGTCTGGGGCTGTCTGAACTTTCCCATCGGGGCGGTGGCCCTGCTGTTTTTAGGCTACCCGCTCAGGTCAGCAAAGCAAACTTGCATTGGTAGCAACAGCTGGCCTCCTTGTGACGAGCCTAGGAGCCAACACTGGAAGAGCGAAGGTGCCACATGCTCAGGGTTTAACTGACCGCCATATTTGGGGTCGGGAAGGAATTTTCCTCCAGGGAAGATTGGCAGAGGCCCTGGAGGTTTTTCACCTTCCTCTGCAGCATGGGGCACGGGTCACTTGCTGGAGAATTCTCTGCACCTTCAGGTCTTTAAACCACGATTTGAGGACTTCAGTAATTCAGACATAGATTAGGGGGTTTGTTACAGGAGTGAGTGGGTGAGATTCTGTGGCCTGCATTGTGCAGGAGGTCAGACTAGATGATCATAATGGTCCCTTCTGACCTTAAGTCTATGAGTCTGAGTCTATGAACTGCAGAGGAAGAGTCAGCAGGAAGGGGTCATTGAACTGAAATAAAGACTATACTGAACCACAGTCCATCAGACTGTTGGGCTCCCAGGACTCCAGCAGAGTGTGCTACGCATGCAGGCCTGTAGCCTGTATGGTTCCTCTTTACCCGGACATGGCCCATGGGTTCTACACAGCATGAGACTTTTGGGCAGGGCAGGAAGAGGACCGACTCCTACATCCAGATCTCCTGGGTCCCAGTCCAGTGCCCTGTCCACTAGGTCACGCTGTCTGCCTGTCTTTCCCCATTTCAGATGGCAGGTGACCTATGTGGGGGAAGTATTTCCTTCAGACACTGCCTGTGTTTAGCTGGGAGCTAGGGGCTCAACTGATACAGCATGCACACGTCCTACTGTGCCCAATCACACAGAGCAGAAACCCACCCAGCAATAAAGATGGAAATTAGCTTCCTCTGCTCAGCACTTGCATTTAAAGAGAAGGGGGGGGAAATAACACACTGCCTAAACTGCAAACATTTAAAGGTATAATCTCCTTGCTTTGTTAATTAATAGTGATAATCTGTCCCTTCTCCCTCTTGTTTCCTAATTGCTGGCTAGTAGTTTTTGTTTTAATTATATTTTTAATTCACTCCTAATCAAATCTTGGATGACTCGCTTCAGTTATTTATTTATTTATTTATTTATTTGGCCTGTATGTGTGCATGTCTCTGTCTCTTCCCCACCTCCCCTTCTCTTCCTCTTCCTTCCTCCCTCCATCCTTCTCTCACTGTTCCTGAACTGGACCTGATCCAGTAATCCAATTTGAATCCAATCTCTCAAGTCTGGAATTCTAATTTACAGATTGCAAAGAGGGAGTTGAACAATGCGCACACACCAGGACGGGAGTTTATTGTCTAAGTTAATCAGGGACAATCAGAGGTTTGTAACAAGTCTATCAGAACTGTATTGGGCCCATTTGCAGAGCAATGTAACCAGCCTTCTAATAATGCTAACACGATTTAGAGCTTCGTGCACTTTCATGCAGATTATGTCGTACGTTTTCCTTTCTTCTTGCTTGTATGCTTGGCAGAAGCCCAGCCCTGTTTGCTTTAAAACTTTGTAAGCTGCTTGGTGAGCTCTGAGGTTTCAGAGAGATGTGAGGCTGCACATCTTTCCATTGTTGCGTCTGCAGGGCCCTGAGCGATGGTGCCAGTGGCACCATGTGCCCTGTGTGTGGAAGAGACCAGAGTACTTCCTGAGTAGCGGCCTCTCCAACTCGCTCCATGTGGGTTTTCCGAGCAGCCACAGCGGCGTGCCATGTCTGTCACTCAGGATGCATTTGAGCTGCGCTGCTGGGAAATAGGAGGTAGTAACTCATGTATGGAGATACCTGATAAGTTTCTGCATTGAAGATACTTCCTAACCTTGTACATATGCGTATGAGCCCTCCAGCACTTTTGGCTGGGAGAGGATGTTGCCAAAGAATGAATCAATATACAAGGGCCTTTTTTCTGTCTTGCTACAGGGCATCTAAAACCTGTTGCTCGGCTTTTGTAGATTTAATTGTTTAGGTTTATATGTAGAGTGTGCTTGGGCTGTGGGCTCCATCACAGCTCAAGAGCAAGAAACCTGTGTTTTCTAGTGGTTAGAGCAAAGGCCCAGAGGCCAGGGAAATCCTGGGTTCCACTTCCTCAAGCGTGACTGGCTAGCCTTGGGCAAGTAGTTACTTTGTCTCCTTGTGCTTTCCTGATCAAATAAATGATCTCTCCTCCTTTCTCTATTATCGCCACTAGTGTCCAGCTTTCATCAAAGAGCTGAGCTGCCTTGGAGTCGGTCACTTACTGTGGGTCGCTGCTGCTCAGCTGTCTGTACCTATGGGCTTGGCTTGGGTTTATTTTGGGCTTCTGTATTTTCTCATGCTCCTAAAGTATTTTCTCTCTGGTGCTTGCTCCACACTGAAGTCTCTCCTGAGATAGGTATGACGCAGGCAGTTTCAGTATGCTTCTGTTCATTGCACTGTCCTCAGTTGCGGGCTCTGAACTCCTAAAATTGCTCTGTGGGGGCGGCCCAACTGCATTTGACTTAAAGGGTTGTGTTTTCTAAATTGGCTGAGTAAAATTTGCCTGGGCACCTTTATGCCTGGCGTACTCATACCTGAAAACACAAGCCCCGTGGATGCTGGATTGCACACACAAGCCTGGAGGTACAAGATCGACTCTAAGCACTTTGGGGCTCTGTGTCTTTTCATTATGGGCCTGATTCTTGTTTGCACTAAGGCCGTGGCTATACTTGCGAGTTACAGCGCTGTAAAGGCTCCCCCAGCGCTGTAAGTCACTCCCCGTCCACATTGGCAAGGCATTTGCAGCGCTGTATCTCCGTGGTTGCAGCGCTGCATGTACTCCACCTCTCCAAGAGGAATAGTAAGTATTGCGCTGCTGCTGCAGCACTGTGGCGCCAGTGTGGCCGCCCAATGCGCTGTGAATGGCCTCCAGAATTATTCGGTAGTATCCCACAATGCCTGTTCTAGCCACTCTGGTCATCAGTTCAAACTCTACTGCCCTGGCCTCAGGTAACCAACCATGTGACCGACCCTTTACATTCCCCGGGAATTTTAAAAATCCCCATCCTGTTTGCTCAGCCCGGCGTGGTGTGGAGTGCTATAAGCGAATCTTTCCGGGTGACCATGCCTCCACGCGCCAAGCGAGCCTCAGCATGGAGCAATGGCGAGTTGCTGGACCTCATCAGTGTTTGGGGGGAGGAAGCTGTACAGTCCCAGCTGCGCTCCAGCCGTAGGAATGACGATACCTTCGGGAAGGTATCAAAGGACATGATGGAAAGGGGCCATGACCGGGACGCCCTACAGTGCAGGATTAAAGTAAAGGAGCTGTGGAGTGCCTACCGCAAACCCCGCGACGCAAACGGCCGCTTGGGTGCTCCCTCCATGACCTGCCGATTCTACAGCATGCGATACTTGGGGTTAACCCCACCTCCACTCCGAGCACCACCATGGACACTTCAGAGCCGGTGGGGGGGGGGAAGGAGGAGGAAGACGGGAGTGATGGTGGTGGGCCAGATGGAGTCACCCCGGAATCCCTGGAGCCATGCAGCCGGGAGCTCTTCTCGAGCCAAGAGGAAGGTAGCCAGTCGCAGCGGCTGGTACTTGGTGGAGGACAAACAGAAGAGCAGGTTCCCGGTAAGCGGGTTTTTTTTTCGGGAAGGAATTTTTTCGGTGCAGGCTCTTTGGGAGAGGAGGGTTAGGCATGCATGCCTAGATGCGGAATAGTGCATTGATGTGGTTTATCACATCGCGGTAATCGGCCTCATCCAGAACGTGTGCAATGCGCTTGCGCAGGTTTATCGGGAGAGCCACCGTGGTCCTTGTCCCAGCCAGGCTAACGTGTCCGCACCACTGTGCTGCGAGGGGCGGGGGGACCATTGCTGCACACAGGCAAGCTGCATATGGGCCAGGGCGGAAGCTGCATTGCAGTAGAAGACCCTCCCTTGCTTCCCAGGTCACCCTCAGTACCGAGATATCGTCCAGGAGGAACTCCTGTGGAAAATGTTGGGACAGTGTTCAGTGTAGGTGCCCCCTGAAGCTGTTGGCTCTCCCCAAGGCACAGAAACCCAGAGGACAGTGTAGCTCTGAAACAATCAGTCCCCCCCTTACTCACCATTTTGAGGCTCCCGTGTGCTCTGTTTCGGACGGGAAAATTATGCAATTGTGTAGACCCTGTGTGTTTTCTACTCCTTAAGTGCGGGGGGAATCATTACTCTGTCTGGTATAAACAATGCTGCCTCTGTTAAATGTTGCGTTTTGCTTATACAGCTGCATCAACCTTGAGACCTCAGCCGTCCCTCTTATCGCCTGCTCAGAGACTGCAAAGACTCAGGAAGAGACCGCGAAAAAGCAAAAAAGATATGCTGCAAGAAGTGATGTGGCAATCTATTAAAGAGAATGAGAAAGCACAGGACTGGAGGGAGAGAGAAAGCAGTATCCGCACAGGAAAATGCAGTGCACCGGCGGCAAAGCACCGCGCAACGGCAGCAAAGCACTGATAGGCTCATAAGCATCCTGGAGCGCCAAGCAGATGTTATCCAGGAGCTGGTAGCCATGCGGAAAGAGGAGCAGTACCGCAAGCGCCACCCGCCCCTACAGCCCTTGTCCCAAAACTCTTTTGTTGTGCCCCACTGTCACCTCCAACCCACTTTCCCCAACTTCCGTGTTCTTCACGCCACCCGCTGCCTCCAACACCAGTATCTTCACCACCCAGCCCTGAAAACCATGACCCTTACCCTCTGCCCTCAACCCCCATCACCATGCAGTATAGCTGTCCTGAAGTGCAGCACTCACTGCACAGCACACCAGACAGGACATACGCGAATCTGTGATTGTACTGTTCCCCACTCCACCCCCTTGTTGCTTTTCAATAAATAAATTTTTTTTCTTTTCAATAAATGGATTCTTTGGCTTTGAAAACATTCTTTATTATTGCATAAAGTAAAAGGCTCCTTAGCCCAGGAAATAAACAGGCACTGCAAGTCTGCTTGTCTGCTAAGCAGACACTAATTCCTAAAGATTGGAACTACTGCACTTCACTCCCGTGCAGGGCACCAGATATCACTGCTGGTTTTCAGCCTCAAATTGCTCCCTCAAGGCATCCCTAATCCTTACAGCCCCGTGCTGGGCCCCTGTAATAGCCCTGCTCTCCGGCTGTGTAAATTCAGCCTCCAGGTGTTGAACCTCGGAGGTCCATGCCTGAGTGAAGCTTTCACCCTTCCCGTCACAAATATTATGCAGGGCACAGCACGCGGATATAACCACGGGGAGGCTGTTTTCGGCCAAGTCCAGCTTCCCATACAGAGATCGCCAGCGGCCCTTTAAATGGCCAAAGGCACACTCCACAGTCATTTGGCACCGGCTCAGCCTTTGGTTGAACTGTTCCTTGCTGCTGTCAAGGCTCCCTGTGTAGGGTTTCATGAGCCACGGCATTAACGGGTAAGCGGGATCTCCAAGGATCACAATGGGCATTTCAACTTCCCCTACCATGATCTTCCGCTGTGGGGAAAAAAGTCCTGGCCTGCATCTTCCTGAACAGCCAAGTGTTCCGAAAGATGCGTGTGTCATGCACCTTTCCAGGCCAGCCTGTGTTAATGTCAATGAAACACCCACGGTGATCCACAAGCGCCTGGAGAACCATAGAGAAATACCCCTTCCGATTAACGTACTCGGATCCTAGGTGGGGTGGTGCCAGAATAGGAATGTGCATCCCATCTATCGCCCCTCCACAGTTAGGGAACCCTATTTGTGCAAAGCCATCCACTATTTGCTGCACGTTACCCAGAGTCACGGTTCTTCTGAGTAGGATGCGATTAATGGCCTTGCAAACTTGCATCAACACGATTCCAATGGTCGACTTTCCCACTCCAAACAGGTTTGCGACCGACCGGTAGCTGTCTGGAGTTGCCAGCTTCCAGATTGCAATAGCCACCCACTTCTTCACTGGCAGGCCAGCTCTCAATCTCGTGTCCTTGTGCTGCAGGGTGGGGGCAAGCTCCTCACACAGTCCCATGAAAGTGGCTTTTCTCATCCGAAAGTTCTGCAGCCACTGCTCGTCATCCCAGCTTCCATGACGATGTGATCCCACCACTCGGTGCTTGTTTCACGAGCCCAAAAGCGGCGTTCCGCGGTGCTGAGCATGTCCGTGAATGCCACAAGCAATTTCGTGTTGTACGCGGCTCGATAGCATCGTCGGACTCCTCACCCTCACTCTCACTGTCACTTTGGATCTTAAGGAATAGTTTGACAGCCAAACGTGACATGCTGGCGAGACTCGTCAGCATCCGCCTCAGCAGTTCGGACTCCATTTCCCGCAGACAGATCGCGCTGCACAGAAACCGTTGAAAGATGGCGCCAAAGGTGGACGGAAACAAAGGGATTTCTGGGATGCGAAGGGATGCATCACGGGGCATTGGGACAGGACCCAGAATGCCCCGCACCCACGCCCCCTTCCCACAACCCACGGCACCAGAATGGGAAGAGGTGCTCTGTGGGATAGCTGCCCTTAATGCACCGCTCCCAATAGCACTGCAATTGCCGCAAATGTGGCCACGACAGTGCGCTGGGCAGCTGTCAGTGTGGACAGACTGCAGCGCTTTCCCTACTCAGCTGCACGAAGTCAGGTTTAACTCACAGCGTTGTACAGCTGCAAGTGTAGCCAAGGCCTAAGGCTCCTTTACACTACTCTGGCAGCACGCAGGAGCCTTAAAGGGGAGAGGGGGAATTATAAGTACACCCTCTTTAAGGCTCTTCACACTGCCACAGTAGTGTACAGAGGCTTCCTTAAGGTAAATGAGAATCAGGCCCTATATATCTGTACTCTGCCTAGCACAACAGGCTCTGATTCCTGATTCGCGTCTCTTGCTGCTACAATGCAGATGTAATAATGGGGTGTCACAAATGATGTGGATGCATCTTACAGGAGATTGCACCATGTGAACATTTGGCCCAAATTTGCAAATTTTTTTTTTTTAAATCTTGAGTTAAAAAAATGTAGGAGGCTGCAGTCCTCTGTTAACCTTTTTCATTTCTACTGTTGCAAGGGCCCCAGAGACCCCTGAAACTCATAGAAGAGAAAGAGGGGCAGTTTTTTAAAACTTTGCCGGTAATGTTTAGCTTTGTATTTAACAGCACTTTGCTGTCATCTTTTTCAGGTTCCCCTACATAGTCAGTGTCTCATGTTGTTTCTGTGACTCTTTCTCCCGTGTAGTACCAGACTTTCTTAAAAATAGGTTTTAATGGACTGAATTTCAAGTTGGTAATATCCCTTTAAGCAACATAACAGCTATAGAATACTGAAGTGAACAACCCACGTAAATTTAAAACCTGGCAAACCCTAGCTTCAGTTTTGCTGGTGCAGTTTTTTTTTAAAAAAAAGCCAAGAACGTGAAGGAGCTTTTGTGTAGAAAATACCCTAGAGTCCTGCATAGTTATGGATATTCCCCTAGATGCAGACTGGCACTGAGCAGTGTTTATTAGAGAGGAAATTGGACATAGTCAGTTGATGCACTCTTTAGTCCCTGGAGACCTGGGTTTGCCTGGCTTAGGTTGTCGTGTAGTTTGTGGATGTTTGTCTTACCCACATTTACGCATTAGTGTTAATTAATGTGTTCATACTAGTTAATGTTTGTAAAGCACTTTGAAGACATAAAGTGCTCTGCAGAGTCAGTGCTAAACATAATGCATTTTCTGACCCAAAGCTTAGCATCACTGGCAATCACAGCTGAATCCCAGCTGGGAATAAATGGGTGTTTAAATTCAGAGCTGCTGTGCATGGGCAGAACTGCAGGCCAGGATTTAGGTGCTTTGGTAGAGACATATGGCCTCCCAGGGCTGGCAGAGCCAGGGGTGCTGTAGGTCAAGATTGAGGTGCATAGGCACAACTGTGTTGGAGCCTAGGACCTCCATTCCTGCCCCTTCCTTTTTCCAAATGTAACTTTAAAAACCTCTTGCTCTGGCTCAGACACTGCTCTCCATGCAGATTGAGGAACATACAAGGATAGAGGGGATAAATAAAAATTATGGCTGTAGGTACTCAAATGCTTAGTGTCGCAGTAAGAAATGGAGAGACCTGATCTAGTCAGGAACTGAGATCAGAGAATGGAGTTTCAGCTTAATTCTACACTAGATAGTCAACTTTATGAGCTGCCAGCTCAGTTAGTGATTGTAATTACTGTGGACGTTTGTGCAGTTTTGGGGCATTAGCCTTTAGGGTCTTGAGAGCTCAGTTCAAATCCTGCTTTGTGGTCCAAGTGAAAGTGAATTTCATGATCTCTGCTTAGGAGAGGTGCAGGACTGGAAGAGTAGGGGCAGGTGAGGAGCATTGGCAGAGCTGTATGGGTGACCCCTGAATTGGCATAGCAGAGGCTGGTGCAGATCAGGAATGAGAGACAGCCTCAAACCGACATGAAGGCAGCTTGCACAGGCCCTGTTATGTGGCTTGACTCTAAGCCGCTGCCGCTAAACTCTATATAATTGGCAGCCCGCCTGCCTCTCTCGCGCTCTCTCTCTCTCAGTGCAAATGATGGGGCCTGGACTGCCCACAGCTCTGTCTGCACCCTTGAAGAAGTGAGCGTGAAACATGGCAGCATCAGGCATAGCCCATAGCATAGAGCTATTACATATTCTCAGGGCAACTGATGTCCATTAAACATTTGAGTGACATTGGAACAATGTACAAAATATCTACATTAGGTATCTAGCAAATCTTAATAAAAAAAAAGCCGACAAGAATGTAAATTGCACATACAATTGTGATAACGAGCTGCAGATAACATTAAAGAGATCGTATCAATTTAATGCAAGTTTAGTGCCAAGCTCTGTGATCCGCTCTTTAAAGAGCAATCCTTGTTAGGCAGTGGAATTTCAGCAGAAAGTATGTAAATTTCCTGAGCCTTCTGTACAAGCCGACTCTAAACCTACAACCTCGAGCTTCAAGAAACTGTCTGCTTCCTGGGGATGAATGAAAAGCTGCCCAGTTGCCATAATAATGATTATATCCTCTTTGTGTTAAAATAGGCAGCCCAAGCCTGCTGGCCTTTGGGTGCCTAACAAACTAGAATTAAAAATATATCTTACCACAGAGGCAACCCAGCTCAGTAAATTCCAGAACCGTAGGAGAAATCTTGAGCAATGCACCTACCAGCATATAATCATGTGACTACCCACAAGGCAAGTGAGACTGATGGAAGCAGAAGTCTTTCCCCAGGAGAATGCCTCACCTGGACACTGGTCTCTATTGCAGAGTGACTGGATACAATGGTCTTAGGCTTCATGCTCAAATATTAAAGAGCTTGAATTACGTTAGCCGAATAATAAGGAGCTAATGGGGTTACAGACACTACGTGGGCAAAGACATTGTCTGCAGCAGCTGTAGTGTGAGAGTAGCATTTGAGGATAGATTTGAACAATTCCATAACCCAGCCTAGAACTTGCAGATTGGTACTTCTATCTATGCTAATGCTTACAACAGTCTACCATGTCTTCCGGGCCAACTGACTTTTTTCCCTGTTAAATCTCTTCTTTAGAGCCCATGATTTCCATCCTATAGTGTTTTGATTTCTCCATACCCATTGCACCTACTGAGATGAATTCAGCCAAATAAGACCATCTTAAAATATTATTGTCAGAGCTGTGCAATCAGTCTCAAGCATAGTGTGTCTCTGGTCCCCTTAGTGCAGGGCATGAGTTGCAAGTGAAGGATCTGCTGCATTGCCAGGAGATCGAGGGAAGTGATTATTCTCCTCTATTCAGCACTGGTAAGGCCACATCTGGAGTATTGCGTCCAGTTTTGGGTCCCCCACTACAGAAAGGATGTGGACAAATTGGAGAGAGTCCAGCGGAGGGCAATGAAAATTATTAGGGGGCTGGGACACATGACTTAGGAGGGGAGGCTGAGGGAACTGGGCTTATTTAGTCTGCAGAAGAGAAGGGGGGGGGGATTTGATAGCAGCCTTCAACTACCTGAAAGGGGATTCCAAAGAGAATGGAGCTCGGCTGTTCTCAGAGGAGGCAGATGACAGAACAAGAAGCAGTGCTCTCAAGTTGCAGTGGGGGAAGTCTAGGTTGGATATTAGGAAAAACTATTTTACTAGGAGAGTGGTGAAGCACTGGAATGGGTTACCTAGGGAGGTGGTGGAATTTCCTTCCTTAGAGGTTTTTAAGGCCTGGCTTGACAAAGCCCTGGCTGGGATGATTTAGTTGGGGTTGGACTGGATGACCTCCCGAGGTCTCTTTCAACCCTAATCTTCTATGATTCTATGATCTCTGGCTGCTGCCTGCAATGTCTTCCTTTCCTGTGCATTGATGATAATGCAAGTGCCAATCATTGGATAAACATGAGGCTTTAAAAAAATGTGTATGGGTTTTTTCTTTGCCTTCTAGATTTTGGTTCTTTAGGGATCATGTTTTCAAGCTTTTTCCCCCTGCAATGAAGAGGGCAAGAAACGTTTTTGCATGATACCTCAGCTTTAATTTTTAATCACCTGACTCCAGGAGCTGCAGCTTTAAGGAAAATATCAAACATTGTGAGACTTGCAATAAAATCATAAAAGAGTTGGCAACACTGCATGACTTCACTTGGCCCTGTTGGTGCTGAATCAGTGAGCTTGCTTCGCATCCATTGCAGCATGAATGAATGTGCATGCACACAATTAGCCTTGTTAAGCTGGACTCTGGAAACCATTTGTATTGCATAGCAACAACAACTTTATTGAACCTAACTTATGAGCAGTTTCACATTCTGACTTGCCAATAGTTGGCATACTTTGTATGAATGAACTATCTACATATAAACAGATATATCTCTTGTGTATACTATTTCCAGAGCAATCTTCACTACTCACTTTCCACACACATAAATGGAGACTCCCATAACTTTTATAGTTGCCATTAAGGTAGCTGGGTGAGAATTTAGATCTAAAGATTCAGCTTTGCAGAGGTTGTGTGTGGGAACTGATCATAGAATCATAGAATATCAGGGTTGGAAGAGACCTCAGGAAGTCCTCTAGTCCAGTGGTTTCCAAACTTTAACAGCCCGCGAACCCCTTTCACTAAAATATCAAGTCTCACGAACCCCCTCTTAAAAATGAATATTTCCAGGGATTTTCTCCCTTACCTGAGAATAAAGTATAAAAGCAGTGATCTTGGAAGTATAAAATTTGTTTTTATGACATGCTTATTACACACTATTTATTATTTATCATTACAGTATTTTATTACATTATGAAAACGGCAACACTTTTCCAAGACCTGACTTTTGTAGCTTGTGTCACTTTGATTAAGCCTCTTATAAGACAAAGCTCCTAGGTTTCATCAAGGAGTATCAGATGTGAAACAGCATGAAGGTATTTAAGAAGCCAACTCAAAGAGTTCCTCCTACACAACATTCAGGTCTTGAGCAGTCCAGGCAAACAACGCACGTTACAACAAAGCTTAAACTTGTTCTTTATAATAATTTAAAAAACAATACTAGCAGCCTATTTAATTTTAAAAACAGCAAAAAAAAATCCACCTCCCTTTCCATTTCTTATAAGGAGTCTTGAAGTTTAAATCTCCTCAGTGTGATAGATGTGCTTGCTTTGATCTGCATAGCTCTTGGAAGTCCCTGGGGCTCCGGGCTGCTGTCCCTGTGCTGCTTGGGATCCCTAGGGGCAGCTCTGTCCACCATTAGGAAACTTTCTCCTGAGAACCCTCTGTAACATTTTGTGAACCCTCAGGGGTTCACGAACCCCAGTTCGGGAACCACTGTTCTAGTCCAACCCCCTGCTCAAAGCAGGACCAATCCCCAACTAAATCATCCCTGCCAGGGCAACGTCAAACCTGACCTTAAAAACCTCTAAGGAAGGAGATTCCACCACCTTGAGACCGTTACTCCTTGTTCTGTCATCTGGTACCACTGAGAAGAGTCTAGATCCATCCTCTTTGGAACCCCCTTTCAGGTAGTTGAAAGCAGCTATCAAATTCCCCCTCATTCTTCTCTTCTGCAGACTAAACAATACCAGTTCCCTCAGCCTCTCCTCATAAGTCATGTGCTCCAGCCCCCTAATCATTTTTGTTGCCCTCCACTGGACTCTTTCCAATTTTTCCACATCCTTCTTGTAGTGTGGGGCCCAAAACTGGACACAGTATTCCAGATGAGTACACCAATGCCGAATAGAGGGGAATGATCACATCGCTCGATCTGCTGGCAATGCCCCTACTTATACAGTCCAAAGTGCTGTTAGCATTCTTTGCAACAAGGGCACACCGTTGACTCATGTCCAGCTTCTCGTCCACTGTAACCCCTAGGTCCTTTTCTGCAGAACTGCTTCCTAGCCACTCAGTCCCTAGTCTGTAGCAGAGCATAGGATTCTTCCGTCCTAAGTGCAGGACTCTGCACTTGTCCTTGTTGAACCTCATCAGATTTCTTTTGGCCCAATCCTTTAATGTGTCTGGGTCCCTCTGTATCTTATCCCTACCCTCCAGCGTATCTACCACTCCTCCCAGTTTAGTGTCATCTGCAAACTTGCTGAGGGTGCAGTCCATGCCATCCTCCAGATCATTAATGAAGATATTGAACAAAACCCATCCTCAGGACTGATGATGGGGGGAGGAGAACCAGGTAACAGTGTTGGGAGCAATATAAGCGCTAAATATTACACAAGCAAAACAGGGCCAGCTTTGGAGAGTAGGTGTCCTGAAAAAACACACCTCAAGATAATATTTTTGCCTTTTCAAGCAATTTTCATCAAAGAAACGCAAAGCACTTCACAACACTCTGATGTGGTGGTGGTGGTGGCTGACGATCCCTACTTTCCACATGGGGAAACTGAGGCACAGTAGTTTCACATAGTGAGTGTGGCAGAGCTGGGAGTAGAACCCACATCTCCTGAATCTCAGTGCAACATCTGTAACCACAAGACCATTCCTCAAGGGTTACCACTAGACATAAAATAGTAAAACTGCTGGAGGAGACTGATGGTCCAAAGCCTCTTGTCTGAGTACTTTTTTTGTAACAGAGGCTGCTAGAGGGCCATGGGTTTTAAATGTTGACGGTCACCCTTAAATAGCCTATTTGTATAATAGTGTCCAGCTGTTCTTTGCCTCCACTGTACCAAACCACTGCTCTGCTCCTTTCTCTGCCTTCTTTTGCAACCTGCTGGAGGATATGTGCTCGAGTGCAACTAAACGACAATTGAAAAATGGAGATAGGGCTGGGAGAATGGGCAGTCACAGTCTGGGATGCCCGTAACATGATATTATGGTTGCAGGGATATATTATAGCTTGATCCCACTCGCAACTCTCCTATAGTCTCCCATTTTAAGCCACAGACCCACACATGAGCTTTTCTTAGGGAAAACCCCACAGTTCACCTCACTTTTAAATCGGTCACCATGTTACAGTACCCCGTTTCATTGACTGTATTACTCCAGCAGGGCCTGAACTCCATTGGGCCTGCCATATACTGCTGTTCAGGTGTTGTCACCAACTGATAGATGAAGGGACTTAGGACAGCTTTTTCAAAACAGTATGACCGACTGATCCATAGGTACATCACAAGTAGAGAGGCCAGAGTTAAACGCAACCACATGTTCTTTGCAGTGTTGTTGTCGTGTTGGTCCCAGAGTGTGAGAGAGACAGGATGGATGAGGTAATATTGTTTATTGGCCCATCTTCTATTGGTGAAAGAGATTCAATCTTCAGGATCTGAAGAAGAGCTCTGTGAAGCTCGAAAGTTTGTCTCTTTCACCAACAGAAGTTGGACCAGTAAAAGATATTACCTCACCTTCCTTGTCTCTCAAAGTGTGAGGCATTAAATGGACACTTTTCTCATCCCTGGAAGACCTGGACTTTGCAGATAATGTCGCTCTCCTATCACATACCCAACACCATATACAAGCAAAAACAATTCGACTCAATGCATTCAGCCAGCAAATTGGACTGAGAATCAACCGCAATAAGACAGATATCATGACCTGTAATATTGCATCACCATCACCAGTATGGATAGAGGATTATGTTCTCACCAATGTAGAAACATTCACATACTTGGACAGCACCATCCGCCAGGACGGTGGAACAAGCCAGGACATCTGGAACAAAATCAGAAAAGCCGGGAACACCTTCAGGAGCTTAAATATCGTCTGGAAATCATCAAAATACATCATCAAAATCAAACTCAAGATTTATCAGAGCTGCGTACTTTCAACGCTACTTTATAGTGCAGAATGCTGGGGAATGAGAAAGTATGACATGTCCAAACTGTCTTCGTTCCATATAACCTGTCTCAGAAAAATCCTCGATATCTTTTGGTCCAGATCAATCTCAAATCAAGATCTATTGACACAGGCAGCCAAGAGGATCTGAGCACCATCATTGCCAGGAGGCGTTGGAGATGGATCGGTCGTCTGCTTCGGGTGGAAACTGATTCCATCACCAGAGTAGCAATAAGATGGACATCTGAAGGCAAGCAAAAACAAGGCTGCCCAAAAACCACATGAAGAGCTGTGGAAGCAGAGCTGAAAAACAGGACACAGCTGGGGAACCATTGGAAAATTTGCCAGAAACAGACAGGAGTGGAGTAGCTTCATCACTGCCCTAAAAGCCAGAGGCATAACAGGAACATGTTGATGATGATGATGATGATGATGACCTTGTCTCTGAGCACATAATGTTTGACTTCAGCCTTGGCCTTTCCTTGGTAGCTCTGGGTAGGCTGCCAGCCTTGGGTTGGGTGAGGCAGCCTGCCCATGCAGCCTCTACCTCTGATTCCCACCCCCACCTCAGTTGCTGTCTCCCCCTGAATTCACAGGCTCTCTTATTCATTCCAAGATACGTTGTTCAAGATTTTAAAGTTCCTTGGTCAGATTTGGGACCTTGTACCTGGTCTGTGTGTTTCTTCAGGAGGGGCTGGCTGGGACTCTGGTATCAGTTCTTTTGTATACTAGGCAATTGAATTAAAGCCACTGCTGAGTTCCTGGAAAGCTCAACCTGGACTTAACCCTTTAAGATTCCATAGCTCTAGCCCCACAATAACCTCTAACCCTACGGAGATGTGTATAAAATTAGTCCAGATAATCCCCACACTGCTCATGCTTGAGTTTTCCCTGTGACATCACAGTGTCTCCCTTTGCCCCTTCCTCACCCAAACCAGATCCTCAATACCCCCCCCCCCCCATCCAAGCGGTTTTTATTCCCCGTACGTTGAGCAGCAGTAAAACCCGGGTTGTAATAGCAGCCCTGCTAATTATATCACTGCAGATTTATTTCATGGTAATATTATTGCTGGCCTCAGGCGTCACCACTATCATCAGAAAACATCAAATGATCACAGCTCCTTAGCTGCCTCCATTAAACCTGAGCAGAGCGTCTGGACCTGTTTTTAAGTTTGTCTTTTGATGAGAGCCAAGGATGGATGGGTTGGTGAATGTGAGGTTCACAGAATGTGCCCTGAAGGGATTCTTGCCTAGCTATAGCAGCCATAAGGCGCAGATGGCTGAATCACTAGCGGAATGCATATTTAGTTTGGGTGGCGGGGAGTTATTTTAGAGTGTGTGCACCTTTTATCTCCTCTGGACAGACCTGGCCCTCTCTCCTTACCTGAATACAGTCCTTTCAGCTGCAGCATGGGCTATGCAGTGTACCACACATGCGGGGCTCGAATTGAGGGAGGATGACTGTCCTACTGATTAGTGGAATGGACTGTGGAACTCGAGTGGGGCTGAAACTTTTTTTTTTTTTTTAATGAAAAATGTCTTTTTAACTACACAGAAATCTTGGCAATTTTCCCCCTCCTCCCGTGCTTAATTAAATGCAGCAAATAGAATAGACTAGGAGGAGTGTTTGTGTAATTAATTTCTGCCCCAGTGAGGAATCTATAACCCTCCTCCCCTCCCCTGCAAGTTCCAAGCTCTACCTACTCCTCATCAGATGAGACAGTGACCTTAAATGACAACCCGGTTTACTATGATAAATGCACAAGGTAGGTCTAGAAAACTCTCACACATTGTGCTGTCCGGTATCCTTGGTACATCCTGACATGCTGTTGTCCTGTGGAACTCACTGCCACGAGAGGTCAGTGTGTCAAATATCATGGATGGTTTGTACAATGGGCTGGATGATTTTATGATAGCAGACAGGTCCGGGTAACCAAAGCTCATGCTTCTGGGGGTCAGCTAATCACCCTATATACTGCATATAGGGCTAAATTCATGCGGGGTGGTGGGGGAGGAATCGTCATCTGACACTGATGCATTGTTTTGGTCATGCCAAAGGTGAGGTACTTGTCTAGCCAGATCGGTGGTTTGTTTCCCTGTGGGAAATCGGTAGAATGTCTGTTTTTGAACCAGCCTGTGCAGAAGCAGGACGATTATTTCTGATCTAAGGTTTAGCCAATGTTGAGAGCACTAGGTGGTGACTGATCAATCAAGGGTCCCTGTCAAAATCTATAAAAATAGCTCAGTTGCTATTGACTTTACAATCTCTGGCTGTAAAGGCTTCTTTGGTTACTGGGAGACAAGCTGAGGTAGCAGAATGAATGGGCCAAAAATCTTGACTGAGATGGGGTCAATAAATTACATGCAGACAAAAGACACTTTACGCTCAGACTGCATCAATCTCCTAGTAATTTCAGCAAAACAGTAAGAGCAGAAATAGGCTGATAATTATTTAAATTGAACTCCGAGCCTTGAATATTTTTCCTCAAGTAACAGCTCTTCAGCACTTGTCCAGATGAGTGCTAATTTATCCAAATGGAAAGGTTTATTAAACATGTCAGCCAGTGCTTTAGTAATATTTAGGACAGCAATTTTACTTTATTATATCTTTTTAACAAAAGAAGCACTGGGCTGCTAGAACCAGGCTGTTCATTGAAATCATCCTACAGGGAATATTGGAGCCAGTTCTTAGCAGGGAGACCTATCATCCATGCCCAGTCATGACTTACATTACCATTGTTTTCATTCAGTTTTGCCTCTGAGTTGTGTGCAAATCCGGGACCTGACTCAGTGGTGTTAAGCACAGAAAACTCTCACTTCAGTGGTGTTGCAGATGCTCAGAATCTCTCCAGAACAGCTATTTGGGGGTGTTACTACAGGCTGCCACTATTGGAAATACTGAAACGGGCACAAGCTCACACAAATTAAACGGACTCTGAATCAGGCTCTCAAGTCAGTGGGAGTCTTTCTGCTGACTTCAGTGGGCTTTGGATGAGCCCATAAAGAAATTAGTTTCACCTCCCTTCTCGTCCTTGCCACTTGTTGTTCTTTGTAGTGCCCCATATTTGCCATCTCTATTGTCACTTGTTTGAGAAACACAAACACCCAAGAAAGATGGAAGCCTACCAGTGTCCATCTTCTATAACCAAAGGAAGTCAATCCTGTAGCTTTTACAGATCTGACCCTAATGGATGAGCCTTTCTTTGTTCACATTTTGTGATGATGTAAGCAAGTACACAGGTGAATGCACAGGTAGGTAGATACAGTGTGTAGGTTTTGTGTGCTGTGGCTGAACACAGGTAAGAATATAGGTGCTTAGTGCAATAGATTCTGGGCTGATGGATCCACAAGCTGCTGATGCAGAGGTTTTTATTCATAGCTTAGTACCAGTCCATGGGTATTTGGTGTAATGTTGCTAAATGTGGGTAACTATGCAGGTGTTAATTATTCAGTATAGAAAGGAGGTGACACCTTTCTACATATGGTACAATGTAGTGATAGCTCATGGTCATTATTCTTTGTCATTTGTTTCTTGCATATTACAAGATCAGCATTCCTCAAGCTGGTCTGGGGACAATCTAATCTTAGCTGAGATCTGTTCAGTGCATCTCTGATTATGTTTGGCCATGTAATTCTATCAGGGTTCTCTCTGGTGAGCCACCCTGTTGTGGTGCAGTTCCTTTGATGCTCCTGTTAATATTCCAAATATATTCTTTCTTTTGTAGATTTGAGGGAGAGTATCCCAAAGCACAGTCGGCCAAGATTTTATTAAAGTGTATAAGAAGTTTTCTCTATGTATATATCTCTGTGACCAAAATGCTTGGCTCTGTGGCTTCTTCCAAATATGTGGGTGGAGCTGGAGCAGTGGGTGTACATTGTTGAGCTGCTAGAATGAAGTGGAAACATGTAATTACTTTATATTGAAAATCTCTCCATGCTGGGGAGATGGTTATAGTGTCTGAATCCTTTTCAGAGAATATCTGCCCCAGGACTGTCTTCTGTGATGCTTTGAAATTCTGCTGTGTCTTCCAGCCATTCCCCCCTCTCCAAAGAAACGGACGGCCTTCCAGGGTCAGACTTTCAGAATTGTGCTGCCCATGGCTGGTGTAAGACCCGAGCCTGCAAAATAATGAGGTGGAATTTTCTAAAGGGCTTGGTGCTGGCTGGACTCTGCCCCCATTGAAGTCAATAGTAAAACTCCCTTTGGCTTCAGTGGGAGCTGAAGGTGTTCAGCACTCTGCGTGGTCTGGCTGTAAGGCAGCCTGCCACCTGCTGAAGGGACTCCGCTGTTGGTATGCAATACATTCACTACTAACCCTGGTTCCTGGTCAGTGCTCTGAGGAGTGGTGGAAAACCCCCAAGGGCACTGCCAATGTGCTGTAAGTGTTCCTGATGCCACATTTTTAAAAATCATTTCCATCCTGTTTTAAAATTCAGTGTTGCAGTGTCTGGAGCTCTTTCTTCTAGGAAGGGACTTGGGAGGAGAGCCTGGTAGAGGTCTATGTTGTAAATTCTTCTTGTGGCTGCATGGCTCCAGTCTATTTCTAACACAAAGCTTTTCGCATGGGGCTCAGGTTTGCAGGGGATTTCTCAGGCCTTTAGTACCGCATCAGAAATGTCGGGGTACTTGGCCATGCCAGAGGTATGGGGGCAAAGGCTGTGGGTGCTATGACATGACAGTGATGTTGAATGGCCCAGAGGAGGAACTGCCCTATCTAGACAGCCTGCAAAAAACACAGATCCTGAGTTCCTGATCCCTCAGAGACCCTTCAAGTAGGTGGAATATTCTTTATATGATTTAAAATTTTGCTTCATGTCATGTTTGGGAGGTCAGACTAGATGATCTGGTGGTCCTGTTTGGCTGTGAACTCTGTGATGATTCTGGTTTCCCGCAGGTAGCCAGGAAATCCAGTTGTGGAGTGGCTGAGAGGAAACTTGTCTTTTCCATTTCCTCATGTAGACAAGTATGAGGTCAAGGCATCCTGTGTCCTACTACTGACCCCCACCCCCTTTTAGATCAGGATCCTACATATGCCAGGCACAAAGTGGCCCATAGGACAAGGAGCACGGAGAGCGTGTTTGCTTGGTTGGCTCTGCCTAGCAGCAAGCTGGAGGTCTAAGAAGGGACCATGAGCTCCGTGTCACCTCAGCCCTGCCCATTCTCCTCTCAGCCCCTGCTTTTGAGAGTTAGGCAGTGGATACCTAATGGGCTGGAGGAATGATTCCTGATAAGGGTGGAGGATGATGTCTGGCGTCTACATGCGCCCGTGTGTTGCCTCCACTCATGCTTGGCTTTGTGCTCCTTGCTGTGTGCCACACAAGAGTTTATGCCTGGGGTTTATGAGCTACGTGCAGCCAAGTGCGTTTTTCTGCCAGGCCTCTCGAGTCCTTGCAGTAGCAGAACTGATTTCTCAAGTGCAGTGCCACTTTCACAAACTATTTTGTGGCTCAGGTGACCCCTTGCTAATGAGCCCTGCTCTGTGCCATTGCAGTGATACCTGGCTGCTGGAACTTTTAGCCAGTCGGAACCCTCTCTTCATATGGTCTGTTTTTATAAAGGTTTGTAATACATGGCTGCTGAAAACCGTTCCAGGGGAGCAGACAAACATAAAACCCACCTATTGCTATTGATTTCCCATCATGCAGTCCTGTCGCTATTTACTGTCTCTGGCAGCCCGTTAATAGGAATATGAAATTCTCCGAATAGGGAATAGAAACGAAAATCATTTAAAAGGGAAACACTCACCCTCTGCGTTATGGGGAGAGCACGTTCTGAAGCACCTGCCATCCCAGGGGAATGTACATCCTGACACCTCATTTAAAATAGAGATGGAAATAGAAAGATACGGGAAGGGGCCAAAAGGTTTGATATCCTCCCAGTTTTCTTTTTTAAAGTTTTAGCAAATAGAAATGAAACAAACTCTAAGATTCCATATTGCTGTTCCACACCCCTTTATTCCACCCTAGTCATAGCATAGGATTCCCTGCCCACCCTTCTGATGGTCATTTAGGTTTTGTCTAAAATAAATCCCAGACAAAGGCCATCCAGATTAAATGATGGTTCTGCTGCTTCACTGTGCCTTGGAAAAGGATGGACGTTTGGTGTCTGTATGAAGCTCTGTAGCTGTATTCTGGTGGCACTACGCTATAACTCCTCTGGAGAGGGGGATTTAGCTACAGTCTGTGTGTACAGACTTGCCGCAGTAGTGGTAGAGCTGTTCCAAGACAGGGCGCTGTGTGTGGCTACAGGGTTGTGATGTTGCGTTCCAGGAGCCCACTGGGACCTATGTGACTGGACGGCAGGCACAGAAGTCACTGTCGTCCAGGGCCCTGTGAACTCCGATTCAGTGTCTGCAGCCATAGGGTTTGCCATTTCAGGTATCTGCTGCAGCAACCCTGCTCCTCTTTGCTTTGGGGGCAGGTTTGCTGGCGCCGTCCCCTCCCTTCAAGGCAAGGTGTAATCAAGCCAAAAGCTTTTGTATTCACAGATTTAAGATCCCCACTTGATTGCCTGCTCAGCCCCCCTACTCCCTGTTCCCAGAGCCAGAAGGTAGTTGGTGCCAGGCCCGTCCCAGCAGCTAGAAAGAGTCGGGTGGGAAAGGAGCTGGAAGGAAGGAATGTGGCATCTTCACCCCAAGTTCTTTATCAAGGCTCCCTCTATCCCTTTAGTGGGAAAGTGATAGAGGATCCTGTGTCGAACTGACAGGACCAGCGTGGCCCATGATGCTGCAGGGTGTGGGAAGTGCCTTCTGTGGTTGCAGCACTTGGTACTGTGGCCACACAGCTGCACTTCTAGGGAAACAATCATACTCCTCTCCTGCCCTATTGAGGGGCCCACGCGGGGTGGTTTGCAGACTCTGTACCTCTATCTAGCCTCTGAGATTCATTAGATTTCTTAACCACCCTCCTTCAACAATAAAGAAATTCATATAGTGATAAAACGTTCGTCTGACTACTCAGGCTTTCATTGGTGACAAACGCCCCGATCCGGCAAAGCACCGAAGCACATGCTGAACTGTAATCGCCCAAGTAGTCAGGCTGATGTCGATAGGATTGTTCATGTGCTTCAAGGTGGGATTTTTAAAGGTATCTAAGGGATTGCACCCCTCACAAGCTCTAGGTTGTTGAGCTCTGTAGGTTTAAGATCAGAGTGTAGTGTAGAGGTAGAAGGGGCCTCAAGAGGTCACCAAGTCCAGCCAGCCCCCTGTGCTGAGGCAGGACTGCACAAACCTTGGAAGCACCAAAGGATTTGAATTCTGTTCTGAGTTGTTCATTTACTGGTTTATATTCATAGGGAGGAAGAAGTATAAAATGAGTAAGATAGGGAGATGTGGAGCTGAGCTGAACTCATAGCTTTTGGTCCTCCAGTTTCCAGAGCGGACCAGTTTGCAGGAGGAACATAAGTGAGGGTTTTCCTGGCAGGAGGTCATTCTCTAGCACTCTGCTTAGGTGCATGGGGCCAGATCCGCAGCTGGCATATGGGGAACAGCTGCATTGACTTCAGTGGAGTTTCCTGCACTTGTACCAGCTGAGGACCTGGGCTCTGGAGTCTAGTGTACCTCCATCCACAGTACAGCCTCACAACTCTCACTGCAGGTCTCTGGAGAAAATTCCACCCTTAAAGTAAATCAATTACTGAAGCACTCTGATGGATCATGGCCTAGCTGTACTAGGGTTTGGAGTGAGTGGCAGGTCTGAGGCATGTGCTAATTGGGTAGAGAAGCTCTGTGATGTTTATGGTTGGCTTTTAAAATGGGGGAATAACCCTTTGTGGCAGGGCTAGTAATGCGCCCTTCCCTGGAGAGATGTAACTGCAACAAAGCACTTGCTTTCTAACCTTTCCCCAGGATATCTGCAAGCTTTCTACCAGACAAGACTCTTTCCAGTGGCTGATGAGGCAAAAAGGAAGGGGACTGATTGGATGTGTTATTGCGGAAGGCTGCTGGCTAATTTACCTAATCCTTAGCACTGAGGAAAAATTCTAAAGTGCCTCCTCTCATCACACGGCAGCTGCAATTTACATTGGAAGGGAGAGAGGTGTGTGTGTGTGTGTGTGTGTGTGTGTTTGTTTTTTAATGCACAGCTTGATTCTCCCCCTCCCGCCCCCCCATCTCTTGTTTTTGGGGTTTAGAAAATAAACTAACTTCCACTTTTATTTGCTCCCATCCCATCTCACTCTCTTCCCTGAGTGAGGGGAAATGATGTGTTTTGCAGTAAGAGATCAAACCTCCAGGGACACTAGTTATTTCCCAGATAGAGGAGGAGCCATTTTGCAGACTCCTGGGAAGGTTAAATTTCCTTCCAAGGACTCGAGTGGTTGGAGGGGGATTCTCCATTAGAGCCTATATGTTTTAAATAAATGTAATGATCCTTCCCTCCTCAAAAAGCAACAGAGGGTCCTGTGGCACCTTTGAGACTAACAGAAGTACTGGGAGCATAAGCTTTCGTGGGTAAGAACCTCACTTCTTCAGATGCAAGTAATGGAAATCTCCAGAGGCAGGTATATATCAGTGTGGAGATAACGAGGTTAGTTCAATCAGGGAGGGTGAGGTGCTCTGCTAGCAGTTGAGGTGTGAACACCAAGGGAGGAGACCTTACCCACGAAAGCTTATGCTCCCAGTACTTCTGTTAGTCTCAAAGGTGCCACAGGACCCTCTGTTGCTTTTTACAGATTCAGACTAACACGGCTACCCCTCTGATACTTCCCTCCTCAGTTGTTCATTTGCTGCTTTTGGGGCTGTGGAAGCTGATTCTTCTAACAAGGTTAGGATTCCCTCTTTAAAAGGCCTCGTATTTCCTGTAGGGATTTGGTGCATGGGAAACATATGCTCTTTAATGGGATTGTCCTTCTGAACAGAGATTGATTAAAACAGCCTCAGCTGCACCCTCTGAGGAAGAGGGATGTGGCTGAGAAACAGCTGGTTACAAAGCAGGTTTGCCCCAGTGCTGAAACTTTAATGATTGGCATTGGGGGGACTTGTTCACTCAGAGCAGAATCACACATGATTCCTTCCAGCAATTTGGGCTGGGGCTGCCTTTGTATTGTTGCTCCTTTTTGACCTGAGCTGCTTGCCAGTGTTCAGGGGCTTGTGGGTGGTTTCTGTTGGGGGGAGAAATTCATGATAGGTATTTCTTTGCAATCCTGTCTTTTTGGCAAAGAACGTTCACAAAGTCCAGTTTCCTGGGCCACAATAGGAATTGAGCGGGAGGCAGTTTCTCTGCTCATAGTTTCAAGCCTCTTTCCAGTCAGCACTCTGCCCCAAAAGCTCTCTCTAGACTTTTTCTCAGGGCCACATTTCCAGTCCCTCTCTTGCTGCCTGCTTGACTTTTTGGCCGATTCTCTCTCTGTGGCTGCTTCTGGGTGCTTCTGCTCACAGAGACACACTTCCATCAAACAACGCCCTGCGAAACCCCGCCACCTACATATCTGGGCTCCTGACCGGCCTGGCTTGCGGCCTGTGTTCTGCGTTGGGGCTTCTGTTTCAGTATCTTACTCCAAAAAGAAGATTAATTGCTTCTTATATTTATCCTGAACAAAGGGCGGCTGTCATGGCCACCCAGCTTCGAGACTTCACCCAAACTCCGTCATACCAGCGCAGTGCCATGCCTCACTGGGTACTGCAACCATTTTGTAGCAGTGGCCATCTTAGTCTGGCCCAGCTCCCTCATGCTACCCCTGAGACCTCACCTAGGCTTCCCCATTGTTCAGTTCTTCTTTTCTACTATGTTTCCAGAGCCTGGTGCCATGTGTGCACCATTTGCTCCCTCCCACTGTGGGTTGTGGGACTGTGTCCCTTCCATAATCCAGCTCTGAGCTGTGTATCTGATGGGTACAGACCACAATGGCTGGGGACTGATGGTTCCCTGTAGCTGGGAATTAACCCGTCTGGATGTGATAGAAACCACCCTTCTATTTGACAGCAAGGAGCAAAGTGAGCTGCTGTGCTCTGAGCAGAGGGAGGAGGTTTGTTGAGAGAGCAGTAGCAGAACCAGGGACACAGAAGACTGCATATAAGATGCCAGGTCCCAAGTCCCCGTCGAGCTGACCTGAAGGAAAGAAGCTGCCAATGACTTGGTTGCAGTCCCCGAGGAATGCCACCTCTCTGACTTTATTTTTAGAGCACGACTCTACGTCCCATAGAGCAATGCATGCGGGAGCTAAAAAAAAAAATCTGTTAAACTTATTCCCATTAGGGTATAGCAGACAACCCAACCGGTCCCATTCAAACCGCTTTGGCAGAGAAGATGAAGCACAGATCAATGTTTTCTGCCTGAAAGATACTAGGCGACCTCTGTCAAGACACTATTACTGAGAAGCCCAATGGAAAGGAGAGAGTCAGAATAGTGAAATTATGCTGTACCAGACTGCACTTTCAGCAGAAGAATGGACAAAATAAAGAATTCAGTGAAACTATAAATGGGGGCACGAGTAATGCCAGACAGTCATCAGCAATGCATTCAGAGCACAATTACAAACACAGGGAGACTGAAAGGGGCTACAGCTCCATCAGAGAGAGAATGAGTGCTGTTGGAATTGACCATAGCCTGGGAAGAATACTGAGTGGGGGAAAGTGGCCTTCATTGTATAGATTGGACAAAAAGACCCCGGTGACGTGCTCTGCCAAAACCTAGGTGATTAATGGCTGGCTGGCTGAACGACAGAGAGCACAAATGCAGGCAGTGGTCATGCTGGCCCGGGTCAAGCTAAGAAAATGGGTAAATGAGTGCAGTGCTTAAGAGAGGAGTGCTCTGGGGTCAGGTCCATTAGATAGCCAAGCTGCTAAAAGAATAGGTCTCTTCAAGGCGTGCACTGTCCCTGCTTCTAGCGGTAATGTATTTAATGGAGTGATGGGGATTGTCTTGTCCCAGGTAAGGTTTTATATGCTCTCTCTTCAGAGCCGGAGAGCCATTCCCCAAACCTCCCCTTCCTCAGTTTAACTCAGAATTTGGAGAGCCCTTTTATCCTGCTGTAGAGAATCCAAGACAGACCCAGCACATGCCGCTGTTACTAACTCTCTGAAAACAGGCGGGTCCAGAGGGAGGCGGTTCTAGCTATCTGCAAAGGACAGCAAGATGCTTTATACAGACACAGGGCACAAACTTCATGGTAGTTCCATCCCAATCCATGGCCAGATTCATCAAGGAAATGCCTTAAGGTTTGGTCTCCGATGTCTCCTTCAAAGACCTTTAACGTGGTGCTTAATCCATTTCAACCTACTTATCGAGGCCGTGGTGGAGGACTTTGATTTATGTCTAGGGCCCTACCAAATTCACGGCCCTGAAAAATACGTCATGGACTTTGAAATCTGATCTTTTGTATGCTTTTACCTTATACTAAACAGATTTCCCAGGGGAGACCATTGTTTCTCAAATTGGGGGTCCTGACCCAAAGGGGAATTGCATGGAGGTTGCAAGCCTATTTCACAGGGGTTGCAGTATTGCCACCATTACTTCTGCACTGCCTTCACAGCTGGGTGGCTGGAGAGTGGCAGCTGAAGGCTGAGCTCTGCAGGCAGCAGCGCAGAAATAAGAGTGGCAATATCAGACCATGCCATCCTTACTCCTGTGCTGCTGCTGGCAGCGTCTCTGCCTTCAGAGCTGGACTCTCAGCCAGCAGCCGCTGCTCTCCAGCTGCCCAGCTCTGAAGGCCGCGCCGCCTCCAGCAGCAGAGCAGAAGTAAGGGTAGCAGTACCACAGGGCCCCCCCCCTCCTTTTTGGGTCAGGACCCCTACAATTACAACACTTTAAAATTTCAGATTTAAATAGCTGAAATAATGAAATTAACTATTTTTAAAATCAAATGACTGTGAAATTTACCAAAATGAACCATGAATTTAGTAGGGCCCTAGCTATGTCCCTTAAAGTTCTCCATCTAGGAGCTATCTGTTGGACTGAGAGAGCGGGGAATGCCAGACTCTGTCCTGTAAGGAGCCCTCTCTGCCAGCAAGACAAGTTGATGCTACAAGCAGTACCATGCCCTATTCCTGAAGCCATTTCAGCTTTCCATGGGAGCCCAGAAGAGGCTTTCCTTTCCGTACTTCCAAATAATAATGAAAGGAAGGTCCACACCTTGGATGTGAAAATTGTACCTCAAAAGGCCTCTAGCTGTTGAGATCACAGGTGGTGTGTGCTCCCTGGGAGGAGATATGGAAAGTCAAGAGAAGGTGACTTTCATAGCACCTGAAAGATTGGCCAGGCTTATCAGAGAAGTGGAAGATCTGTTAGAGAAGTGGAAGATCTACACCTGGCTTACTTTTTAAGATTAATTCAACCATTGCAATAGCTGCCTTCTTGGCCAGGAAGTCAGAGGCTTCAGATTTGTAAAGTCGGCCCTTGGGGTTTCTAAGAGTTTGTTCGTAACTCTGAACAAAACATTGATTGTTTTTTCAAAAGTTTACTACTGAACGTTGACTAAATACAGCTTTGAAACTTTACTATAGAGAAAAAAATGCTGCTTTTAACCATCTTAATTTAAATGAAACCAGCACAGAATCAGTTTCCTTACCTTGTCAAATCTTTTTTTTAAACTTTCCCTTTATTTTTTAGTAGTTTACATTTAGCACAGCTGTGTACTGTATTTGCTTTCTTTTGTCTTTGCTGCTGCTTGATTGTATACTTCTGGTTCCAAATGAGGTGTGTGGTTGACCAGTCACTTTGTAACTCTAAGGTTGTACTGCATAAAGTTAATTAGTGGAACATTGTCATAGTGTGTGACCCATTGCTCTTTGTTTCCAGCCCATCAGTCAGTGTGACTTTGTTCTTATCCGAGTCAACAGTAGTTCATTTGTGAGAATAAGATTTTTGAGGTGCTGAATTAAAGGCTTTATTATAATCTGAATGTCACATCTACCACTTTCCTCTCCTTGCTGATTTTGTAATTTTATATATTTAAAAAAGCAATCAACTTTGCTACACTATTATTGCTGCTGATTGTTCAATTCCATTATCCTCTAGCCTCTTAGATCTTTTTCTTAATGTTTGTTCCACTATTTTACTAGGGGTTGAAATGAGTCTAATTCCCAAGGTACTCTTCTTTTTTCCTTTTTAAAATTTAGATTAAACAGATCAAGGTTGAGTATTGAATATCAGAGAGTCAATAAAACAGAACTATGGCAACTAACATACCTTTCTCCAGAAGACCATTGGTGTGTTTCTTTCCCCCCTTGCTCCTAATGAAGGAGTGTAAGGGCGTCTGGGGTAATGAAAAATTCAGCGCAGGTCAAACAAACATTTCTTAATAGGAAGTATTATTAACTTGTGGCACTTGCTGCTCCAGGATGCTGTTTGAGGCAAAAAAGTTAGTAAGGCACAAAAAAAGATTAAATATTCTTATGAACAAGAATAATGGACCTGATTCTGCCACCTTTTATGTGCCGTAATAGTCCTTAATCCCTGAAGTGGTGACTCTCTGGAAATCATTGGGTGTGTTCCATGTGACGAAGGCTTTCAAGATCAATCCCAGCATCTGTAAAATGCAGCATGATAATGGATGTAAATAAGAGAGGCTATTCTGCCCCCTGCTTCAGGAGGAGATCAGCCAGTCACCGGCTAGGATCTCTCCATTGGGTGGTACAGCATATGTAAGTGCAGCATTGAGGGCAGGGTGTATTGTGTCTTGCTCCCAAAGCATTAGTAAGATGTAACGATTGGTGGGACACTGGGCCAGTTGTACCATAGCAACTCCTCTGTTCTGAAAGAAGTGTCGAAAGAAGGGCACTTCTTTGACCGTTCCCCTCTGTGCTCCCGGGGCGCATGGAGGGGAGACCCTTGCAGGTAAAAACACAGGTAGTGTCAGGAATCAGGGCCTGCAGGCTCAGCCAGTCTCCGAGCAAGCTAACGAGTGCTACAGACGAATAGTCGGCTGCCTGACTGGTTGGAAGAGTCAGCAGACTGGCTCTTAAGCCTATCAGCTGCAGTTCAGGGCTGCTCATAAGAACAGCCATACTGGGTCAGACCAAAGGTCCATCTAGCCCAGTATCCTGTCTTCTGACCGTGGCCAATGCCTGGTGCCCCAGAGGGAATGAACAGAACAGGTAATCATCAATTGATCCATCCCCTGTCGCCCATTCCCTGCATCTGGCAAATAGAGGCTCAAGACACTATCACTGCCCATCCTGGCTAATAGCCTGTAGCGGGGCGGCCTGGCTCCCCGGCGCCCCTGGAAGGGACGAGCCAGAACAGCCGCCAGAGTGGGCGGAGCCACCACCACCTGTCTCCGCCCCCCGGAAGTCAAGAGGCGGGACAGGAAGTATAAAGGCCAAGCCACAGCGCTCAGTAGCTGGCCGGCAGCGGGAGAGGACAGACGCTGGTGCCCGAGCTCCCGCGGGCCTGAGCCTGCCGACAGCCCGGTATCCTGAGGAGGACTGTCCGAGCCTGCCGAGAGCCCGGTATCCAGAGGAGGGCTGGCCTAGCCTGCCGAGAGCCCGGTATCCTGAGGAGAGGTCTGAGCTTCCCCCTGCCGAGGGCCCAGGGGGAGCGACAAACCTACCTGGTGCTCGGGGCCCGGAGGAGCCCATGATCTGGGACACGGCAGACGAGACTCAGGATGAACAGGTACCCATGGAGGAGGAGATGGGAAGTGGCCCGGGGATAGCAGACCCCGAACCCATGTCAGTGTGTTGCGGTCAGGATCCCCACTGACTGCGCGGCAGACGGACTGCTGCAGATAGGGCCCCGGGCTGGAACACAGTGGAGTGGGTGGGCCTGTTTCCCCCCTGCCACCCAGTGTCGGGTGGCAGTCTCTCCTCCTCCTTGTCTAAGAGGCCTGGGCCCCTGACAGCCCATTTGTTTGCTTGTTTGCTGCCCCGCCCTGACCTAGGGCCTGGGCTATCACAAACTGTGCTCAGTCCCTGCATAAGGGCCTGAGCCCTGAACTGTTACTTGTGTGCTCACTCCCTGCATAAGGGCCTGAGCCCTGAACTGTTATTAGCTTTGTAGCGGGGCGGCCTGGCTCCCAGGCGCCCCTGGAAGGGACGAACCCCACCCCGGAACTACTACATAGCCATTGATGAACCTGTCCTCCATGAACTTATCTAGTTCTTTTTTTAACCCTGTTATAATGTTGGCCTTCACAACATCCCCTGGCAAGGAGTTCAAGAGGTTGACTGTGCATTGCGTGAAGAAATATGGTACTTCCTTTTGTTTGTTTTAAACCTGCTGCCTATTAATTTCAATTGGTGACCCCTAGTTCTTGCTCAAAGCATTTGCCCATGGCTGTGATAGCTCCTGCTCCTGCTTGTTCCCTGCCTTGCGCCACTCCAGATAACCTGGTTCTGACCCTGGGCTCCGATTCCTCACCTCTGACTCCGGCCCTGACCCTTGGCTTTGGGATTTGGCCTCTCACGCATGTTCTGACCTTTGGCTCCCATTCCCGGTTACAGATTCCTGATCTAACCATTGGGCCTGACTCCTGCTCTGACCATTAGGCCTGAGTTCAGCTCCCCCCACTAGGCACCACCACCCATGGCCCAGTCATGTGACACACTGATAATTTTGGGAATGATACTTCCATTGGGAGCAAACCTCCCCTGAAGCCCAGCTGGCATTTCAGTGGTTCTGGGATGGTTCTTGTTTATGTGGACAACCCTGTAGTTGTGGCATTTCAAAGAGTGAGTCCGCAAAAGGTGCCAGGTGTCCCAGGAACAACATGATGGAGTGGGCTGTGGTGACAGCTTTGGGCCCGTCGTATCTGTTTCCCAGGCAGCCGCACTTCTGCATCTCTAACAGCCAGCACGGCTTCTTCTAGTTATTTCAGGTGCATTTTAGCAAATGAACCTGGGAAACGTGGCAGAGGGCTCCAAGTAGTTATGCTAGGGTAACCAGGCACACACCTTGGAGGAGATCCTGCCACCTAGGTTCTGCATGGGGAAGGAGAAGGGTGCATAGGGAGCCCAGGTATCAGAGGGTGAAAGTTAGCTGGTCTCACTCCTGCTGCCCTGCGCACCCTTGCAGGAGGCCCATCTGGCCTCCCAGCTGGCTACTGCACACACACTCCGTGCCTTGGCTAGTCGGGGACATGCAGTGCTTCCTTTCCAGAGCCTCAGCAAACTGCATGTCACCTGCCCACAGCCTATCTGATGGGATGCTGATGGGTCATCAGGATTTCTGGAGAAAGGGAGGCATCTGCCCCTCTCCTTCTTGGAGAATTGTTTTTGATCAATGGCTGAGAAAATGGAAAGGAGAGAGATGAATTAACTTGCAAAATGTGCATCACTCTAATGGGATTTTAAGATGTTTGGGGTCCCCCCCCCCGCTTTGCTTATGCTTTTATTTTTTTTCTCCCTTAGAAATTAAAAGGCAGTGTCTTAAACAGTAAATGTATTTTTATGCATTATATCTATTATATGCATTAAAAGATCTTGACCATCCATTTCCATCTCTTGGAAGAAAAGTAATACATTGTGCCAATTAGGATTCAGTGTGTGGAAATTAGGGTGTCTATGAAGGCATTTTCTCTGATTGCTTGCATTTAAGTCTGATTATGCTCAAATCACCCAAACATCAGAGAGTACTATGCAAAGTGTAATAATCTATCATCAGAAGCAGGCATGCAGAGAGGCAGCTTTTAACTTTAGCAATACCAAAGAGTCAGTGTTTGTGCATCCCCTTTTCAAAACACTGGTCTGCAAGGAAGCCACACAGACAGATGTCTTGGCACTGTTACAGCAGCACAGCTAGGACATCTTTAGATCGGAGAGGTTTACATTTTCTGGGCACCCAAATAGAACAACCTGGGTTGAATTCATCCATTGAAATGTGTGGCATTACATCAGGGATGAATGTGGCCCATTCAGCTTAAGATACTTAGGCTCTGATGAAAGATTACGTGTCTTAAAAGAATGAAGCAGAAGTCTGTGCATTTAACATAATTACAGCTTGCCTGCTATCCTCATCTCAGAACTAAGGATCTGTTGTGTTTTTCACTATAGAGACCAGTTTGGAGGCACTTTCTCCATCTGATGATGTATGTCCCAATGCCAACTGGGGGATCTATTGCAAACTCCATCCCCTGCAAATTTTACGTTAAATTAGCTGTGCCATACCCTGGGCAGCTACTGGCTACTCCTTAGGATATTGGTTTACTTTGCATCCATTATTGCACTGAGGAACCCATCCAGCAGTGTTTATTCAGCCCATTGAATCCTATGGGGGTAAGACAAGCTACAGGATTTGACGCATAACCAGTAGGCTCCAGGGTGAGAACAGCTCGATCTGAATCATAATGGGAGCTTTGTGTAGCACGCTAGGGTGGAATATTCTAAGGGTGTTCTGTAAAGAAGGCTGTATGCTCGCACTTTTGTAAATGTAAGTAAAGTTCACCTCCTTGGGAATTACACGCATGAAATGCACAATAGGATGGGAAATACCACTGATATCAGTGAGGCTGTTGGTGCTGAATGTTAATTTACAGTGTAACTATTCCCCAGATGTATGTAGTGTTGGGCCCTTCGGGACAGATGCAGAGGTGTGTTAGTAGGGTACATCATCCTGTCAGCTTGCAGAAGTTTTGGAGCACTTGAAGTTATAATATTTTGTTTTCTCATATCCTCAACAAAGGTTTCCCTATGTCCTCAGTGGATGATTTCCCTTCATCTCTGCCCTGTGCATTGGCATAACCTAGTTTGATGAAAAAAACTTATGATTTCTTCCCATCAACCTGACTCTTGATTGACCAGAGGGCGCAGATAACAAGAGGCTGAGCTAAGAAATTGAAAGCCAGGTCTTCTGAGTGTAGCACATTAACCCCAGGACTCCTGGAGCAGCACATAACCTTTTGCTAAGGTTCTGTCAGTTAGCTAGACCAATGCATAAAGTGACACACACACTTATCTTGGGGAGTATTCTCAATTGTGGTCTTAATCTACTGAATAATAACACTGGATCATTTGCTGGCAGTGTCTCCAATGTCACCTACCTCCAATGATTATGGAGTTTTAAGGACTCTCCTATTGACTGCAGTGTACATGGAGGCAGGTATTTTCCTTCCTTCTGTCCTACCACTGTAACCCTTCTGCAAAGGAAACGAAATAACAGAACTTCACTAGCGATTCGGTGATGTGAGCTGGAGATCTTGTTCACGCTGAGAAGCTCTTATTTGTGGGCAGGGACTGTGCTTCTTAATCAGTTATCTTAGGCCACTTCCTCTCAGGCAAACATCCAAGTTTCAGAAACTACTGCTACCAGTGGCTACCTTGTGGGCAGGCCCAGGCAGACAGGCCAAGGACTGAAGAGGAATTTCTCCATGTATCGCTAGAGGACCCATCATTACGATTTATCACTATGCACTAGGGACTTTCCAAACACTTATATGGTTGCTGCTCACAATATCAGAGCTCACAGCCTAAGGACCCATCTAGATACCAAATACAAGAGTGTAAACCATATCAATGCGGCCGTTTTCTCTACCCCTCCCTTAGTTTCAGGTCATCATGCCAGGAGGAAAGTATCTGTGGTAATTAACCATTGGAACAATTCACCCAGGGTTGTAGTGGATTCTCCATCACTGGCAGTTTGTTAATCAAGATTGGATTTTTTGCAGGGGGGCATTTCTTAAAGATCTGTGCTAGTTCCAAGGGAATTATTTTGGGGAAGTTCTATGGCCTGTGCTATACAGGAGGCCAGACCTGATGATCACAATGGTCCCTTCTGGCCTTGGAATCTATGAATCTGTGATCTCCATCAGCATGGGGATGCAGCTTCCCACCCAGCTGTGTTACCTCTCAATGTAGAGGAACTGCAGTGTGGGAGCTTCTACAGCCTGTGCTGCCCCAGTTCTGTGGCTAGACAGAAGGTTTACCTTCCAGGGCCACCACCTATCCGGCACCTTTCCACCATAGCTCAATTCAAACAAATTTTAAAAAAGAAACCCCAGACTTAAGCCGCTAACTTAGATTCACTAGAGCAAGGAAGTGATTTAAGGCTGTTTGTCATCTCCCTCCTATGGTGCCAGGATTATTGCAGCCTGAACGTGTGAAATCACACACTGCTCTGAGATCTCTGCAGTACTCAGGTACTGGGGGATAAGCAGAGGATGGAGTGGCAGCCGTAACTCTGAATCCACTCCCCCATCCCCTTTCCTTCCGCTTTTGTGCAGCTGCTGGTGATTTAAATTGTCAAATAAATGAATGCATTAAGGTAACTCAGAAATATGGTCTTAAGAAGAAGAGGGGCACCGTCTCCCTGAAATATGATGTTGAGCTAGCAGAATATTCCTCTTGAGAAGGGCCTTAATAGCCCTTTGATGCCTCTAGTGAGTGTGAGTTATAGGTCTTTCAGCTCCATGAAAGAAATGGAACCATCATCCTTCAACTAAGCAAGATTACCTTGTATGTGTTCACATAGCAAAATGTCTCCTGAAGTCACAGCGGGTCATCACTGGATAAACACTTTCACATCATTCCCGGCGCAGTCCTTTCCCGTTCCGTTAACGACGGCAGGCTATATAACACTTCGTGGCAAACGTACAGTGCTGGGAGGACGGAGTGCTTCACCTGCTGGCACTTCACATGCCAGGCTTCGAAGGAGCTACCTACAACATCTGCAAAAGCCAAGATGGAGAGGGTGCTGGGGAAGTTTGACCGTTTAAATGGAGAATCAAATGATGGGCATAGCCAGGGGTGGGTCTTTAATGCTTCAGTGTTGTCTTGTGAAGAGGCAAATCCAAGCGTGCACATATACAGACTCAAGGCTATTACTAGCAGGCTTCCTTAGCCAACAGCTTGTGCACTCTGGCAGCTTTAGAATGAGACTCGCAATGGGGTAAAACCCCCATCACAGGTGCGAAAGGCTTAAAGGCACAGTTAGTCATATTTACCCCACCTGGGTGGTAATTGGGCAGTTCCTCATCAGTCGGAGAGGACAGGACTAAAAGGATCAGCAGACACCTGGGCTAAGAGAATTCAGTCAGGGGAGAGACGCCACAGGGAGGAGACGAGAAGGCTGGCTCCTGTAAAGGGCTGAAACGCCAGAGGTGGAAGGAGACTGGAGGCCTCAGGAGACTATGGTAGGGCAGGACAGAGCCAGGGAAAGGCAGTGGCATCCCAGGAAGGGGTTGAGCACAGGGCCCAGAGGTTAGGGTGATTTTTTTGGACCAGCCCCTTTTCAGCCAGAGGGCAGAGCATCCTGTGAAGGCAGGAGGTACTGGAGATGAGAACCATTGCATCACTGCACCCTGACACAAGGGGGTTCACTGGTGATGAATGTGCATCATTACACTCCTCACCTGCATAGCTGGGGGCTCTCTGGTTAAAACCTTACTGTGTGACCTTAATGGGACCCACCACTGCAGCGTCTACTGAGAGTCTTTCGCAAAGAGTGAGTCAAGGGGCATCTATCCTGGAAGACAGTGGAAGGGGAGGTATCTGGCTGTGGATTGGGGAAGCTGGCATTTGAGATGCCCTTTGTAACCATCTCCTAGGGGGAAGCACTATATACCTACATCAGTGAGAGGAAGGAGAGTACGATCTTACCCTACAGTGCATGCAGAAGGCTATAACAGGTTGGGGCATTATCATGGGCTTCTAAAACCTGACAAACCTGTTAGTGTTCCCTTTGATGTGGGATGTAATTCTGTGAGAGGCGGGTTTAGCTTCATGGATTAAGCATGGGAGGCTGGAACTTCCACACGCCGGTCCCTGGCCTATCGGTGACTCATCGTATGCCTTTGGCCCTGTCTGTGCTTGTTTCCCCATCCGTTGTCCACGTTTTACAACAATTGATGATGGTGCTTACCTACCCCACTGATGATTGTGATCCTAAATTCATTGTCCATAAACTTGTTGAGATCCATGGATGAAGGCTTCAGTGTCCTCACCCGGTCCTGTGCTTTAGCCATGACCCCATCTTTCCTGCCTCGTTCTCTTTGGAAGTGATTCTCCAGGCATCTTCCTTGCAATGAGAGTGCCCGTCACAAACTGGTGGCAGCAGTGAAGGCTTGTTATGGTGACTTTTTTTTCTGTCTTTTAATAAAATGGATCCCAAGCCTCCATCCCAGTATTTTTTCCCATCCCTTGCCTGTGCTCTCACCAACAGGGGTATGTCTGCACTGCACTGCAATTGGGTCTGTGGGACCTGGGCTTGTAGACTGTGTTTCCAAGCCCACACTCAAGCATCCACACTGCATTATAAATCTGGGTTTACAGTTGCTGGACCCAGGTCTCTTAGCCATGGTAACGCGTCCATACTGCACTACACAGATCTTCTGACTCTGGTCCAAACTGCAAAATGACAGGGCTTTGGCCTGAGTCATGGCAGGACTCGGGCTCTGACCCATCCCCCTAGTAGGGTCCTAGACTTAGATCCTGAATGCTTGCTGACCTGAGATGAAGAGAGCTTGGGCTCAAACATGAGTCAGAGCCTGGCTTAGTGTGCAGTGTAGACATATCCTGAGTGAACTTCTACTGCTGCGCTTTGGTGTCTTTGGCTGCTCTATGAGCACCTCCCAGTCCAAGAGCCACTGCTAGAGCCTTCACTGGGGCATTGCCTGACTCTTTTTCAGTGCTTGTTGTGCAACCTTAAGTGTGCTGTATTGAGGACTGTGTTGGAATTGCAAGTTACCACTTTAAGGGTTCATCTACACTGCTGCTGGGAGTGGGCTTTGCTTTGCTTAAGTAAATGCACTAGCAGAGTAACCAGGAATAGCATGGGTGATGGCTTGAGCTAAGTGTGTACCCAGGTGGTCTGGGCGGGTTTGTACGCAGGCAGCTAGCCCAAGCCGCCACCACCCCTGCTACTCCTGGCTACACTGCTATCTTTAGTGTGCTAGCTTGAGCAGAGCTGATGTGTGTCTGTCTACCCGAGGTGCAGTGTAGACCTGTCCTAAAAGTGTGTGTGTGCTGGCGTTGTTCCCAGTCCTGCTTGCATTCTAGATGGCTCTGTAGGAAAGTGTGCAACCACAGTCAGTCTGGAAAGAGCCAACTTCAAAACAAGGGAGGGTGAGTTGTGTCTCGTTGTTTTAGAGAGCAGCCTGTTTTCTCTCTCTGCTTTTGTGTTTTTGTGTGTTTGTTATTCTGAATTCTAAGAGATAAAATAGTGTTACTCTGCATCCTTCCAGAAGGAGTATTTTATGTGATCTAACTTCTGTGCGTGTATGCCATAACATTAAGTTTCTCCTAAAGTCATTTGCTGGTGGATATGTAGTTTAGAAATTAATGGGTAAACCATAATGCTACCTTCCCCACTCCACAGTCTGAATACCCCGCTTAAATGCATTAATATTTTCATAACTTGCTTATGTTTATTTTTACATTAAGGCCATTACCCATGTGCTGGCCACATGTACTAAGGATTGGAAGTCTTGGGTTCAGTTCCCAGCTCTGACTTGTTGTGGTGACTTTTTTTTTTTCCTGTCTTTTAATAAAATGGATCCCAAGCCTCCATCCCAGTATTTTTTCCCATCGCTTGCCTGTGCTCTCACCAACAGGGGGCTGTGTACTCTTGGGCAAGTCACTTCACTTCTCTGTGCCTCTGTTTACCCTCTCACCTTTACTTATTCAGAGTGTAATCTCTTTGAAACAAGGACTGTCTCTCACTAGGGGTATGTTCGAGCTTTAGCACCAGAACCTGAGCCCAAGATTGTAGACTCAGACTGTGAAACTTACTGCTGCTGTTTTTCTCCCCGCTCCCCTCCTACCCCCCGTAGACATACCCTAAAATGACACAACTCCACCTGTCAGAGTCACAACTGAGAATTGAGTAGCTTATTTCAAATTCAAGTTTAACCCCTCCCTTCCTGCCCCCCACAAATATTGTTTCAGCTACTGTGTGAAATTGTTTAGTTAAATTTGTTATGGAAAACCCACGTTCTGCCACGGCAGTGCTCCCGGACAATGGGAGCAGTGTTTCCACCACGAGCAATCGATCCTGAAAGGCGGATGGCCTAGGGTTAAAAGCTTTGTTAAACATGCACGTACCTCCTCATTTGTTGAGGATTTGATGGAGTTTAAGTGCAGTTCTGAGAGGCCAGTGCTGACACAGGGCATTATCCTCTGCCTCGCTCGATACCTGTGTAAAGTGGTCTAGCGGATTATCATTATGTACATTGCCGTAATAGACCAATTCTTTATTGCTGGGCTACTGTGTGGAGTCAGAGCATTGAAACTATGTGAATGGTGGTTGCTATAGCCTGGAGATTCTGGCAACCATCTGTTCAATGGCACCTTCAAGTATATATCCAGGATTTTATGCAGCCTTTTCTCTGAAAAAGGGTTTCTCTTAGCTATGTATTGTTCTGTTAGCCAGCCCCCATGGCCCAGGCCAAGCTGTAGATTCCGGGCTTATATGAAAAGTTCTTAGCAGAAACTGCAGTTAAGATCTTACATCCACATTAAATGGATTATGGCCCTTCAGTCTCTTCAGATTTTTCCTAAGAGATAACTGTTTGGACATAGGATCCAGGATTGCCTTTTGTTCCTAGCTCTTCCGAAGCCTCCAACAACAAGAGGTCATCTCCCTGAAACCCCATTGCAGTAGCAGTGAGGAACAGCATGACATTTTGGTCCTTTGTCCTGCATGTCAATGACTTGTGCCCCACCTGGGTGGGTTGGGAGATGTGGACACCCATCGCTGTGGGAGGCTTTGAGTCTGCCTTTCTCTTTCACATGCCTCAAGTCGCTTTCCTTGTGCGGAGTCTGTGCTCACCCTCTAAGGCAGCAGTGGCAGAGGAATCCACAATCCAGCCGAGTGTGTGTGGCCAGCATGCGGAAAGCTGCGTGGGGAGGTATATTTGTTGGTTTAACAGTTACTCCAGGGGCCACCTTGTATGCCTCCCTCACAGAGCTTTCTTTTATCCTTTAATTTACCTAGATCAAATGAGGCTCCATTTGCAACTTGTAAGAATTGGTGGAAAATTAAGCAACTGGTTAAAGTAAAAGTTTGGTGTTAGACAAGGGGGCAGGGAATCACCGTTACTGTTCATCATGGTTTTAAACTGGACATTGAGAATGTTAGACGAGTTGGAGGGCATGGCGTTAAATGATCTGGAGTTAATCTCTTTAGTTTATGTAGATGACATTGTACAGCTGGCAGACCTATTTGAATTAATGATGATACTGTTTGCTACCTTGGAAGATTGGTGTAGTCAGTTTGACCTTAAAATAAATGCCAAGAAGATGAAATGGATGTCCCTTTTCCAAGGGACAATAGATAAAATGTTGAAATGCAGCAGCAGTGAAGTGGTAGAACAAGTAAAATGTTATGTGTTCTTAGGAAGCTTGATCAGTGCCCTGGTTCCATCGGGGATGAGGTTAAAAGAAGATGTGGTTTAGCTACAAGTGCTGCACAGAAGCTGATGAAATTATGGACTGATAAAAACATTATATTTGGTACTGAAGTGATAATATATCAAGCCAGTGTACTAACAATACTACTCTATGGGCTGGAAGCTGCTGCATTCAATGAAACAGACAGACGTCAGAAGGCTGGAGGCAGTAGAGCTAAGAGTTCTTCAAAAGATGGCAGGTGTAAAATGGAATGATTTTTCGACAAATGGAGAATTTAGAAGTAGAGGAGAATGTGACACCAGGGACAAGATTGGCTACAATCAAAAGGATTATGATGGTGGGGACACTGCAGAAGACAAACAGATGATAGGATGCAAAGAAAATAATGTAAACGCAACCAAGGTCATTCTGGCCTAGAGGCTGGCCACCAACTAGATGGCAGGACATTGTACGCAGGGACATGACCTGGTTGGGCTTAATGGAGGAAGAAGCCATGGACAGGAATGAATGGACAGGTACTGCTCCCCATGTCTGTAAAGATGCTCTGGGATGAAAAGAAAAAAATGTTTACTCAGCTGGAGAGGAGAGCGAGAATCCAGGATTTCTTCTTCTTCTTCTTCTTTTTTTTTTGGCTAAAAGGTCAAATTTACATTGAATAAATGTGTGTTCCGCGCTGTAAAAACAAATGGAAGTGCCTGAGTGCTTGCAAGGGGCATTGCCTGCTAACTGGGGCTCTCAGAAGAGCACTCGCTTATGTCTGGAGGCAGACGATTACTCTCAAGTATTATTCTTTTTACAGCAAGCTTTGCATTAGGAGCAGAGAGGAGGAGGAGGGGAGAGAGCTGCTGGGAGAGGTGCAGTGATAGCACATTGCACTTCTATGTGGTGATGGGAGAATTAGGCAGGGGAGGGAACTGAGCTCCGGGCTTCTGCGAGGGAAAGGAGGGAGCTGGGTGCTGTTGTCCCCAACCCTTTCTAGACATTCCTTAACAAGAGAGACTGAAAGTGGAAGAAACTCCTGGATGTCAAATGTAGCAATTTCCACAGAGAGCAGCTGAAATCTGCCTGAGCTACAGTGGTTTGGGGAAGTGGGTTCATCCTTCAGATGGGTCTTGTGTAATGATTAGATACAGATGTGACCTGCAGGCACCTGGCATCAATGGGATGGAAGGGGAAGAGGTTAGCAGACAGCAGCGTGCAGAAGCCAAGCACTTGATGGCCACAGCCAATGGGTTCCTTTCTCTCCGTCACACACGGTGGCTCGGTGCAGCTCAAAGTTTGGGGTGTAGTGCTGAAGTTGTCCTCCCTTTCCCATCTCCGCTCCTCCCCACGTACACTCTGGTGACCTCCTGCTCGTCCAGCAATTGCAGCCTCTGCTGCCTGTGTGCCCGATTGTTCCACAATCATGCCGCTGTCCGCTCTGCTTGCATCTATGCATGGCACCCTCTCCTGTACTAGATCCGTAAAGCTGCTATTCTCTCCCCTCCTCGAGACCCACCTGTGATGAGACATTGTGGCAGGGCTCTGGGCTTTGACAGAAATGAGGAAAGGAGAAGGGGAATATACTCTTTAGGTTCAAATATATATATTTCAGTGTGTCCCTCTCCTTCACACATCACTTGTCTTTCGATTGTCAGCTCTGCTGTGCAGGAGCTGAGTCTGCTTCTGTGTCTGTGCAGCGCCTGGCACAACAGGGCATTTAGATGCTTCTGTTAATAGAAATAACATAATCAAGATGATGGGAGTCACTAATGGTTTTGGGAAGATGTGAACACCACCGTCACTCACTGGCACTACTGTGGAAAACAATGCTATCTACCATAGGGATTTACACTGCTGTAGTGTTGGAGCACTTGCCCTGGAAAGGGGATTAGCAATAGCAAAGTCTGTGTTGGATGACAGGGAGTCTCTGGCTGTTCTGTATGCTGCTGGTTTGGATATTTCAGTCAGGACAGATCTATGGCACTCCCTTTTGTAGTGTGAACAGGATGTTAACAGTGTCTCTGGACTTGGCTAGTTCCCATCTACACCAAGGGACCTGCCTTGTAACAAAGTCAGGGCACAACTGATCCATTCCTATCTTGCTTCCTGTTGTATGGACCTGACAGACCCTTATAAATCTTGATCCTGGTATTGTGTGCACCCCTTCCCTCTGGCTCTGAACCTTGAAGCTAAGCTCGTAGTGAGTCAGAAGCACTTGAGCAGGGGTATGCGGGAGGGTTTGCAGTAGCTGGTGCTGCTCAGAGTAGTTGCTGACATTGGAAGTGCAGAGTGATTGCTCCCGGCGAGCTGGTCTAACCCAAATAAAACACACACACTGTGCTTTAATGAGACACAAACAAATGGCTCTTGCAATTGAGGGTGCAGCTGTAAGATATTAGCCGTATGGTAATAAAGTGGGTTGCCAAGTATCTTTGCATTGTGTTCATTGCAGAAGTGCTGTTTAACCAACCCTCACCCTGGCGACAGTGCCCAGCGAGGATGGAATTGAGTGCCGCAGAAATCATTTGGGCTCAAATACTCCAGGGCCGCCTTCCTCCCTTGTTTCTGTGGCATCTGGACTAGGCTTCTTCTCTGCCTGCATGCAGCGCCTGCAAGGGGCACAGCAACGGGCCTTCACCCCCATGCCTGCCATACCATCTGGCAATCCGGAACTGTGTGACTTGCCTTGAACAGGATCCCAGGGTGCCTTTCACCCATCTCTTTCCTCTGGGCTTTTTCCTCCTTATTGTCTTCCCAGGCCCCACTGCACCATCTTCTCCCCTTACCTGGCAGCTGCCTCAACTCCTAAGCCAGCAGGGAGGTGCTGTGCTTCCCTCACCTACATGGCACTCCAGCCCAAGCCCGGCACAACAGCGTTTCTGATGGAGATGGTGCTTGTTATGATGTGGGGAGGTGATAGAGCTCTGTGTGCTGCATCCAGAAGTCACGTTGCTGCAGGTTGCGAACTATGCCCTGTCCTCTGGCAATACCAGTGTCTTGCCCCTTCCAAGCACCCAAACATCTTTATTCAGCTTCCCTGCAGCTGCGTGCTTGCCATGGGAGACTGTCACACGCGTTAACAAGCATTTGGATGGAAGGATCCAGGGAGTGTTTTGGGGAGGGAAAATTGAAGCAAAGACTTGTTTTACTATATAGTCTGCAGTCAATCAGGAAGTGTGTGTGGGGGGGGGGGGAAATGGGAACAAGGAATGGGAACAGGAACATAGGCAAGGTTCTGTGGTGTCAGAGCTGGGAAGGAGGACACTAAGGAAGGAAACTGGAATCATGCTTGCTGAAAGTTCACCCCAATAAACATCAAATTGTTTGCGCCTTTGGACTTCGGGTATTGTTGCTCTCTGTTCATGAGAGAAGGACCAGGGAAGTGAGAGGGTGGAGGAATAAGCCCCCTAACATCTTGATGCCGTTGACTCGGCTGCATCGCGTTGGTGAGTGGCAGCCTGTAAGTCCCCCTCCCCAACAGTCCGCGCAGCTGCTTGGAGGGGGTATAGCGAACTCTCGGGATGGTAGTTGCGGGTTCTGGCAAGCCAGGGTAAAGGATTTTTTGGATAAACGAATAAGGAAGAACCAGGACCCATACCAGGTACAGAGGTCAGCCTGGGATGAGATTAAAAAGGAAATGGAGGAAGTGTTAGGGGACCCAGAGGGATGGGGGGTGGCTGAGGAGCCCAACCTCCTTTGGTATATGGGTAGTGGAAGAAGGTCCCTGCCCATTGGAACTAAATGCCTTCCAGGGAAAGGAGGCACTTCAGTCCACTTTTGGGAGGTTTAAAATAAGTGCAGCATTATGGGAAGCTGCCAGTAATCTTTCAAGTTTGGTGCTGTTTCAGCAAGGGCTGCTGAAGGGTTGTAAAGTAGTTAGTGGTGGTTAAAGATAATTTGGCACAACAGGGTTTAAAATCAGAAGCAGGTTAACAGATCACCTTTAAAGACAGGAGCTGGGACTTGGTCCTGGGGAAGTGGAGGGAGAAAAAAAAGTTTCAAAGTGAAAAATGGCAGGGTTTGCAGGAGCAGGTAACAACCCCCACTCTTCTCCCTGAGCCAGGATGGAAACCTGGGGGTAAGGGTTCCCAACTGTTTCAACCCAGGGAGCCTACTCTTGGTTCAGAGCTAACTATATCCTTTTCTTTTTCTTCTTCTTTCTCTCAGTTTACTTAATTTGCTGCTGGTAGCCTGTACTTTAAACTGACCTGACAGGCTTAACTGGTTTCTTTCCACTTCTTTCCCCCTTCTCTCCCCTGCCTTTCCACACTTTTGTTTTTCTGAAGTTTTAATGGAGGGTACTTTGCATACTTATGTTAAATGTCTTGTGTTTTGTTTTGTTTGGGACAAAGTATGACGGAGGCCTGCTGTAGTCCATTGGAATTTTTGGAGTAAAAGATCCATGGGCAACCATGAAGACAAATGTTTTACTGCCTTTTAAACAGTCTCAAGATAAAGACAGCACAGGTTAAGGCAGCTGTGTAACAATAATTGTACTTGGTGGCTAAGTTGTTAAAGACAAATTGCACTACCTTAAAAAACTAAATGTAGGAGTAAGTGAAAAGTTACAAATACCTTTAGAGGGGTGTGTAAAATGGTGTAAATCCACAGAAGATGTTTGTATGTGCCCGTCTCTTATGACTATGGAGGAGCAAGGTCAATGGCCTATGGCAAGGGGGTGGACAATTGGGTGTACTGTGTATGAGGTGTTTTGCTAGAAATGTACATATTACTGGGGGCACAATTACACCAGCCCCTAACCAAACTACACACATCTACACGCTGCTATCTGGACTTTGGTGCACAAATGGATCTGTAAATCTTATTGCTGTGAATAATCAAACCGAGGCATACTGCCTGATTCCATACCAAGTGGTTAAGTTGGTTTGGACAATAACCCATTTCTCTGTGGACATTCAATGGACTTATGATGTGCACAAAAGCACGCAAAACCTGCAGGGGCAGCTTGTTGCAACTGCCAGCAACTGGACACATTAATATCTTAACCCTGTTGAAGGAGAAGAGGCACTGTTTTGGTGGTGGCTCGGATATTGGACCATACTGCAGTGGTCAGGACTCGGTGTTGCTGTGGATTGTGTATTGTTAACTGTACTTGTGTTATGTTGCATATGGAGATAACCTATAAGTAATGCAGTGAGCCCTCCCCACCCTGCAGTGTGCAAGACAACCCGGACCCAACCTTCTCGGGCCACTATAATGGGAAGTCTGGAACACTCATTGGAATAGGTGTGGTATGTCCATACAAGAGAAGGTGCAGGGCACTGTACTACACAGGGGGCAGTGGGACAAATGAAATATCGACACCTTCCACCTTGATGCCTGGTCCTATCAGGAAATGTGTCGCCATATGTCTTACGCTTTTCCAGGGATACCTGGGCAGGAGGATCCCAAAAGAAAAAAAAAAGGGGGGGGGGGGGGTGGAGTGTTGGATACTCAGGCCTGTCTGCAAAGGCCTATACTTTAAGAATTTATGTGTATTCTTATCACTTAGCTAGTTATAGAGGTATAAAAGAAAGAATTAAAATCACTGTCTGTCGGTGTAAGGGCCTTCTTTTACTGTGACAGTCTGAGGCCCTGTTCTTAGGCTAAGGCCTTTGGCTAAGCAGCAGAGGCAGCCATAAGCTGGGAAGTGAACGGGTCACATCCTCACATTCCAAAGGAGTCACATGGAAATAAGGTGCTATTGGGCTGTTAGGAATATCAGGACAGGATTGTATTCCTATCACCTCCAGAGAAAGGGAAGAGCCTAGAAGATGTAAAAGGAAACTTAGTTTGATAGCATCCTGTCTGGCAAGAACTCACTTATCAATAGCTGGGATGTGAAATCCTCATTTCTGTATTGTTCTATCACTGTAGTCTCCACTTCCCTATTGTTTGTCTGTATAATCTCTGTCTGGTTCTGTGATTGTTTCTGTCTGCTGTATAATTAATTTTGTTGGGTGTAAACCAATTAAGGTGGTGGGATATAATTGGTTAAATAACCATGTTACAATGTGTTAGGATTGGTTAGTTAAATTTCAGTAAAATGATTGGTTAAGGTACAGCTAAGCAGAACTCAAGTTTTACTATATAGTCTGCAGTCAATCAGGAAGGGGGGGGAATGGGAACAGGAACAGGGACATAGGCAAGGCTCTGTGGTGTCAGAGCTGGGAAGGGGGACACTAAGGAAGGAAACTGGAATCATGCTTGCTGAAAGTTCACCCCAATAAACATCGAATTGTTTGTGCCTTTGGACTTCAGGTATTGTTGCTCTCTGTTCATGCGAGAAGGACCAGGGAAGTGAGAGAGTGAAGGAATAAGCCTCCTAACACTATCTTACCCCTTCCTGCTATTGCTTTTCCTGATTTACCCCCACCTTTCCACCCCCTCAGTGACAGAGTTACATTCAGCAGCCAGTGGTTGTGCCAAACAAAACAGTGCCAGTTATACCCCTGTACCTTGCCATGGCCACCTGTTTGAGGAGCAAGCGCTCATCGCCATTTACATCCCTGCTAAATTAGACTCAGGCACTTGCGGGGGAGTTGCTCTTCCTTTCTCTGGGCTGCATCTGGCTGAAACATCACTAAGTAACCCTTCTATCAACACTAAATCAGTCCCACCCCCTCGGATAGACTAAATGTCTAACTCATTCTAATAAGTGATCTGCTAAACATGCCCTGCTGTTTTATCAACTGTTCAGAAGTCAACTAAGCTACACTTGAAAGGAAAACAATCCCGAACATAAGAGCACCCACGCTTCAGCTACAGCAGCTTCAGCTGCAGCAATCAAGGTATTGGTCAGACTCTGAGGGTTTTTCAGCAAGCCTAATGTTAGTGATATGGGTGGTGGGTTTTTTTGCAGCCATTCCTCTGTGATTTGCCATGTTCTTGTTGCGTTGTTTTGTAGCTGATGCCCTGGCTGTGACTGAGTCGGTTATTCATAGGGTTGATCATTTGCTTGATGGTGTTTTGGAGCTCTTCTGAAGGTGCTCCAGACGATCACCTGTTTCAGACCAATGTGAGATGATGTACTTAGAGCTGCCATTTCAAGCAGATGGGTATTGTTTGAGCATTGGCAGCCCCATTAGAAGATGTCATTCGGAGTTGGTGTGACATATCATTTCATTTCCTTTCATTTCCTTGCCACGACCACACGTCTATTTCTTGTGCTTTGGGGACTACAGGAAGTATCCCCAGCATAGGTACTTGTATTCTGGAATAGTGCCTGGCTTTTCCAGGTTTCTTCTGTGGTCCCTTCCCAACAGGACAGAGAATTCTTCAGTGTTCTTCACCTACAGGTGGAATTGTCTCCGACGCATGTAGATGACCCTGGTAGATGACCTACGGCATGAGATATGGGGTTGTACTCTTCTAGCTGTTGCTGTCCTGGAGTTTTGATCAACAGTGGCAATTGCTTTTTTTTGATCAACTGTTTTGATGCAACAGTGGGGAGGAAGGCTGGTTTTGTGGGTTAAGTTACTGCATTGGCTCGGGAGGCCTGAGGTCAGTTCCTGGCTCTGTCACTGATTTAATCTATCCTGTGCCTCATCTCACAGACAGTGAACCGTGGATACTAGCACTTCCTCCATTACAGGGTACTGGAGGATAAATACACTAATGACTGTGAGATGCTCCAATACTATAGTGATGAGGGCCATGTAAGTACTTGGGTAGCTCAATAGGTGGCTGAGCTGCAGCATTGGTTTACCCAGAAGGTTTCCACGTGCTCACTTTGTGACACAGTGCTTTGTGTGGCTATGGAGTTGATCCACCACTTGTCTTTTTAGTTTTGAAGGAGCCCAACAGGAGTAGCGGTCCATTCCATGATTCTATAAACTATTTTGTTGGCACTAGTTTGTCTTTTTTCTGAAGCAACGTTTTCTGTTTCACCTGTCAAACTTCCGGCTGCCCTAGAATCAGTCAGTGACTCCAAGCTTGCGTCTGCTAATTGCATGGTCATTTGGGGACTGGGGACGCTTCCAGCTTGACGGATTGTACACAGGAAAGTTTTACTCCCTCTGATGAATGTCCCATAAGCAATACAGCATTGTGGGGACAGGAGTGCATGGGGAAAGTGGTAGCTGCTCACATAAACAAGCATGTGCACAGAAGGGGCTACTTACATGCATACATGTGAGTGTTTGTGCAAGTGGGTTTTGTGGATACAGCAGACAGCTGGTTTTGGAAACCTGGCCCTATATTATTCACCTCATGCTCCCCTTACCAATACAGCAACTATGTAGCTTAGTTTGTGTGAGAGCAGCTATGCTGCGGAATGGCATGGGAGCTGCCATGTCCACATGGTACGGCGCTTATTTGTGTGACACTAAAGGCTTCAGGGGGCATATCCCATAGGTCTTTGCACTGCAGTAAGTTGAGCCACTCTAGGAATTCTTTTCCAATGAATTGTGGGGGAATTTTCCTGTTTTTTCTGAGCACCCGGGGGAAGGAGGAGAGTTGTGGTTAGGGACTGCAACACTAGCAGGGTTCGAGGGAAGCTAGTCTGCATCCAAACGACCCGGTGGTCATGTTAGCATCTGTCGAGATGTGTTAACTTGAGCTTTAGCCAATACTCCTCTTGGGCCAGCCAATTAGAGTTAAAAGCACCACCGTTCTTGCATTAAGGGTTTTTGTGTGGCAACAAATTAGGGGCAACAATTGAGTTGTCGTTTGAGTTAACTCTGCAGTGAAGACAAGCTAAGGACAGCTGCTGTCCTGAAGAGTTTCTATTCTACGCTAGACAAGGCAGACAAAGGGTGGGAGAGAGGGAGTGTAATTATCCCCAGTTTTACAGATGGGGAATTGGGGCACAGAGAGATTGTGACTTGTCCAAAAGCTGTGGCGGAGCCAGGAATTGAATCCACTATGTCCTGAGTCCTAGCCCGGCATCTTAAACATAAGACCATCACCTCAAATAACACAGTGTATATGGCGCAAAGAGGAGTGATCTCAGAACTTTCTCTGCCTTGTGTCCTATCACACCTAGTTCTCTGTCTGGTTAGTGGGCTCACATAGCCTCTTGCACCAAGACAGAACGTTGTTGATTTGGATGGGACTCCCTATTGACATGAGAGCCTCTTGCACAAATTTGCATGTGGGACTGGGGCCTTTGATTGTAACTGTCTTGGGGCAAGGGCTCCATCTTTTACTGTAAATGGCCATGCACTCTCGTAGCCCTGCATGACAGTCAAGTTCGGTGGTAGCAATAAAGACAAGTTTCAAAGTAACAGCCGTGTTAGTCTGTATCCGCAAAAAGAAGAACAGGAGTACTTGTGGCACCTTAGAGACTAACAAATTTATTAGAGCATAAGCTTTCGTGGACTACAGCCCACTTCTTCGGATGCATATAGAATGGAACATATAATGAGGAGATATATATATACACACATACAGAGAGCATAAACAGGTGGGAGTTGTCTTACCAACTCTGAGAGGCCAATTAATTAAGAGAAAAAAAAAAAAAAACTTTTGAAGTGATAATCAAGCTAGCCGAGTACAGACAGTGTGATAAGAAGTGTGAGAGTACTTACAAGGGGAGATAGAGTCAACGTTTGTAATGGCTCAGCCATTCCCAGTCCTTATTCAAACCGGAGTTGATTGTGTCTAGTTTGCATATCAATTCTAGCTCTGCAGTCTCTCTTTGGAGTCTGTTTTTGAAGTTTTTCTGTTGTAATATAGCCACCCGCAGGTCTGTCACTGAATGACCAGACAGGTTAAAGTGTTCTCCCACTGGTTTTTGAGTATTTTGATTCCTGATGTCAGATTTGTGTCCATTAATTCTTTTGCGTAGAGACTGTCCGGTTTGGCCAATGTACATGGCAGAGGGGCATTGCTGGCACATGATGGCATATATCACATTGGTAGATGTGCAGGTGAACGAGCCCCTGATGGTATGGCTGATGTGATTAGGTCCTATGATGATGTCACTTGAATAGATATGTGGACAGAGTTGGCATCGGGGTTTGTTACAAGGATAGGTTCCTGGGTTAGTAAAGATCTGTGAGAGTAAAGGATCATCTTTCAGGATAGGTTGTAGATCTCTGATGATGCGCTGGAGAGGTTTTATCCAATCCCTCGGATAGAGACAAGCACCTACAAGATCTCTATCAAGCATTCTTAAAACTACAATACCCACCTGCTGAAGTGAAAAAACAGATTGACAGAGCCAGACGAGTACCCAGAAGTCACCTCCTACAAGACAGGCCCAACAAAGAAAATAACAGAACACCACTAGCTGTCACCTTCAGCCCCCAACTAAAACCTCTCCAGCGCATCATCAGAGATCTACAACCTATCCTGAAAGATGATCCTTTACTCTCACAGATCTTGGGAGACAGACCTGTCCTCGCTTACAGACAACCCCCCAACCTAAAGCAAATACTCACCAGCAACCACACATCACTGAACAAAACCACTAACCCAGGAACCTATCCTTGTAACAAACCCCGATGCCAACTCTGTCCACATATCTATTCAAGTGACATCATCATAGGACCTAATCACATCAGCCATACCATCAGGGGCTCGTTCACCTGCACATCTACCAATGTGATATATGCCATCATGTGCCAGCAATGCCCCTCTGCCATGTACATTGGCCAAACCGGACAGTCTCTACGCAAAAGAATTAATGGACACAAATCTGACATCAGGAATCAAAATACTCAAAAACCAGTGGGAGAACACTTTAACCTGTCTGGTCATTCAGTGACAGACCTGCGGGTGGCTATATTACAACAGAAAAACTTCAAAAACAGACTCCAAAGAGAGACTGCAGAGCTAGAATTGATATGCAAACTAGACACAATCAACTCCGGTTTGAATAAGGACTGGGAATGGCTGAGCCATTACAAACGTTGACTCTATCTCCCCTTGTAAGTACTCTCACACTTCTTATCACACTGTCTGTACTCGGCTAGCTTGATTATCACTTCAAAAGTTTTTTTTTTTTTTTTTTTTTTTTTCTCTTAATTAATTGGCCTCTCAGAGTTGGTAAGACAACTCCCACCTGTTTATGCTCTCTGTATGTGTGTGTATATATATATCTCCTCATTATATGTTCCATTCTATATGCATCCGAAGAAGTGGGCTGTAGTCCACGAAAGCTTATGCTCTAATAAATTTGTTAGTCTCTAAGGTGCCACAAGTACTCCTGTTCTTCTTTTTGGTAGCAATAAAGGCGTGTAAAAGTTTCCTGTTGCTAAGCTCTAGTGACTGCCAAACCCCGCCGAGAATGGAGGCTTGTAATAGACTTGTATGGCTGCTGATGGCGGCTCTGCCTCCGCGTATACTGGAGAGAGCCTTGTTGCAACTATAAACAAATTTAGGTATAAAATCAGCACTTGCTAAAGTGACAGGTTTACCCTTTGGAGGCACTTTCATTTTGCATGTTTGAGTCAATGTGTCAGGCCGCTTCTTGGATCGCAACATGGACAGGTGTTAGAGTAGATGCTGTACTCGGGGTGACATTTTTAATCTTTCATCTCTTCAAGCTAATGCATTTTTCTGATCAGTTTGCCAGGTGGAGACCTGGGTCTGAGCTCCTCTCTTTTCTATGTGTACTGCCATGTGGCTTAACAATTGTGTGTGTGTGGGGGGGGGGGGTTTCCTTGTGATTAATTTGTTGTCTCCATGTCAGGCAGGCTCTGTGTCACTCTGCAGCAGGCATCTCTGAAGAGGGAAACAGCCAAGTGAATGGAATGGTTAGTGACACAGATTATATACTCTGTGTGTGTACGTGTGTCTCTCTCTCTTACACGTACATCCCCTTGAAGAAAAGGGTCATTGTTTTCTTCCTTGGAGCAGTGCCCTTTCGGTGCCAGTGGTGTTGGCAGAAATGTGTGCACACTGCATGCCATTCCCTCTGTGTTGTCCTCCTGCAGCAGTGCCCTTTAAGTGTTAGCTGAGATGTCTTACGTTGTGAGCTTCCTTGCAACCGTTCCCTGGCACTTCTGTGATTCTTTGTGGGATGTATTATGTCTACTGTGGTGGTGCCTGCAGACTCCAGTCAAGGATCAAGGTCCCGCTGTACTAGACACCATACAAAACAGACAGCTCCTGCCCCAGAATGCTCAGAATCCAGGATCGTGGCCTCTAGTTATGGTCCCTCCATCCTCCCCACAGAGGGCACAAGCTGCTTTTCAACAGTATCTTGTCAGTGCCTGCTGTCTCTCTGGCATTGTGAACTCCTTGATGGCAGTGCAGGAGGGCTGCCAGCTGGAACCCTATGAGCATCCGACAAGGGCTGTTCTTGGAACGTCAACTGGGGTTTTCCCAGGTGCAGGCTTTCTTGGAGAAGTTTCTTACGGCTACAGGTAGTGCAAATTATTGTGGTCACATCAGCTTTCCCCTCTGCTGTGTCTGTGGCTTCGGGGAAGGGTCAGCTGCTTTATCTAATCACCAGAGAACTGATAAGTTCAGCCCTGTCCTTGTGTACTTTACTGTGGAGGATTAAATAGCACAGATGCCTTACCTTTCACTTCTGGAAGCCCCCATTCAAATTTGGCTTCTCTCCGCAGCACATGGAGTTTGAAAGTCTGAACTTGTTCCTAGTGGGTGTCAGACAAAGCACCGCCCACTTTATAGCATAATTTGGCTTGAATTTGAATTACTGTCTCTGTTCAGGAAAGCCCCAGGCCTGGAATAGAACATCACGTTGTGGGTCAGGCTTGAGAGACATTGGCAGAGCTGTGTGAGGGAATCCTGAATCATTCTTGCACTATGCCTGGCTCTTGCCAGTGCTGTCCGCCTCTCAGAAGTTGGAGATGGCAGAGCCCCACTGGAGTAGGTCATGTAGCTGGTATTTGCCAAGCTTTCCATCTCAGGGTACCAGTGCAGTATAGTCTGTCTCCTAGGGCACTTTCCAGTCTGCTTCCAGGTTTCCTTTTTCATGAGTATTAAAATTAGCCTTTTAAAAAAGGATCTAATGAATATTAAACATTAGTCACATCCTTTAAGTACCAAAGCCCTGGATTTAGTGTCCAGCCATGTAACTGCTAATACTGCTTTGCACTTCAGCACCACCTGCCATCCTGAAGATCTGCAGGCTCCTCATGAACACTGTAAGGGCCTGATCTAACTCCCATGAAAGGAAATGGAAAGATTCCCTTTGACTTCTCTAAGGATTGAATTGGGCCCTAATTAATTTAGACTCTGTAGGCGAGGTGAGTGGTGGTGTCCCTCTTTTACAAGGTAGAGGGGGGAGAGATTTGGCCAAGCCGCATCTGCCATCAGTGGCAGAATCAGAGATTGAACCCAGGTCCCCATGGTCCAGTTTTGTGGGGTAGGCAGAATGGCAGCTGGCCAAACCGTACCAAGAAGAGGAATGTTTTCCATACATGAAGGTTGAGGTTCTCTTCTACTGTAGTGCAGCCCTTTGGTATTTCTGAATTGATGAAGCTTTGAAATGGGCCTGAATGATTTGCTCCCATGGATTTGATGTGTCTTATGTGCTTTGGCCACTGCTAATGACTCGGATGGCCCGTTCTGAATCTCAAATCCTGGCTAGCCACACGGGATGCTTTTCAGAGAGTAACGTGCAGGCTGTGGTTTGTTGCCTTGTGAGATTCATTGCATGTTTTCAAATACCGAATGGAGTTGTTTGTAAATGATTAGTAAAGCCCAAAATAGACACAATTGGCTGGATTTTGTATCTGTTGAATAGAATTCAACCAGCTTCAGTCACAATAGCAAACTGCCTCCCTGCATTATATTAACTTCACAGCTGCACAATGGGTAAAGTGTACCAAGTGAGGGTGGGCTCTCAAATGTTGTTGTTCCACCTTGCTACACAGACAATGTCAGTTATTTGTTTCGCTGAGTTCTATAGTCTCTTATTTGTATTGGCTCTGATGCTTTCATCTCAGTCCTCAGTGCTCCTTTGTGGTCTTCCGTTATTTGGTGCACATTGTCCTGAGGAATCAAATCCCTTTTGATTAGCTCACCATCCGTCCTAGCCTGCCTGTAGAAACATCAAGGAGATCTATAATTGTCTTCGATTTGCCTTCCCCTGGGTGGGAAGTGGGTGTCATTTCTCTGAATGTGTCCCTTCCCCTCCCCAGTCTGTGTCGGCATGCATTGAATTCAGGAACGCTCATCGCAAACCCAACCATAGCATGAGGCTGCCTTCTCTACCCCTCCCGTCTCCATCTCGCGCACTGTTGTGTGCACAGTGGAAAGTTTATCTGCTGTGGTTTCTTCCCCGAGTCCATGAATGCAATGATAATTAGCAGTGACAGGAAGGTCACTACGCATGGGGAAGAGAGGGTATGAAACATGCCCTGAACTCCGTTGTTCTACCCCCACCCGCTTGGTATCTCTGTCTGATGCAATCTTGTCAGGGCACTGGGAATGGTACTGAGCCACCCTTCCGGCTGCTGCCCCTTACCTTCCCCAAGGGGTCTGTTTCACATGAGGCAGTATTTTAAGATTCTTTAATGTCCTTTATTTATTCATTATTTCTTGATTTATTTATTTCTCTCACTGCTCCTCTCTGAGTAGATCGCTTCTGGCAGATGTGACAGGCTTGTGTGAAATTCTTGGGACAGGTTGATGCCAGTAACTTGGAAGCTCTCGCCGGGTTCTCCTCTTCCCCTCTCCCTAGATCGCCAGTCCAGCCCCACTATTCCACTGCTTCACAGGCGTAGCTTTTAATTCTGTTGATTTCTTTTCACATCTAGGTCGGCAGCTTGTGCTGCTGGGGGAGGGAGGCGAGTCTAGAAACTGGGAACATCCCCTTCATACCCACTGTTCAGGTGCACTGTGTTTCTTCCATGGCTTGTCTGCCCCAGAGGAAATGTCGTCTCTCAGGGGTGGACATGGGGAGAAGGGGCAGGAGCTGGGTGCAGCAGAGGTAAAAGAGCAATTCAGTTTGTGTTAGTTCAACAGCGGGACTCTACAGAGCAGAGATTGCCAAGCTGCAGTCATGCATGTGTAGATCTGTGTGTGTGTGATATAGAAGGATGTCGGGGACCACTTTCACTGCAACACACACATCACATTCTGTCTCTCACCTGCACACAAACATAGTTTAGTATTTCATGTTTTGGCAGTCATTGGCACAGTGAGTTATATTTTTGTTTTTCCACACACAGCTGGTGGTAGCAGACTAAAACGCACGCACACACGCTCTCTCCCACTGGAAAATGCTGTGCTTGGAAGAGCCACCCTGCCATCTCTCACACGGGGCCGACAGACCCCTTTTCCCTTCCAACATGCTCTAGCTCTGCCATGTGGGAGGGAGGGCGTGCCAGCCACTGTGCTGCACCTCTTTAATATTGTGTGTAGCCTTGATGCATTGTGAATGAGGTTAGAGTTGGTAAAACTCCGCAGCAGCATTTCTTAGCAATGAACAAACTGCTGTCTCGTCAGATTTGCCTTGTTGTCTGATGGGCTGCAGCTCATACCCAGCAGAAGGCTTTTTCTGCAGTATTTTCAGGGCATGGTTCTCAGAAGCCATATCCTAGCTTGGTATCGAGATCGGATCTGAAAATAAGTCACTATATATTTTATTAAACCAGTTGCTGCTTTCTTTAAAAAAAAAAAAAGTGCTGCTCAGGAGCAGACCAGTTATTTTAGGGAAAGGATTTCTTTCTGTTAACCTTCTGTGTCCCAAGTGGGCCCCACCTCACCTGCTAACATTGGCTGCCAGAATTGTCTGTAAAAAAACTCCCAAGCACAAAAGGTACCATCCCCAGATATGTGGAATTGTAGTGGAGTGCAGCTTCTTCATGAACTCTGCATGGGAGGCTAGAGAGAAAGGGTGGCCTAATGGGTGGGATCCAGGAGGCATCACTTCATATGCCCTGTGCTTTAGCTGTCCATCTGTAAATTGGGGCTAATAGCACTTCCCTTCCTCACAGGGCACTGGTCAGATGAAACCCATTAAAAAGTGTGAGCTGCTCATATAATCCCATAGTATTTATATACCTAGTTAGGGTAGAATAGATAGAGCAGGGCAGTAGGGCTGGGATCTGGCCCCCTTCACCTTGCACTGCTGAAGGGCAAGTGGGATCTGAAGATGTGCCCCCACCCTCATCTTCAGCAGCTGTGATGAATAGGGGACGGATTGGCTGCAGAACGTGAGAAAAGGCCTGAAGCTGTGGCTGTGACCCATACGTCGCTCTGGATAGCAGTTGTCTGTGGCGCCGGGTATGACCAGAGCTGTCTTTGACCAGCCCAGATGTGGGATTATTATTATTTTTTTGTTCAGCGCAGTCTTGCCAACCCCAAGCGTTTGAACTCCATGAGTCAGGCCCCCAAATCACGAGGCTGGCATAAAAATCATGAGATTTAAAAAATAATAAATGTGTTTTGTTTTTCCATTCTGGTTTGAGAGCTCACAGCTTAGAGTTTCACACTGGAACCCTGAGGGTTCACAACGTACTGTTTTGTAAAAGTGAAAGCTGAGCTTCTCATCTGAGGGCTCTGAGAGTGGAGTCTTCAAGAACAACAAATGTTATGATAAAATTGCTGGAGTTGACAGCACCCTCTGTGTGCCTATGTTCCTTTGCAGAACAGTTATGCCACAGTCCCTACCCCAGAGGTTCACAGTGTAAACATAGACCCGATGTGGCTGACAGATGGCAAGGATGGGTTTGAGGGAGAGAAGGATGACGGACCTCACCCCCTTGTCTCTTTGATACAAAAATACCTCAGATAATTACTTTGGTTAGGGCTGTATACTTCTTCCTTGTAAACTTTCCAAGTGTTGATCTTCATGAACCACTGTGGTGCCTATGACTTTTAATGTTTCTATTGCAAGGGAAAGAAGGTGCTGGCAAGAAGGCAGTAGGAATAAGAGAACAACACCATTGGCGAGCTCTTGTATAGCACTTCTCATCTTCCTATCACAATCCGCTTTACCAAGGAAGTCAATAGCGTTATCCCCATTTTTACAGATGGGGAAACTGAGGCACGGGGCAGTGAAGTGTCTTGTCAAGGATCACCTAGCAGGCCAGTGGAAGAGCTGGGAATAAAACCCAAATTGATGCTCTCTCCACTAGGCTATACTGCGTCCCCAGGTGCATTGTTGGACAGGGTGAGTTCATAGGGCCTTGTCCAAAACACTTTGAAAAGGTGCCATCATTGCAGCAATGATGCATAGTGGGGAGGCCATTTCTATTGTAATCATCCATTTGCATAGTCAGGTGTAGTCAACTTGCTCTGTGGGTGTGCCTTCTGGACTTCCAGCCAGCCCTTTGGAAGGATTACTGAAGAGGGTTGGCCACTCCCCACTGCGAGTCTGTTCCAGGTTTACACTGAGCCAGCACATGCTGGGAGTGGACTTTGGGAGCACTGTCAATGTCACGTGGATACCCCCGCAGTGGGGACATGATCAGTATGGTTATGAGTCTCTGGGCTTTAATGTAAGGCACTCCCTCCCAGAGACTGACTGACACTCTGGTAGCGTCTATGTGTATAAACATACCGCTGTTACTAAACTTGTTTTCTGCCAGCTGTTGGCCATGACAGATTGCTGTACGCTGGCCAGCGCTTGCAGGAGCTATTGTGAAAGTGGGGAGCAATATGATTCTGTTGCTTTTTAAGTACTCCCATTTCCCAGCTCCTGGCTAGTGCCACCGTGCCCTCCCCTGGCATTAATGGCATATGGTCCCCTCTTGCCCTTTGTTTCTAGCTGATAGGAGGAAAGCAAGTTCCAGAGGTAACTCTGTATGCATCCGAAGAAGTGGGCTGTAGTCCACGAAAGCTTATGCTCTAATAAATTTGTTAGTCTCTAAGGTGCCACAAGTACTCCTGTTCTTTTTGCGGATACAGACTAACACGGCTGCTACTCTGAAATCTGTAGCCTGGGGCTCCTGCAAGGCACAAGCAGCAACAGCAGAATGAGCTGGCAGTCTGTGCTTTCAAACGATTGAAATACTCACTGTGCATCAGGGTTGCCGCCTACCCCAAACCTCAGAGGACAGTCAAGCCTTTGCTGGCTCTGTCCTGTTCCTTGCACGGGCAGCTCATGGAATAAGAAAAAGTCAGAGATTTACAACCGGGACTAGTGGTTTTTTTTTTTTTTTTTGGATCCCACAATTATTCCTAACTTGAGACCTGTGAAATGGGCTTTGTTTTCAGACAGTGCTGAGAACTTGGAAATAAGATCTTTCAGGTTGGGCACCCAAATAATTGAAGCTTCCTGAATCACTAGTCACTGTTGAAAATCTTGGCCTTAGACATCAGTTGAGGCGATAGTAATGAGGTTCACAATATTGCTCATTCTCTGAGGATACTGTAGGCCTTCCAAATGTGTGTATCACACAACTGGTAAGTCAGGGCCCCTCTCCTCCCACCCCAAACACAGAGTCCACTTCCTCTCTTCTCCTGAGCTCAGACCTCTTCCTCCCCCCCCCACCCCCCCAACACACACACACTTTCCTTTCCTATAGTCTCAGAGAGTCCCTCTTTGGAAGCCCATCTGCTGTTTTACTAGCTGAGGGACAGTCAGTGGAATGGGAAGGTGGAAAACTGAAAACTGATAAAAAAAAAAGCCTAATTAGACTGTGGAACTCACTGCTGAGTGCAAGAACTAGAAAAATTTAAAGAGGGTTTGGATGATAGCATGGAGAGCAAGAATATCCAGAGTTGTTTCAGTAAACAATAGAAGAAAGTCTTGGAAGGGATCCGCCATTTGGAAAGAGATTCCTCTGGGGGCAGATTAATCCATATCTGCTCACTGCAGGATTCGGGGATGTAATCAGAAGTTCCTGGGAGTTCCCTGTTCTGGGATCCAGAAAGTCCTTGAGCTGTATCTTTGTGTCCAAATTCTGGGTGTGACTTGAGCTCTCTAGGCTGTTACTCAGCCCTTTTACTGATCACATTTTCTCCTACCCTAACACCTTTCACTCTGTTGCCATGGTGTTCAGCTCAGCCCAACTCCTGCACAGTCATGGTGACAAAGCATCCTACCTCTTGCTACAGTGGCAGACCACGTCCAAGTTTTTGTTTTTTTTAATGCGTTCAGACACTGCACCGTGAGGCGCTGAACTCAATTGATCTAGCCTTAGCAACATGGTTAGGGCAATCATCCCTTTGTTAAACACCATGCTGTCCAAAATACATATGCTAATAATTATTTCATAGCAATGGCTTACTCCTTTTCAGTCTGTCTCTGTCTCCATCTCTCTTCCCCTTGAAATGAAACCTCTAGAGTTATACACCCTGTGGTCTGCCCTCAGTTAAATGGAATATGCCTGTTGGCATTTCGGTGTGTTATGCAGGATGATAAATGGCTGGAATCCAAGCTCTGTTTAATTTAGTAACTTCCATATAAGAGTGTGCTGTCACTCAGGTTACCAGAGGCAGTTTCAATATGATGCCAGGATTTCAGGGCTGACATTCAGGGGTGGCAATTAAAAGCGGCCCTCTCTCCTTCCAACTTCATATGTGTTTGGGAAAAGTGCAGGAGGCTTAAAAAAAAAATCCTGGGTTTTCTGGAAACTAGAAGCTGTAAATAAAACATAGTAGAGCCTAACAGGAAAGAAATCAAAATGTACAAAAAAGGTACAAAAAAATTTAACCAAAAATGTCTCTGCCATGGGTTGGGAAGGAGCGTGAGCTTGTTTTGGGATACTAAGATTAGAGGAGTGTCCAGGAGCTGCACTCAGGATCAAAGCCCCGTTATGCAAGGTGCTGTACACCTAGAAAGAGAAAACCTCCATCCCAAAGAATAGTGTGGAGTGCACCTCCTTTCCTTCCCCTGTCACTGACAGCATTTTACCACAAGCCTTCCACGTGCTGAGTTCCATGCACAGAGAGCTTGCAGAATTGAGCCCAATGTCTTTTTGTACCAGATGTCATTGAACTCGCCTCTGCTTCTTGTCATGAGAACATAGAACTTCAGAGTATGTGAATATGGCTGGCAGCTTTGGAAAAAATAAGAAAGAAAAGAAGAGCTTTAATATTAATATTTCTAGCCTTCATGGTTGGGAAGGAAAGCTTGAAAACATGACTGAGTCTGCAGGCAGCTTCCTGAAGAGGAAGGCGCAGCAGCCACTAGCACTAGGGAAGAAGCTGCGCCATGGCTGCCACCAAAGGAGACCAAACCCCTGTTGCTCGGGGGAAGTCCACCCCATTGCTGTTTGGAGCTCGGCTTCCAGCACATGGAACTGTGCCTATGGCCTCATACTGCCTTATCCATCCTACTGCTGTAGGAGTTCCCTCACGTGGCTTGACTACACCACGCAGCTTTTAGCAACACGGCTGTGTCGACACAGCCTTGTTGCTAAAAGTCAGCGCGTGTAAACGCTCTTTGTTGGCACTTTTGCTTCCAGCCCCACGAATGGCGTTAGCTTTGTCGGCAGACAAAGCTGCGTTCACACTGCCACCTGTATTGGCAAAACTTGTCTTTTGCGCAGGGGGTTGGGGGGGGGGGGGCTTTTTAAAGTACCCTGAAAGACAAAAGTTTTGTCGACAACTTCGCAGTGTCAACATACCCACAGTCTCCTCCACAGCAAAAGAGAGCCAAGCCAAGCCACACTACACACAGTAAATCCCGCTGCCCTGGCAATGCACAGAGGCTCTGGAATTACTGGTGCATGTTTTTTGAGACAGGCAAGAGGTCATGATGGGCCCCTTAGAATGCAAACAGCTACCCCACAATGCAGAAGTGAGGTGGCTGTTTGTAGGGAGTCCGTGGGTCTCTCCCCATCTGTCAGGGCAGGAGACCACGCTCCTTACTACTCAGTCAGGGGAGAATTAGCTAGGAGTCACTTGGCTCTATCCTGCTGCTGGCTGAGCAGCAGGGAGTCTATAAACCCAGGGCCCTGAAGCAGGGCCGGTTACCCAACAGTCAATGGTCCGGGCTGATAGTCAGTCAGGGCTGCAATTAGTCTATCTGCCCAGAGCCTTCAAGCAGAGTGGGGCAGCCAGCAGTTACTAGTCCTGGCTGGTAATCAATCAGAGCAGCAATTAGCCTATCTGGCCAGGGCCCTCAATCATGGCAGGCTATCCACAGTTAACAGCTCTGGTTGGGTCCATGCAGAGCAACATAGTAATTCGGGGTGAATCCGCTCTCAGCGGGAGCTACAGCCAAACCTGTCTGGCACCCTAACTCTGGCCAGTGCCAGACCAGTACCGGCCTCCTGGGCTAACGGGGTAGATGGCCACCCTCCAGGGATGCGGTGGTCGGGGTATGGGGATGCAGGCCCAGCTCAGGGTCCTATCAGTGGCAGAGTGGTCTGCCACTGGGTCAGCAGGGATCCGCCTGCAACACAATGGCTGGCTTACAATCAGTCCCACAACTGAGCCCTATTCAGCTTCCCTGGGCTCCTTTCTACCCTCCATGTCCTGGGGTACCTGAGTTCCAGGGTTGACCTCAGTCTCGCTCGGGTAAACAGCAAGCGGCAGTCCCACCAGCTCATTGGTGTCTGGTAGCTCTTGCAGCCCTTCCAGGTCTGAGGCATGGTGGTAGCCTCTGTCAGCTCCAAGCTCCACCAGTGGGGGAGAGACGTCCTGGTCCTCTGGCAGCTCTCCCGCAACTGAATGAGAGGGCCAGTCTTTTATAGTTCCGGTTCCTGTCCTGCCCCTCTGCTTCCAGTGGGGCAGCTGCGAGTGTCCCGGCTCTGCCCACCAGGGGTGGCTCATGGCTCTCTCCTTGTCTTTCAGGGCAGAAGACCATGCCCCCTTGCTACACTGTTCCATTGAGCCATAGCCTCTTATCCCTGCTGAGTGTCTTCCCCTCCATTCCGCTGCATAGGTGCAGGACACACAGTATTGCTGGGATTCTGAAGAGCCTTTTAAAGAAATGCAAAACTTTAACACTTGGTAGTTTTCTCTCTATATGTCTTACAGCCCCACCAGGACAAATATGCTATAAACAATCAACATATTTCCCCCTAAGGCTGTAATAATTTTGCTCCTAAACATTTTTGTTTTGTTTTCCTACAAAGTCTTTTCTTTTCCCCTCCATCATTATATTTTTTTTAAAGGAAAAAGTATTAAAAATGTGGGCAGAAACAAAGAGTGTAAAACCTTTTTGAAGGCATTTCATCTTGCATGTTGTTACTGCCCTGGGAATTCTGCAGAAGTTTGTTACCAATAATTAAAGAACAAAATCAAGTAATTTTGGGTTTATACTTTAACTCCACTGCTCATAATACCCACCTTTGAATCTTGAAAATGAATTTTTTTCCATTCTCAGATTTTATATTTGAAGAAAAGCACTGTGAACCACAACCTGCTCTATTATAATTGTGCCACCATCCTGATCTAACTCAGTTATGAGTTTAGGAGCCAGTCACTTTATGGGGAGCTGTGGGGGTGTGATCAGGGCCAACTTTCCCCTCGTACTCCCACCCAGGCAGGCCCCCTCTAGGGTAATGCTAGGTGGCTTTCACATTTGTGCTCTTGGAATACAGCCATCCAAATTATGGCTGCCTCTTGCATGCCTGTGCCCAGTCTCTCTCTCTCTCTCTCTCTCTCTCTCTCTCGAGTTTTCTATAGGTTCTCAATGGAGCAGCAGTTGAGCTTATATTTGAAATATTCATCTACTTAGTAACTGCTGCCTGTGAGATGGGAACCCCTCTTCAAGGGAGATCAAATCCAGTCCCTTTTTAAATAAGGTGTTCAGTGACTTCTACTTGTTGGCCAGTGGCTATACTGCAATTGATTTATTTGTATTGCGGTATTCCCTATAGGCACCACCATAGATGAGGGCTCCATTGTGACTGGCACTGTACAAAGGTATATTAGCTGGCCATCACTTCCCTGAAGAGTTTACGTATATTCCTGGCTTAATTTAAAAGCATCGGATGGAGAAGGTACAGAAGAGCGTAGGCAAGGGATGCCTCCTAAGGCAGTGCAGAAAAATGAGTTGCTGCAACCAACAGTAGGTATAGTTACCGAAATATACAGAAAAGGGGGAAAAGTAGAGGTACTGTGCTTCCCTCTTGGTTCTTCCCTCTCTAGCCGGCCATGCTTGCTAGCATGCAGCATTGCACGCTGATAAGCCACCGGGTTTCCTCTCACGTTTTGCCATTGGCATCTGATGCCTGGGCCGTTTTTTTCTGATAACTCTCCTTGGCATAGTCCCACTTGTTCCTTGCATGTTCTCTAGGGACTACATAGCCCCATTTGATCAGCCCAATTGCAAGTTAAAAGAGGAGATTGGGACTCCCCCCTTATCCAGGAACCTGTCCACAATCTAGGTTCAGCGTCCCTGCATAATCACTGTGGGCCAGGTTCATCCGATGCCTATTACGCCTTCCATCTCTTCCCTGAAGTTACACCAGGGATTGGGCTCCACCCATTTGCTGCATGGTTACATTGTCCTTTCTTTGTTTAGAATTGTGCTCGGGCCACAAATCAGCATGCACAGATGAAATACAACACAGGGCCGAGAGCTGCTAGTCCACCTCAAATTGTTTTAATGAGACAGAGAAGTAGGAATGTGCCTTGTGAACGGGTCCTTTCAATATTCAGCAGGCATGTCTAATTTGTAACATGTTGTCATCTCTGCCTTGGATGGCTTTGTGCTGCCATTTGGGATTGCATGTTGTCCCACTTTCCGATAACTTCATCAGAAGAAATCCTTCCTGGTACCTTTCCTTGTGAAGCCTCCAGTCGTGATCAGTGCTGAAGAAAGATCCTAGATTGAATAGCCTTAGAGATGGGAGACCTCTCCTTAGCTTCAGTACAGGAAGAATCTGGTCAGCAGAAGTGCAAACTTCCACCATAGTGTGCTCTGCCTCCCCCCCGGTGGACCTTCTCTAGGGTCATGCCTGTGCTGGGAAAATAGACCTAGTTAGGCATGATGTTAATTGCCCCATAGCACCGAGCATAGACAGGAAGTGGTCATGTTCCAAACATCGTAGCGGGTTGTGGTCCTTTCCGGGGCAAACCACAGCCAGATGATGTGTTTTTGAAACACAACTGACCACCGCCATACTGAAGGTAACAGGATAAAGCTAACAGGGCCTTCTCTCCAGGGTAAATAACACCTAGGAGCATAAGGGAGCATTCAGTCTTAATTCTCCATAGCCTATTTCCGTCTCCATGCTGAGACTGCCAACAAGGGCAGGGAAGGTAAGTAATGCCAGACGTGATGGTGGTTTTTGTGATGTACGCTCGAAATTAGATTGAGACCTATCAACCCATTTTACCCAGGCCACCAAACAGCTGTCAGATTTCATTGACTTTCAGTCTCTTTTGACCTCAGCTGTTGATCCTATTGATCTAGAGGTGAGAGGTTCCACATCCCATTGCCATTCTCCCAGGTCCCTTGGAGGAATGTATTGTGACTCTGGGATACAGTTTGTATCATACCATCTGATTTCTTGTTAAAAATAGCTATTGCAGCCCAGACCCTTTCCCACTTTGCCTTGATCTACACTGGGGGTGGGGGATCGATCTAAATTACGTAACTTCAGCTACGTGAATAACGTAGCTGAAGTTGACGTACTTAGATCGACTTACCGTGGTGTCTTCACTGCAGTGAGTCGACTGCTACCGCTCCCCTGTCGACTCTGCCTGCGCTTCTCGCGGCGCTGGAGTACAGGAGTCGACTGGAGAGGGCTCGGGGGTTGATTTATTGCGTCTAGACTAGAGGCGATAAATTGATCCCCGGTGGATTGATCGCTGCCTGCCGATCCGGCGGGCAGTATAGACCTACCCTTTGTGAGCAGCATTTAAGGTTGATGATGATTGGAGTTTTTAGCCTCTTTAGTTGCAAGAGGTGCTTTGGTGTGTTTACCCACAATGTTTGGCATGTGAGTTTCACAATTTGTTTAACAATGTCAATACCATCTGGAACATCATCTATTTAAAGCACATTAGAGAGATGAAGAGTATCCCGTCATATTTTTCCATAGTGTGCAGCAAGATTGGAAATGAGTCATTTGGAAAGGCTTGGTGCTAAAGTGATCTGTGCTGCACTGCACAGTTGTCTCTTAGCATTGTTTGTTATAATCCTGGTGCCATTTCTCCAGTTCTTTCCCTGGCTGCATTGTGCCCCCTCTGTAGTATCTGTCCTCCAAAGCAAATCAAAGCTAGCTTGAATGTACCACTCTAGAATTAACTCTAAGGGCCGGATTTTGACATCCTTACATGTGTTGAATAGTATCTTACTCCATTAGTCATCCTGTTGATTTCAGTAGGACCACTCACTGAGTAATGTATTAATCAACATGGCTTAAGGATATTGGAATCTGGGGACTGTTCTACCCAGGGATGTTAATGGTGTGGGTGTGGGTAATTCAGACACAGTTCAGGCCCCTCTGGGTGCCCTTACCTTGCATGGGATCCAGCAGAGCATATTCATGGCTTTGACTATTGATGCTGGAAATACGAAGGTCAGCCACTGACATCTGATATTGCTTGGGGCCCCAGGGCTGGCTTGGGAAGGGAATGTGCTTTAATGTTGTTCTAGGACTGCAGGCTTTGAGGCCAGCTCACTGTGGGCACTGAGATCTAGTTTTCTGAAGAGCACTAGCAGCGTTAAAGGCTAAAGCCTGACATTGCACATGTCTGTGATAAAATGCCTCTTGACTTGAGTTGGGCCAGGTTTTGGTCCTAGTTCAGGCTGCTGAATGCTGTGATCTTGTGTTACTGGGTGCTTTGGAAGCACCATGGGGGCTGGAGGATAGGTGACCTAGTCTCTCCTGGATTCTGGAAGCTTAGATACCAGCTCTAGAAAAGTCATGGTAGTTACATCAACTCTGGCCTTTTATAGACCTCAGATAGGTCTGTAAAGAGTTGTCATCATTTGCATAAGGTGCTTCTTCCACAGATGATAAAAACTCTTTAGCTCTGGAAGCTGGGAGCCTGGATGCTCCCCTTGTCCCAGAGGCCAGTGCCTGTGCGTTTCTCAGCCAGAAGACCTAGGTTAACAAACCCAAGTATTTAGTTAGGGTTAGGTTTTTGGATCTGTTCCATAGGCAGCATGCAAGACGCACCATCATGGCTGCAGTCTGACTCCGTACGACTCCACAAACGGGAGACTGCTGGGTGCGTGGCCCTCTCTCTTCTCTGGGAGGTGTTTGGCATCACTGACAGCGATGGCTGTAATTTATGAACCTTTAAAGGGGGTGAAGGAGTTCTGTGTGCCCCTCATGGTGCACACAGAACTCCCTATTAACCTCAGAGGGATTTGCAGGCTAATGAAAGAGTTCTTAATTTTACAGGCAGCTAAAATCCTAGCAGAAAACAGTTTCCCTACAGCACTCAATTCTTCCCTAACGTGGATGGCTCCCGAGGCTGGCTCATTTAGTAAGACTATTATTTAGCGTTTATACTATGCTAGCACCTAGAGGTCAATCAGGCCATGGTTGTAAGTGCTAGGTGCTGTGTACACACACAGTAAATTACTATCCCAGCCCCAAATTGCTTACAGTACATTTGTAAGTATGAAATAGAGTTAATACAGTTCAGCTTTAAAGGCTTAGACTCTCAGAACAGTGACTCTCTTTGTGCTGGACTGGGAGCTAGGACTCCTGGGTTCTGTTCCCAGCACTGTCACTGACACACTGTGTGGCTTTGGGCAAGGCATTTTACCTCTCCATGCCTCAGTTTGCCCATGTGTAAAATGGAGTATTGTGATATTGCCCATTCCCCTTTATAGAAGCACTTTGAAATTGACTGAAGAAAATCTTCTGTGTAAGAGCTAGATGACGTAACCTAATCTCCAACACCTGGTTACCTCTTCCCCTTTACTTCAAAGCATTGTGAACACAGATAGGGCTTGATCTCCTGCCTGGAGCCAATTGCATCTGCTCCTTTCACATCTGATGGAGCTCACGATGTGCTAAGCACTTTCCAGACAGTACTGAATGGATGATCCCTACCTGGTAGGGCTTACAGAGATAGATGGTATGGGAAAAGAGTATGACATACAGGGAGAATGGTCAGTGTGGCGACTACTCCATCATGGTAATATAAAATTGCGATAACATAGATAGATAGACAACTGAGCCATCCCTTCTTCCAGGCTAAGTGTTAACCTCTGACTCAATTCCCCTGCTCTGCCACAGACTCCCTGTGTGACCTTGGACAAGTCGCCCACTTCCCTATCTGTGCAATGGGGCTAAAAGCACAGGGTTGTTGTGAGGGTAAATACACTTGTGCACTGCTCAGGTACTGCAGGGATGGGGGCTGCATTAAGGTATTTATGGTATGACCACCTGCTCTTCAGCAGGTTTGCGTGGCCAAACACACAATGATTCGTGGCCACGCAAGTTCAGGTCAGGGGCATAAGCGTCCCCTGTACTCGAGGAATGATGCGTACGCACCCCCAACTCTCCCTGGTGCTGATTGGTTTGCTGCAAGCTAAGGGGAGGACTCATCTCCCAGCCTCCCACTTGTTCTGGCATATGCAGGAGCTGTTAGGTATCAGGGTTTCCAAGCCAACTCTAACAGTAGACTCAGTACTGGATGGTTAAGGCCTAGGCAGAATCTGCCTCCTTGGTGTTTCTGCTTTGCACTCCTACAGAGCACTTCACCCAAGGTGCACCGAGTGCTTCACAGAGATCGCTACGGATCCCCAGGGTGAATATTGGCTGGGGGGAGCATAGACACCAGGAATGGGCCCCAGATATTGACTCGCTCTCCCTTGCTCTAACTGCTCTAAGGCAGTAGGGCTCTTCACAGTGCAGAGAGTCACAGGTGGCAGGAGACGGTCAGTTCTTGGTACAACTAAAACCCAGGGGTGCTTTCTGAAGGAATGTCATGTCTTGCACTAGCATATAGCTCTTACTAAAGGTTCCGGATGCTCTCCCTCCACCCCACGCCTGGACTCAGTTCCTACTCATTCTGAGTGCTGTCTCAGATTTTTCTGCATATTAAAGCTAGCCCGAGGCTCCCTCCAGTGTACCTGTTCTTTGTACCCCAATGCTAATTCAGTGCGACATGGACCTCTGTGAGCCTGCTTACCTCTCCACTGCTTGCGGTTCACACCCCCTAAACTTATAAAGGGCAGTTGTCTTCTCGGCATCAGCTGTGAGTAATTGAATTTCCTTTTCCCCTGGGCATTTGACATTATTTTCAGGTCCTGTTGGCATTAACAAGGAGCCTCCTAATCCCTGACCACAGTTTGCATGAGACTATTTATAGGTCTCTGTGCAGATGTGACATGTCCACTCTCCATCTCTGCCCAGCGAAGACTAATACATTTCACATTGTTACTGTGAACTGGGTCACCAGAAACTTCAGAAATATTCCACAGATCGTTCTGATACAGGTTACTTAACAGGGGAGATAAACTAGTACTTCAACACAATTGTAGGAAGAAATGGATTTGCAGAGCCCGGGGCTGTTTCAGCACAGTAAAATCCATTCTGATACATGCTCTTCAAAGCTTTGTATGTTTTGCCAGCCTTAACATTTTTAATCATTCCGCTGGCTGGCATGCGTCTGGTAATAGTATATCAAAGTGCTGCTGAAAATGGGCAGATATTTTGCTGTGACCATTAGTACTGTACTGTGCTTGTCAATTCTTCAAAAAAGACCTAATCTTTCAGGCTATAATTGTTTTGTTTGTTTTGTTATAAACCCACTAAGAATTGATCAAAACTAATACTGTTCCCTGTCTTTGTTTGCTGTTCGGGGTATTTTTTTTTTTAGATTGATTTTAACCTGGGGACCAAGAACTGGGATTTCCTGACCCAGATGTACTGGGTTTTCGCAAAGATATATAAAACAGGAAAAGGTAAAGGTGTTCAAAGGGAATTAAGACTAGCTGGAGACCTTTATAGAGACAAAGAAAAGTCAGCTTTCCTGCTAATGTGAGGAGCATGTGCTGCTATTGCATCTGTATCCCAGGCTGAGAGGAATTCTTCCCTGTAGCACTGTGTGCCGATAAATACCTGCTCAGTCTGAATTTAGATCCAGTTGATAAAGGAAAAAAAAAACAGTTGTGTTGAGACTCAGCAGGATACAGACCAAGGAGCTTATAATTCTGCCTGTGCATTTCTCAATGCTGGGTTCTTGCCATGAACTTCAGGTCTGGTGAAATGTGACATTCACACGGCTGACATCCTCTAACCACAGGAACAGGAGCCACAAGTGGAAGCTTTTCCTGCTCCTTCCCACCAATGTGCCTCCACCAGCTCTAGGGATGAGAGGGGAAGTCCTGTTTCCATGGCTTATCCAGCCCTGGCTCCTTTGCTTGCACTCTTCACAAAGGGACAATTTATGATAACTGCTTTTTTTTGCTATAGGAGGCTTGTCTGCTGGGAATGGGAGTGAGGGCACCAAATTGTTTTCCATAGGCAGCTGCATAGCAGCAGATAGTAACTTCTAAGCCTGGGAATATGTAGCCTCGGGTGGCTTGGAAACAGCAGCCCTCAGGAGAAAGGCAACGTATCCTCTGAGTTATTGAATCTCCTAGCTGTTGTCAGAATGGCATCACATACTCATTATTCTGACGCATTGTTCTTGGACTGAAAAAATCTGTGTAACCTCACCTTTAAATATGCTATGAAGATGTTGCCGAACTTCAGTGGGAGAAATATCCATTTGATCCTAGTTCTTCCATGGCACAATATGCGAGGTATTCAGATGTCATAGTCAGCATTCCAAATCCATCCATTTTTTACTGAGCCTTTATTTAAAAAAACGCATGAAATTTTAGTAAATACAGTCATAAAACTGTCATGGAGCGCACAGTACAAAGTGTGTTTAGAACTGAACTATACCGAGCCAAATCAGCAATAGACAAGACAGAAAAAAGGGTGGGAGAAGGGAGAAAGGGTGGTTGTTCCCCCGTTGTAGCCAGGGAATGAGGTGCAGAAAGACCATTGTCTCATTGTTTCCTTGTGCTCCCTTGCCTATTTGTCTGTAGCCATCTGTTGCTCTTGTGTTGTACTTGGAATGCAAGCTCTTTGTTGCAGCGGCTGTCTTTTTGTTCTGTGTTTGTATGGTACCTGCCATGGCAGGGTCCTGGCCTGTGGCTGGGGCTCGTAGGTGCTACAGTAATAATAATTAATAATAATAAAGTGACTCGCCCAAAATCACACAGGGAGTCTCTGGCAGAGCCCAGAACTGAACCCAGAGCTCCTGAGTCCCAGCCCAGTGCTGTACCCATAAGATCATCTGTCCTCTCTGATTCACTCCTAAATGCTAAACCACAGGGAAAGGGTAGGTGATCCTCATGTGTGGCTGGTTAAAATGTGATTTTCAGCTACTGTCATCTCCCTGGTATTGTTTGGATGGGTTGTGGGTCACAGCTTTGCAGACTAGGTGTGGTGGGTCTGCCTGGGGTTGGGCAACAAATTGTAGGTCATTGCCAGGGCTGGAAGTATGGCTGGGGAAAACAGATGGCTCCGTAGGGTCCCTAATTTTCATGGACAGCTCCCGACCGGGCCACTCTCTCCTCAACAGCAGGGCATCATGGGGTGTGTCTGTGTCTTTGAGCGGGGAGTCGTTATCCCCTCTCCCCCAGGCAGAATGGCCGTGCCGGAGCTGGGAGTTGCTGCATTAACCCAGCGCTAGACATGGCTGTGGGAGTGTCTGTCTCTTTACAGACAGCTTCCATCTCCCGTATCCCCCATTTGGGTAGGAGCAGGCTAGATCCATAGAGTGTCCAGTGCCGGCCCTGTTGGGGCACTGACAGAAGAGTGGCTCAGGGCCCCCCTTGTTCTAATAGTGTGTGTAAAGGTTGGTCTCCCGAGCATCTAGAAATGGGGAGGGGAGGTTGAGGGGGAGCCATGGTCACCCTCATAACAGGAGGGGGGAAGGGAAGCCAAGCACTGTCTTTTGTGTGGAAAGCATGCTGGGAGAAGAGTCTGGGGCCTGTGCACTGTAGCACCCCTCAACAGTCAGCACTTCCTTGCTTATCGCTGGCTGCTTTACAGGTGGGGGCTTGCAGGGGCTCTGCTACTCAAACAAGGCTCCATTAGCTGCCAGAACTTTGGGTCTGTCTACACTGCAGCAGGGAGCAAACCTCTCAGCTTGGGGAGACAGACTCACCTTGGCAGGGCTCAAACTAGTGTGCTAAAAATAGCCACTGCAGCTCGGGCTCCCAAGCCTGGAGGTCAGGTGGGTTTACACATCCTGCACCTGTACCTCATGCAGGAATTATGTCAGTGTCTCTTGTCATCTGCTTTCTGGGGATGCCAGGAAGCATGGACTAGTGGTTGAAACACAGGGCTGGGATGCAAGCTATGTGGCCTTCATTTCTGATCTTGTAACAGGCTTTTTTTATGGCCCTGGGGTGAATAGTGTATACTTTCTCCCAATAAAACAGGCACGTTATTCCCTCTCCTTCCTAGTGTGCAGAGGCTTAATTTATTAATATTTGCCAAGCATCTGGAGATGCTCAGAGAGAAGTTGCTGTACGGTGGGGGAGAGCGGCATCAGAGACCCGCTGTGTGTATATGGAATCTGCACTGCGGACCAGAAAGGAGCAGTTTGTTCCAAATCTGTCTGAACCAATTCCTTCCTCCATGAGTGAACTTGCTAGCAGGTTGGGAAACATGTGCTGCCCCCTTGGGGCCACTTATAGCAGGTGCTCAGTAGCACCAGCATAGTTAAGGACCTGTCAGTTCCATCAGACCCCTTGTTTCCGTGTGCGAGGTTGTGGGGGTCATTGCACAGTGGCGCTGCGGTGAAGCACGATCTGCTGTGGATTCTGGTGTGCTGGCTGCTCAACCTGCTGGGGGTCTGTTGTGGAGGTTTTCCTGCAGGAAGTTGTTCCCACTTAAGTGAGCGCAAATATTTTTTGTTGAAACTGTTACCTGTGTGCATTTGGGTGCGTTCCCAGGCTCGCATCATTCCAATGTGTATGTGTCAAATGTGTCATTTATTGTACAGTGAAACTTGGCAAGTGGTCAAACCTGTCAGGTGCAACTTCAGACGAGAGATCATTTTTAGCAGTTTCTAAGAAGCGGTCTAGTGCATGCCCAGGATAGTGCTGCGTGAGCCCCGAGGGCCAGATCCTTTCTCCATCCACCCCCACAGTTGCCCAGGCAACCTCCACACTCCAGTAAGTAGGTTTTATGCGTGCAGACTCAGCAACAATGAGAAAGGGTTAAGGCTGAGGTTGTGTAACCCATGTTGCCAGCCCCAAGTATTCAAAAGTCAGGCCCCCCCAAAATCACAAGATCACTTTCAAAGTCATAAGATTTTAGAAGGAATACATTCTGGGATCCTTTCATTTGATTTCTGTTTTTTAAATCTCTAGAGTTCACTGTTTTCCAGCTTGTCTCAGCAACTGTGAGGGCTAGAAACTTACCTGAGAGTTTCACCCAATAATATCACTTGGAGCTTTCCAAAAAACACCCAGTATCGCGAGGCTTGCGATAAAATCACAGGAATGGGCAACACTGTATAGCTCTTGCTGCTGCTGCTGCACCTTCATCTGTGATTCAACATCTCAGCCCAAGCTTACCTCCTGTGGCCAAAGCACCACTGCTCCGGGTTCCCGCAGGAGCCTCTGCAGGGCCAGGCTCTGACTCCTAAGGAAGGGAGCACCCCAGATCACATCCATCTCTCTCCTTCTAGGGGTCCTGTTGCAGGCAGGGTGCTCTGGGGCTCTAGGGAAGGGGCTAGAGGTTTGCCCACAGAGGTGTATTTGCTCTGAGAGGTTAGAACATCTGAGACCCAAAGAGAGTACTTTTTTAAAACCAAATGTGTTAAACACACGGCTGGCCTATTGGGTAAATAAGATGCATTTTTAAGCAAAGCAGACTTGCTGTTGTCCCCGTGGAGTGTAATGACAGCTCCTATGGAGTGTGGCTTCCTCACTGGGAAATTATTGTTTCATCTGAGTGCAGTATATCTGTGTGCGTACCAGATCATTGCGAGAGGATAGTGTATCCTGTCAGGAGTGACTCTTCCGCTCCCCTCCCGTCTCATGCTTAAGATAACATTAGGGGAAATTTTAAACCCTGCCCAAAATGCTAATCCATCACTAGGACTCACGTTAAGCTAACAGAAGCCAGGAGATTGACAATCCAGTGTTTGTCTACAGCACATAGTCTTGTGCTGACATAGCTGCGCTAGTGCAAACTCCTAGTGTAAACACACTGCACCAGTGTATAAAGTGGCTTGTACTGCTGTAGGTTAGCCCAGGATTGGCTGCACTGGTGTAAGCCACTTATACTACTGCAGCATGTCTACACTAGGGGCTTGCACTGGTGTAACTACTTTGGTAGCTACAAACAGACAAGCCCTTAGACATGGGCTCGCTATCCATAACCCAACCTGATGGACAGGTGCAGGACACAAAGGCTGCAGATTGGGATGAGGCTAGCATGAAGTTTCCACCTTGCCTCTGAGTTACCTTGCCTTTGTCACTTCAGCATAAGTTTTTTTTGTCTCCATTTGGATATACATCTCCTGTTCAGAATAATCCTATTATTTGCATTTGCAATGACAACAGAATTACTGCAGGGAGCCCATGTAGGTCATAAGCATTTTGTTTCATAATCTCAATATCATCATCGCAATGAAGTTGACCTTTTGTGTCTGCATTTTCATGTACCTGTGTCTCATTCTTGTTAAATATCCTTGCATTGAAATCTCTTACTAATCTAATCTCCACATGTGGCTGCTGTATAATTATCTCATTTTGCAAAATATTGCATCTGTCATTCTCCTTCCTCCCGCCCCAGAAGTGAGGGAGGTGGGGGAGAGAGAAGGCAGCGGAGAGACTGTTGGAGGAGTCAGTGATAATCACACGTAAGTAACAGTTTATACACTACTTATCTATTTGTAACTGCTTTGGGGCCGCCAAATGGGCCAGGTAGGATGCCTCCAGGATGCCGCCAGCTTCTGTTGCCGTGCAAAGGCTGCAGCAGGGAATGGCACAAAGGGGGCTCCCTAATGGAAGGTGCATTAGGATTCCTCTTTATTATTTCTGTGCAAGATATGTGATGGAAGCAGGGGGAAGGGGAAATTTCTCGTTTGGAATAACCGTAGTGGTGGCCTCTGAGGGCAGGCAGTGCTTTCCTTGTTTGGAATCGGATATGTTACTTATATGGCATTACAGTTGTGCCTGGTGCTGGACAGATAAGACAAATGCCCCTGACCTGATAGGATCTTTATCCGTGTTTGTAAGTTGGGTGAGTGTCCCCTTTTTTATACCCATCCATTTCTCCTGGGGACTTTCAGATGTCTTCAGCCTCCATATGCTAAGGTCAGGCACCTGTTACCTGCTGATCATTAGTTATCTAATGGGAGAGGACTTACAATCCATGACAATTCTTACCCATCTTGGCTTGCAGAAGCCACCAGATGTCAGGCAGAAGGCATATAGCTTGGGAGTCCTAATTCTGAAGTTACTCCTGGCACAAAGAGCAGCCATATATTGGTTGGGGTGACTCTTACTTTAGATTAAAGGAAACAGTGAAACCTTCACTTGTAACAAACAAAGAGGAGTCGGATTGTGCTGACCTATGTCCCATGCGATATCTTTGGCTTCACTGGGGTAGTTTAGGGATTAGGGTTTAGAGGGGTTGGCACTAGTCAGTGCAGAATTTGTTCTGTAGAATTTAGGAGCAAAACTGTTTCTTTACCGAATGTCTTTCAAACTTCTCCGTATTGCAGCAGGGGCTCCTGAATGTGGGGACTTAAGACAGGACACTTTTTGTGGCTTGCAGTTAAATGAAGGATGATGGCCTAATATTGGAGGTGGATAGAATGAGTCTGGGAACGCAATCCCAGAGGGGGACACACTTTTCCATTCTGTTATACCATTAGATGATTCTCGACACAGTGTAATGCAGAACCCTCAGGTATACAGTCAAGACACAGACTAATCAATAACTTCACATAAAAAAAATTAACATCTGTCAGTGTATAAATCTATAACTGCATGGGCTATTGGGAAGAAAGGTGTCCGGGGATCCTCTTCTGCAGATGTCCACAGAGACATTTGTCAGCTCTCGTGGATCCTTTAGGAAATTACAATTTAAATTAATGTTTCCTTTAAAAACATCAAACAATTTAAACTGCTTTTTAAAAAAAGAATAATGTGCTGCTGCCTTTTAAATAAGCTGCTGCACTTTAAATTCTTGCTACATTTCTGTCTTGGAGCCACATCTGTCTCCTGTCTTTGAACGCATCTTGCTTCTATGTTCTGGTACAATATGAAAATCTTTACTGCTGACAAAAAAAAAAAAAAAAAAAATCAAACAAAACACTTTTAGGCTATGGAGGGTGTCAATTACCCATGTGGGATTTTCCCCCTTATCTTTTAATTCTGAAGCATCTTTGTGCGACAGTTTATAAATTAAAAATGTTTCTTTCATGACACTTAGCTCCTGTTTCATATGTATTTCATATAAAGAGTTTCCATGTGTTTGAATTTGAGAGGGAATTATGTAAAACTAGATGCTCTGGTTTTATGTTCTGATGTGATACACTTAGCATACTGCAAATCATGACGCTAAAATTAGTGACTGTGCACTTTAAATGTACTGAAGTACTTCACAGAGTGCTGTGGAATTCTACTGCAGTGCAGGTGGAGTGATGAAAACACATTGGATGTGGCCATTTAGCACACTGAGCTATGAACTTTACTAAAGTTAGTACATTGACCCCAATCTGCTGCTGTATATTGGTGGCTAGGAGCCAGTTTTGATGTAATGACTCTCCAAATAATGATGTTGCAGTGCTGAGAGAGTACATTGAAAGCACTTTAACATGGCTCTACAGGATGTACAGTGTATGTCCAACGTATTTCAGGGTCATATGGGTGCAACTTGATGCATTGGAAAGTCTGTTGAGCTCTAAGGATTAATCATCTTTGCAAGGAATTCTCATGTATCAGACTTCTGATCAACCCTGCTTTACAGCTGATGGCTTAGTTTGTGCATATGCTTTGTTTGTGCTCCAGAGAAGAGAAGCAAACATTGGGACTAGGAGCCACAGGGCCTGCTGAGTTTTTGGTTCTAACTCTGCCAGACTCACTGGCCTTTGACAAGTCACTGCAGTTGTTTGTGACTTAGTATCCACTTCTGTATGATAGGACAATAGCTACCTCTGAAGGGGATGGCAACAAGGGGGAGTCAGTGAACATGCACAATGTAAATGTTAAGTGGCATTATGACACCATGATGTTTTCATAGTAACTTCCTTGCCACCGTCCCACTCCGACTTTACCTTTAACCGCTTTTGAGTGTGGAGCAGAGCCCTCACATTCCTTGCATCGCATCCCTTTCATCTGTTTCACTTCCTTACTCTCAGTAGGTCATCAGTGATTCCCTGTCAGCCAAAACCAATGGTTTCTTCTCCTTTAGAGGCTTCTGTATATCCACTGCCCTTGGCTCCTTCAGTCATGCCCTCCCTGGACATCTGTGGATCGCTTTTTCTGGTTCGCTTACCTCCCTGGACATATTTTCTTCCTCAGTTCTGGAGGCTCTGCATCCTCCTTCCCCATTCCCTCTCAGCCTTTATTCCTAGATTCCAAGGCCAGAAGGGAGCATTGTGATCATCTAGTCAGGGGTTCTCACAACAAATGTTTTGGTGGCCTCTGAGTGCAGCCACCAACTATTTCTGGTGGCCGCTTTGATAAACCCGTCTCTCTGTCCTTATCTCCTGGGACTCTTCATCGAGAGCCCACCCTGGGGAAGGTGGGTCAGGAACTAACTGGCTGCCTGTGAAGTCCCAGGCTCTGCATGCCCTGGCTGGGCTGGAGCAGGAATGCTGCCCAGAGGAGCTCCCTGGCAACTGAACACTGCAGCCTTCTCCACTGACGAGATCCGCCATCGGTCCCATGTGTCTCCAGAGGCTCTGCCCTGAATCCCCAAGGAGGCTGCGTGGTGCAGGGTGCTGATCCCTGCTGGCAGTGCCAGTGCAAACACCAAGGCTGCGCATTTCGCTGCCCTTGGCAACAGCTATTCAGGAGCAACAGCTGGGTGCTGCAAGGAGGGGCTGCTGCTTTGCCCCTCCCCCCCCCCCAATCTCCACCCCTGTTCTGGAGGCTGTCGTGGATGCAAAAAAATCCACTGGTGGCTGCATTTGAGAAACACTGATCTAGTGTGACCTCCTGTACAGCACAGGCCAGAGAACTGTCCCCAGATAATTCCTGGAGCAGAGCTTTTAGTAAAACATCTGATCTTGATTTAAACATTGCCAGTGAAGGAGACTCCACCACAACTCTTGGTAAATGGTTCCAATGGTTAATTGCTCCCAGTGTCACGAAATTACATCTTATTTCCAGTCTGAATTTGTCTAGTCTCAACTTTCAGCCATTGGATTGTGTTATGCCTTTCTCTGCTAGATTTAAGAGCCGATTATCAGGTATTTGTTCCCTCTACACATCTCACTCTGTACTCTTTCCCTAGGAGAACTCATTTACTTCTGTGGTCTCAGCTACCAATAACACCATCCTTTACACCACCCAGGCTCCTGCCCTTGGGGTCTTGATAGTCTGTGTCCCTTCCTCCATGCTCAGCTGTCAGTGCTGCATTCACCTCACTCCTGAAGCATTGCAGCCTTGTGCCTGCTTTCTCTCCCATCTCCAAAATAATTTTCCTTTCCCACTGCCCCAGGTGTGTCTTCCACATTACTGCATCTTTGCCTTGCTTCCCCACTTCCTTTGCTTGACGCTCAACCTCCTTCTGACCTCCATGGCTATCCACTGCTGGCCTCTCCCCCTCTACATCTCTGTTCACCTCTCATCTCCTGCGGCATCACCTCTTGGTCCGTCTGCTCCACCTCAGCCTCATGCTGACCTCCCCCATAGCTCACCCTTGGCACTGTGCATTCTGCTGCTTCGTGTTGCATGCCTCAAACAGCCTCCCAAGTCATGCATGCAAAGCTCCCTTAATCCTCTCCTCCAGACCCACACGTTCGGGGGTACATTGCCCCTCCAGTGGCCACCCATAACCTCCCTTCAGTACTGTATTGTTTTTCCTTGTTTGTACCAGCTTATCATAGTTTCTCTTCACCATAAGGGACCAGCAAATCATCTGGTCTGACTTCCTGTATAACGCAGGCCACTAAACCTCATCCAGCGCCCACACGCTAAACCCAACAACTGGAATTAGACCGAAGTATAACATAATAAACTATTGTGTGCCACACTCAGATAAGAGGAGGGAGAGAGGGCACCAGTGTCAGAGATCCCTGCAGTGGCAAAGAATTGATTAGGTGAGAGATACCTGGATGATCTCAGTGGGCAATCTGCATCCCCATACTGCAGAGGAAGGCATTAAACCCCACAGTCCCTGCCAGTCTGACCTGGGGGGAAAATTACTTCCTGACCCAAATCTGGGGATCAGTTCGACTCTGTGTATGAGCAAGAACCAGCCAGCAAAGCACCTGGAAAAAGAGAATTATCAGGACACAGGCCCATCCTATCCTGTAGGCCTTTGAGGCTGGGAACCGTCTGATTTGGCACAGTTCTCTTGTTGTGCAGTTCCTTGTACACTTGATACTATATGTGAGCTATAAGTGTTGATAAAGCTGGAGGGGTGCAGAGATTAATTGAGGCTCCCTTCTCAGATTGGGGGGCTGGAATACACATTGCTTACTTTGATGCCACTATGACAGCCAGCTGGTATAAAATGCTTGAGCAGCATGATCAGAATCCGTGTTTCATCCTCCCAGGTGGCGGGCATGACTTGCACTGGGTGCCTGGTCTTTGTCAACCTGTGATATGGCTGTGGCACCTGTGTCAACCGTGGGGTCTCCTGACTGCTTTGATTTACAGTAATTGTAGCCTTAGAAATCAGCAGCAAAGAGCCAAGTTCTTTTGTATCGACAATGAAATGGACCACAAATCCTTTTATAAATGCTGACAGCCTGTACCTGCCTCTTGAACAGTAATCTGATGCTCAGTCTCACTGTAGCTAAGTGGATATTCTGGAGGATGCTGGCAACCCAACTCTGGGTGCGTGCACGGTGTTGCTGTCTCATGCTGCGTCCCTGAGCATGGTGAGAACAGCTGTTTGTCTCATCCTTGTCTCCTGTTACCAGGGCCCTTCTGTGTTGCCTAGAGGGATGTCTTAGTGCTTCTTGGGATCCTTTTTTCAGGAGCATATGGGCTCAGGCATGATGAATTTTGGCAGTGCTACGAATTCTCCTTTCTGGAGAACCCGTTGATCTCTCTCTCTCTCTCCCCTTTCCTTTGGCCTCTTTCTGTGTCACTATTAACAGACCAGGAAGGGGGTCTGAGGAAGGAAGCCACTTCACCATCTCTAACTCTTGATGTCTGACTGGCAGGTGAGGTGAGTTTGGTGGCTTCAGTCTAGCAAGTGGAGAACATTCATGTGTATTGCTCAGATACTAAGTTGCTTGGTGAGTTTTTGCAGTTGCTGCTCAGGAGTGGAGTAACAGGCTGGGACAGACGTACTGCAAGGCAGGATTGAGCTGCATTGGCAGAGCTGTGTATGAGGAATCCTGGACTAGAATAGGAGGGGAGGCCGTGATTTGGGATTGAGGGGTATTGGTAGAGCTGCGTATGTAGGGAACCCAGGACTAGGATAGGAGACGGTGCTGTAAGTCAAGGTGAAGGGCATTGGCAGAGCTGAGTGGGGACCCAGGGCTGCAATTGCAGGTGGTGCTGCAGATCAGATGGAGATGTGCATGCAGAGCTGTAGGTGGATTTCCAGATAGGAACAGCAGGAGGTGCTACAAGTCAAGAGTGACTGGTCAAGATCGGAGCTTTGTGCTGTCCCAGGGCAGGCACCAAAGGCACGTGGCATGTCAGGCAAGGACTGAGGCTGTTGGCAGAGCTGTGTGGTGCAAGCTTGCACATCACTTGCCTGCACTATAACCTGCCTTTATCCAGAGCTATCAGCTCCTTGTGTTCATCAGCAGGAAATGTTGGTGCAAGAGAAAACTAGGAAACCTGAGCCATGATAAATGACCTTACCAGCTCAGTTCTGTGGCCAGTGGCTCAGGTTGGATCTTTATGGTTAATTTTAACCAGGTCTGTGGGCAGTCAGGATTTCAGAGCTCCTATAGAATATTATCCCCATTTCAGAAGGGATGTAAATATGAAATCGGTGCAGCCAGTAAAGGGAATAAGCAAAAGAACCGACCAAAAATCTCGCAGAGCGTGCAGCGTTTTGTGACTAATATGAACATAATTACTGTCATGCTTTTAACAAAATGCTTTCATCTCCCAGATAGGTTCCTTCCTCTGGTCATTAATCTCCAGGTTTGAAGCTAGCAGGCATTCAAAAGATGCAGCCTTCATGCTGAAACACCAATCAGCGGCATGCAGTGTACCTTGGCCAGCCTGGGAGGTACCAAGCAAAGCCATGACTTTTGATATAGATCACTGACCTCAGTGGACTTTGGCGCACTTAGACTTTTACTGCAGGCCTGATCTTAAACCCATTGAAGTCACTGTGCTGGATCAGGCGGTGTGTTCTTATTCACTCTACTTGGTCCAGTTGTCTCTCCTTTCAGCATCCTGACTAAATGTCCCTTAGGAAAAATGCAAACCAATAGGGAAGTCCTTGCCCAACCCTGCCTTCATTCCCAAGCCACTTCCATCCTCTGGGTCAGCATTCTCTTGGCTAAGCCTGTTTCCTGGTTGTAAACTTGCGTGGCAGTGCAGTGCATGCTGCTTCTCCGTTCCTCCCCTACTTGTCATAGCCGCGTCAATTTTTAAGGCCGGAAGGGATTATTCTGATTGTGTAGGTTGATCTGCACAGCACAGGCCACAGAATTTCACTCGGTGATTCCTGCATCCAGCCCAGAACGTGTTTGAGCTCTCTACAGCATCTCTTTTAGGAGATATTAATGGTATTGGGGGTCTGGTCTTAGGCCCATTCTGGCTACAAGGTTGGGTTTTGGAGGGGTTTTTATGGAGGCTCTGAAACCCGGTGGGGAAGGAGCGTCTCAGAGCCCAGGCTCCAGCCCGAGCCTGAACATCTACACTGCTATTTTTAGCCCCATAGCGCAAGCCCAGTGAGCCTGAGTCAGTCGAACCGGGCTTTGAGACTGTGCCAGGGGTTTCTTTTTACAGTGTAAATACATCCGCAGAGGCCTCTTTTCGGTGGGAGTGTCTGGCTACATCTCTGTAGCTCGTTGTTGCTGCTTTGTAAACTTGGTACTTACAAAAGAGGAGAAACTTACGGGACCAGTGCTACAAGGTGGCTTGCCTTAGATGGAATTTGGGTACAGACCCACCTATGACTCAGTAACTACCTATCGGCTGGTACTGTGAGACTAGGGCTCAGACCAGGGGTGCTGGAACAATTTGTACAGTGGTGGTGCTGAGAGCCATTGAACCAAACTGTAAACCCTGTGTATGATGGAAACCACTTTAAGCCGGGGGGGTGCGGCAGCACCCCCTGAACCCCTAATTCCAGCACCTGAGCACGTAGCTCAGAAAATGGCTTGAAGATCACTTGGTCCTCAGAAGAATCATAGAAGATTAGGGTTGGAAGAGACCTCAGGAGGTCCTCTTTTTTTTTTTTTTATAGATTCATAGACTTTAAGGTCAGAAGGGACCATTATGATCATCTGGTCTGACCCCCTGCACGCTGCAGGCCATAAAACCGTCCCCGCCCCTTCCCTGGACTCTGCTGCTGAAGTCCCCAATCATGTTATTAGTGACCTCAATCGGCAGAGACCCTCCTGCTAGAGATCCCTGCCCCATGCTGCGGAGGAAGGCGAAAAACCTCCAGAGGCTCAGCCAATCTGCCCTGGAGGAAAATTCCTTCCCGACCCCAAATATGGCGATCAGTAAGACCCCGAGCATATAGGCAAGAGTCTCCATCCTGACCCCTTTTAGCCATTATGCTATTTACCTACCATTGCTTGGTTTTCCTTGACAACTATGTTTTACCATTAAACCATTCCCTCCATAAACTTATCTAACTTAATCTTAAAGCCAGACAAGTCCCTCGCCCCCACCGTTTCCCTCGGAAGGCCGTTCCAATATTTCACCCCTCTAACGGTCAGAAACCTTCGTCTAATTTCAAGCCTGAACTTCCCCACGGCCAGTTTATATCCATTCGTTCTCGTATCCACGTTAGTACTAAGCTGGAATAATTCATCTCCCTCCCTTGTATTAATCCCTCTAATATATTTAAAGATAGCAATCATATCCCCCCTCAGCCTTCGCTTTGTCAGACTAAACAACCCAAGCTCCTCTAGTCTCCTTTCATACGACAGGTTTTCCATTCCTCTGATCATCCTAGTGGCCCTTCTCTGCACCCGTTCCAGTTTGAGTTCATCTTTTTTAAACATGGGAGACCAGAACTGCACACAGTACTCCAAATGAGGTCTCACCAGCGCCTTGTACAACGGAAGCAGTCTAGTCCAGTGGTTCCCAAACTTTAACAACCCGCAAACCCCTTTCACTAAAATGTCAAGTCTCATGAACCACCTCCTAAAAATGAATATTTCCAGGGATTTTCTCCCTTACCTGAGGATAAAGTATAAAAGCAGTGATCTTGGAAGTATAAAATTTGTTTTTATGACATGCTTATTACACACTATTTATTATTTATCATTACAGTATTTTATTACATTATGAAAACGGCAACACTCTTCCAAGATCTCACTTTTGTAGCTTGTATCACTTTGATTAAGCCTCTTATAAGACAAAGCTCCTAGGTTTCATCAAGGAGTATCAGATGTGAAACAGCATGAAGGTATTTAAGAAGCCAACTCAAAGAGTTCCTCCTACACAACATTCAGGTCTTGAGCAGTCCAGGCAAACAACGCACGTTACAACAAAGCTTAAACTTGTTCTTCATAATAATTTAAAAAACAATACTAGCAGCCTATTTAATTTTAAAAACAGCAAAAAAATATCCACCTCCCTTTCCATTTCTTATAAGGAGTCTTGAAGTTTAAATCTCTTCAGTGTGATAGATGTGCTGGCTTTGATCTGCATAGCTCTTGGGAGTCGCTGGGGCCCTGTGCTGCCTGGGATCCCTAGGGACAGCTCTGTCCGCCATTAGGAAATTTTCCCCTGAGAACCCTCTGTAACATTTTTGTGAACCCCCAGGGGTTCACGAACCCCAGTTTGGGAACCACTGCTCTAGTCCAACCCCCTGCTCAAAGCAGGACCAACCAAATCATCCCATCCAGTGCTTTGTCAAGCCAGGCCTTAAAAATCTCTAAGGATGGAGGTGTCTAACAAGAGCCAGCAAGAGCTCAGTTGCTAGTGAGAGCTGCAGGAAGTAGATCGGCTCCTGCAGAAGACCCTGGGTCAAGGGAAAATGGCATGACCGAGATGCCAAAGTTATGGTAAATAAGCATATCTTGAGGGGTGGAGAGCTGAAGCTCTAAAGAAAAAAGCACTAGAGCCCTGTGGCTGGAGAATGTGCTTCGTTGCAGTGGCCAGCGAGAGAGCCCCCAGCTTCCCACCAGCCTGGTATTTGCTATGCAGGCATCCCCCGCAACTCTGCCCAGGGCACCTTAGTCCTGCAGCACAGCCTCGGCTGCCCTCAGAATTGTGACACTAAGCACCTCACTGCGCCCCAAGGCTTGGGCCTCTCCTAAGCAGACACTGCCACATGCAACTGCAGTCAGGCTAAATCTCCAGGAGGATGCAGCTCAGACTGCTGTAGACTTTCATTTCACTTGTGATCTAAGGTAGGATTTGAACCTGAGGTCTCTAGAGGCTAAGTGCTAATGCACTTGTCCATTGTGCCTCTGTTCTAGCTGCCTGCTTTTGCTTTGGCTTTGCACTCAGACTGCTTCCCAGCTGCACTCTGCTTTTGCAATATTTTCTCAGATGTTTACTGTAGGCAGAGTTCTCTTGGCTTTTCTGTTGCTGGAATCTTACAGCTGGAGGGAGCAGCAGCTCTGTCTGTCTGCATGGAACCACAGCTGACAGTGTGGGGTGGAGGCGAGGTGAGAAAGCAGCTCCGCTTTCCAGGAAATCAGCGAGTTGTCTCCTGGATTTATTGCTGGGAATTCAAACGTCGCCCTGCTTTCCCATTCCGTGCTCTGAACCCGCTTGGGAGGAGAAACCCTTGTAAATTGTAGGTTTTATAACAGTGCTTATTGAACATGATACGAAAGTAGCACCATTTGCCAGCTGCATGGGGCTCTGCAGGAGGTAGTGACTGTGGAGAGCTCTGCAAGTTTTAGCTAGCCTTCAGCCACCTGGTATGCTTCAGCCTGCTGATCCCAAAATCATCTGCAACGGCCCCCCATTACCATGGCTTGCCTGCACAATATGCGTCTCCCAGCTGCAGGCCAATAGGAGCTGCTGGAAGTGGCGGCCAGTACGTCCCTTGGCCCGTGCTGCTTCCAGCAGCTCCCATTGGCCTGGAGCAGCGAACCGTGGCCAATAGGAGCCGCGATCGGCCGGACCTGTGGACGCGGCAGGTAAACAAACCGGCCCGGCCCGCGAGGGGCTTTCCCTACGCAAGCCGCGGCCCCAGTTTGAGAAACACTGGTTTAAAGGGTTTCCCCTTCATCTGTTCTTTCTCATTTGGTTAAACTGACTTTCCCTTTGGATCAAATGGAGGGAGTGGAGGGGGGAGGGTCAAGAGGCGTAATCCAACTAACCCCTCCTTCCTGTTCTGCTCATCTCCTTGTGTGGTGATAGATGTACTGTCAGGCCAAGCTGTGCTATCTGCAGGAGTCCTGGGGCTCGCTAGACTGACAGGCACTGGAGGCAGTTTTCCTTTGTTGATGGAATGCTTCCAACCATGCAGTCATAACAATTTTGACATTTTGGGAAAGGAGAGAAATGTTGCCCGGCACTGTGCATGGTTAGCAAAACTGTAGCCGACAAAATAAATAAAGGTGAACGGCTTGCAAACCGCTCCTCTTTATTATTTATTTCTAATTCTGACATGTTTGCAAACCACAGCTTATTTGAGTTCTGATTTTTTTTTTTTTTTTTTTTTTTTTTTTGGACGATGACATTTAGGTCCCATTTCCATGGCATACAGCATGTTGCAGATGGTAAAGGGGGGCGGCTGCCAAAGTCGATATGGGCTGAGAAGCCACAGGCTGTTATATTGCCAGTGACACCACTTGTAAATTCTCTTTGGTTTTGTGCCATTCTGAGTTTCTAGCTGCCACAGAAACCGTGCGTCCCTTGAGGACTTGGCCTTGTACGGTGATGCAGTTGCACATGTGAATCAAAGGCACTGCGTGGCCCAGCGAGGCTGAGGGTTCATGTACACAGCAGAGAAAAGGGGCCCTGGATGTACATTGTGAAGGGGAAAGTGAATCTCCATATTTCAGCCTAGAACACTAAACCTCTGCAGCATTATCTACAGTAGCCTAGGTCTGTACAGGAAAAGCCAGGACTTGTGGCATGATGCTGGGCAAGGTCAAGCTGCATTAGAAGAACTGGGATTTTGGGGGACCCCAGGCTGGAATAGCAAGGGGGGGCTTCAGGTCAGAATTGAGAAGCATAAGCAGATCTGTGTGTGTGGGAGTCTAGGGCTAGAATACTGGGGGTGCTGCAGCTCAGGACAGGGGTGCACTGGCAGATCTGGGGGTAGGGGCAAGGCTTGCAGGGCAGGGGGCTGCAGCTCAGGACTGAGGTTCACTGGCAGATCTGTGTTTCAAAGTGCTTTCCTGCATTGTCTTGCTGTAGTCAGCAGAGGCCAGATTCTGCTGCTTTGACTCAAGTTGAGTAGCCCCTTACTCTGTGAGTAGTTGCACTGAAGTCAATGGTGCTGCTTGCAGAATGAAATCCTCCTAGTAATGGTGGCTGGACCCTTCATTGCCAGTTTCTTTACATTGTCAAGTTTTCAAATGTAAAAGAGAAATTAACAAGCCCAGGGTCATTGACTGTAGTTGAATCTGGTGCATCATCTTTAACTTTACCAGGCTCCCTTCTCAAAAGGCCAAACTGAGACTTACAACTGGGCCTAAGGCTATTGAATTCTGTGACCCTGCACCCTTTTACACTAGGGCAAAATTTGCACACAATGCCTCGGAAGGCATTTTGTTGTGAAAACTCCTATCTTCTTCCTGTTACACATGCCAATGCCATTAGAAGTTAACCTCCCCAATCAACTGATATTTCACTGACCAGTGAGTGGGGTTGTGCAAGTCTTTGGGGGTGGGGAATTAAGGAGGAAAAGCCTTGTATTGGGCATGTTGTGACTCTTCTTTTTGACCAGGGGTATGTGGAATCTAGTTTATTGTAGGAATTCCTAAGAAATTCAGTATTTGGTTTATATCTTGAATTTAACCACAATGTTCACACATGCAGATGGTCAACACTTAGGTCACTCCCAACAGAGACTTCTGGTTTTAGAGTAACAGGTTGCTTCCCCACTGTGCCACTCCTGGGGGTGTCCAGGTTTGTGAGGCCCTTTGCCACCACCTGCCCTTAGCATGAGGCGGCCATGTCTGTGCCTGCCAAGGGTCAGTGCTTCAATGCCATGGGCAATATAAGCCCTCCCCTGTAGGCCTCTCACTGCGATCACTCTGCGGGTTAGCTATAGCTGCACTCCAACGCTTGAGCCCTCTACATGTCTTCCTGGAGCGTCCAGCCCACCTGGTCCACTGGACACTCGCAGTAACCATTCGTTCGCTGCTTCCAAAAAAACAATATACTCCAGCTTAGCAGTTCCACCTCAGATCACCCATCTGCTTAACACACAGCACTTGGATGTGTTTGTAGTGAAATCAAGTGTCAATTTATTTATCAAAGCAGAGGGATTCAAGTAGGAGCAAGTAGAAGTATTGGAAACAAATAGTTACATATAAAATAGTCATAATTCCCAATGTAGAGCCTAGACTGAATTGACAAGATACTCTCTTGTCTACTAGTATTGCTCACCCAAAATCCTTGCCACGCTTTACAGCAAGGGTGGCTGTGACCCCTTTTTCATGAGACAAGGATGCTGTTAGTTGCCTCCTTGGTGAAGGATTCAGTGCATCTCTTTGCAGGCCAAGATGGACTTGAACAGTCCTTGGTCTTTGTTCATAAACAGGGGACACACTTCAGCTGTTTGTTTCATCCTGTCAATTTCCTCCCTTGTCAGTTTCACAATCTCTCACTCCACACTTCTAGGCCTGCAGTATACAAAAGGCCAGACAGGGTGATAGGTGTCATTTACCTCCTGGCTGAAAGCAGTAGCATAGCTGGGGGGGAGCAGGGGGAGTGGCTGCTCCCACTGAGCACATTCTCCAAAAGTGGCACCTTTTTAATTTTTTAAGGGGTGGAGCGACAAAATAACACACAACAAAAAAGCGCCAACAAAAGAACATCCATGCAGCCAGCACTGGACTCCGGAGCCGGGTTTTGCGTGCGGCCGCCGGCTGGCTCTCGGCTCCGCACCGCACCCCCAGACCGGTTCACTCGCTCGGCGGCTGGTTGCTTGGCTCCCTGGCAATGATGATGATGAGGCTCCCGCCCGCCTGCAGCTGCCCAGCTCACTAAGCCGAGCCCCGCTTGGCACATGCCGCCTAGGCACGGGTGAGCTCTGCCGGTGCAGGAGAAGGGGCGGCAGGCACAGCCCTCTAGCGCGGCGGGGGAGGGGTTGTTGAGGAACTGATGGGGATTAAGCGCTCAGGACTGGGCGAGAACTGAAGGTAACTGCTCCTAATGGCCCATCTCCATCGCCTTCTCCTGTCTTAGCCCGGTCCCCCTGCAGAGCGCAGGAGTCCCGGGCTGCCCCCCGGGGCACTGAACGGTGTTGTTTCCCCAGGATAGTTTTCTCCAGGAGCCGCGAGCGTGTGTTGTCCTGGAAATAGCGCTGTGTGCATCTCGGGGCGCAGGCAGGCTGTGCTTTGCCTCGGGCAGTGCCTGGGCGCCCGGCCAGCTGGGAGCTGTGCAGGTGATGGCTCTGGGCTACAGGGAGGGGTGGCTCAGCTTGGGGGGGGGGGGGGACAAAGGAGACCCAATGGGTTCTTATTTTATCTCCCCCCCCCCCCTTCTGGCTTCCTAGGCAAGGCACCGCATCTGGCTGCTGGGCTTGTGGATGTTCTCCTGCGAAATGCTGGCTGTGCAAACTCTTCCGTGGCTGGATCATTCTTGTGTTTTTATTTTAAGTACAAAATAAATATCTATAACAAATTTAAAAGTATGTAATTAGTCATTTGATATGTTGGGTGGCGCCTTTTTTTATGTGTTCGCTCCCGCTGATGTTAGAACCTGGCTGAAAGGTATATCCCCTCCTGGTGACCTGCCTTAACTCCAAGGACTTAAGAACATAATTATCAGTATAGATACAGAGCTCCTTCAATATGACCCGCATGTCCAATTCCCAGTGACTGTGTGATTAGTGGGCTACTGGCTCTCGGTAGAGACCTCACCTGCCACCTTTCAGTGAGCTATTATGCAGATATCTGACCCAGGGGATCCCTGTAAAACCCTATGTACCCCCCTGGGCCCTCTGCCAGTTTGCACCAAGGGACTGCTGGGTCATACCCACACTTGATGTTTTTGCACCATTCCTCACAGTGACTTGGGACAGGACTAGCTGTGAGCTTCCCCACAGCCAGCAATTTTACAGTGTTGGCTACGCTGTCCCTGCTTGGAGCTTCTGTGACACCCATTATTCCTCGCCATCCCTGGCGTGCCTCCCGCTGGGAGAGGATGGGTCTGGAGTAGGTGGAAACTCTCTAGATTAATCAGCAGCTTGGAAAAATGGCCTTATGGTTACGGCATGGGGCTGCACTCGGGAGGGAGTCCTGGGTTCACTTCCTGGCTCTGCCGCAGACCTCCTGTGTGACCCTGGGCCAAACCACTTAAAGCCATGGTCCCAAAGGTATTTAAGTGCCTAATGCTGTAGGCAGGCACCTAGTGGGGTTTTCAAAAGCATCTAAGCAGATTAGGTGCCTAATTCCTAATGAAACCAATTGGAGTTAGGTACCTAGTGGCATTTTCAAAAGTACCCAAGGGTAGGTGCCTGTCTGCATCTTCAGGCACCAAGTATCAGAGGGGTAGCCGTGTTAGTCTGAATCTGTAAAAAGCAACAGAGGGTCCTGTGGCACCTTTGAGACTAACAGAAGTATTGGGAGCATAAGCTTTCGTGGGTAAGAACCCATGCTCCCAACCCACGAAAGCTTATGCTCCCAATACTTCTGTTAGTCTCAAAGGTGCCACAGGACCCTCTGTTGCTTTTTTCAGGACCAAAATACCTTTGGAAACTTGTCCCTTAGTTCCCCATCTGTCAAATGAGGATAATAGAACTTCCCTCCCGCATTGTGTTGTGGCAAAAGGTTGTGAGCATCACTTTGGAAATAGGGGGCCATCTATGCGGCCCTTAGCTAGATAGATAGTCCTGGACCATTCTCTGTACCACCTCCTGTTGGGAGAGGATGGTCTAGAGCAGGGGTGGGCAAACTTTTTGGCCCAAGGGCCACATCAGGGAATAGAAATTGTATGGCGGGCCATGAATGCTCACAAAATTGGGGTTGGGGTGCGGGAGTGGTGTGCAGGCTCTGAGGTGGGGCTGGGGATGAGGAGTTTGGGGTGTAGGAGGGTGCTCTGGGCTGGGACTAAGGGGTTCAGAAGGCGGGAGGGGGATCAGGGCTGGGGCAAGGGTGCAAGAAGGGGTGCAGGATCCGGCTGGGGGTGTGGGCTCTGGGGTGGGGATGAGAGGTTTGGGGTTCAGGAAGGTGCTCCAGGCTGGGATCGAGGGGTTTGGAGAGTGGAAGGGGGATCAGGGCTGGGGCAGGGGTTGGGGCATAGAGAGAAGCTCAGGGGGTGCCGGCTCCGAGCGGTGCTTACCTCAAGAGGCTCCCAGAAGCACTGGCATGTCTCTTCTCCAGCTCCTATGCGGAGGCGCGGCCAGACGGCTCTTCATGCTGCCCATCCGCAGGCATTGCCCCTGAAGCTCCCACTGGAGTGCATAGGAGCTGGAGCGGGGCCGTGACACGGGTTCCGTGAGCCGCGTGGTGTGGCCCTGTCCCTGTACCCCGGCTGGAGCAGGGCTGACCCTCGTGGTGTGGCTTGCGGGCCAGCTTAAAATGGCTCCTGGGCCATAGTTTGCCCATCCCTGGTCTAGAGTAGCAAGAAGCTGTCTACGACCAGCATTCCTGGGCCATTCTGTACTGCGCCTCCTGCTGGGAGCATCCCCCACAGCCAGTGCTCCTATACCAAGCTCTGCAATGACTTCTGCACAGAAGAATTGACTGGGTCAGCTATAGTTTCCTCCCTCCACAGCTTTTCTGTTGTTCCTTACAGTGACACCTGCTGTCACATTTCCCCACTTCTGCTGTAGCGAGTGTGGATGCTGAATGGGGGGAGAAAGAGGTGTGGCTGATTGGATTGATTTTTTTTTCTCTTTTTTCCAGTTTATGGTGCCATATGGGGGCATGCCATCAGTCAGTTACCAATCCTTTTCATATCTAAATACAATGATTTATTAATTTGAGTGAGTGATCGCTGTATGGCTGGCCTGCTTTGCGGGCAATGGCGAACAGCTTGCATGCTCAGAGATGTATAGTGATTTGGTGCCACTGGATACTTTCTGGGGTTGTTTTCAATTTAGATGTGAAATGAATGAGGAGAAAAAATGTTTCTCTTGGCAATTTGATAGGCGCTAGTTCTTCTGACAGATGTTGGACTTTATTATCCCACTGGGACAATGTTTTGTAGTTCAGAATGGCTAATTATTTCAAAGGCTCCACGCTGAATGTGGAGTAGCATGCATCTGTTGTCAGGTACGGCAGCTCATGCACGCTGTTGACTGAGGGCCTCCAGCACCTGTAGATCTGGGGTGTTTATTTACATCAGTGGTGTTTTGGCTGGTGGGTTCTGAAGGTCTGTGCTCTCTCCTCCCGGTTGGCGGGTGAGCCCTATGAATTGTGCTTTGGGAGACTCCCACAGTGTTTCTGTCTGAGTTAGAGGGGTTTTAACTGGTTCCAGAGGTCTGTCGCTGTTCGTGAGTCAGGTGGCTGATGGAGCAGAGGGAGGTGAGAGGGTTCTTCTCTGCATGCCAGGTGTCAAGGCTGTTTCCCCACTCTGGCACTTTAAATGCAGAAGGTGGGAGCCCACAAGGATTCTAAAAAATAATACTTGCCACTCCAGGCTTGTATTAAACTCCCAAGGTTACAGCTTTTCTCTGACCTTGGCTTGGTAAACGCCGCCACCACCCAATGAAAACTGCCTCTTGCAAATCCTGAAAAAACTCACTTGGGAAGTTTTCCCTGAGGCCCCTCGGCTTTTCCACCCCTTGCTCAGGGAAGCCGAGAAAGAAAACAAATAAAGGGAAACCCAGCTAATTGAAAAACATATGGACAGACCTCTTAAGACACAAAACCAATCAGGTTTTTTAAAAAGGTAAATTTTATTAAAAAAAGAAGAAAGGAAACACATCTGGAAAATCAGGCTATTGCTAGATGTTATAGAGCAACTGAAAAGGTGTTAAACACCAGGAATGTCTCCCTGCGTTCCAGCTTAACATTACAAAAGAAAACAAAAAATACCTGAGCTTAGCACAGAGGAAATCCACAAGCCAAATAAACTTTCCCTGTCCCAATGAATCCTTCTAGGTATGGAAGATAATTTTTCATACCTGGTTCAAACTTTACACACAGTATTCCTGGTGCCCCTGTCTCTTCAGCCAAGAGAGAATAACTGAGAGACAAAGGGAAAGCTTTTCCCCCCATTTGTAAAAGGTTCTGGCCTTCCCATTGGCTCTTTTGGTCAGGTGTCCACTCCCTTTCCTTTACCTGGGGACTTTGTTAACCCTTTATAGGTAAAGCAAGCAGATAATCGCCACCAAGAGGGACTTTCTAGCTAACTGGCTGGGTGTCCATAAAAGGGAGCTACTACCTGCTTCATTTATCACACCAGGATATGGAATTAAATGATGAATGACTTGCAGGCTTCACGTGCGCACCCACCTCCCCAAATCCAGCCTACAGACTGCCTTTGGTGCTTCAGTGTGAAGATACCAGTGTGTTACTGTCCAGGCAGACAGAGGGAAGGAGCATACAGAGGCACATGTGTCTACAGCACAGTGCTGCCAAGGGTCACGCCTTTGGCCATCCCATCCGCATACCCGCGGACCTGCGGAAATGCCATGTCTGGCTGAGCTGCGGGAAAGCTGGAGGCGTTTGTGCCTTCTGGCCACTAGAGGGAGTCATGGAGCCTGTGAGCAGGCGGACAGGTACGACTGCTCCAGCACAAGGTGAGGGGCCAGTACGGGCCCCAGGCTACTTCCCTTTGGCAACCTTCTGCATCAGTCTCCTCCATCCCACCCAAACGCCCCCCTGACTCCCAGGAATATAGCACCTCCTATCCTGCCTGGGCTTCCCTGCCCCCACACACCCCTTCTCAGGAATCCCCTATCCCCAGGAATCTAGCACCTCCTACCCTCCCTGGACTTCCCGCAGCCCCCCAGGAGCCCCAGCACCTGCAATCTCCTGGAAGTCCCAACAGTCCCGGTAGCCACCTGGTCCGTCTCTCTCTTCCGCCCCCCCGCCCCCCCAATCCTAACATACCTCCCCCGCCCAGAGCTGCTGGGTTTTGTTCAGCTCAGTGCAGGGCGTTGACCATCAGTTAAAATTTATGGTTACACGCAGATTATCTGCAAATGAGCCCATTGAGCAACTTGCATAAAGCGTCACCCATTGAGTAGACCACAAAGTGGCTGCTGTGACAGCTGATTTTGAGATCAGCTGGGAGTGTCACACTCTGGTCCGCTCTGGGAACTGGAGGACCCAGGAGCTCTGCCATCTAACACAACTCCCCACAGGCCTGTGGACAGGATTGTCCTGGTCCTTGGTAGGAACGTGCCAGTCCAGCCAGTACGCTCCCCTCAGTGGCCCAGCTCCCTCCCAGTCGTCGGGCTCCTTCGGGAGGAGACAGGATTGGCATTCTCTCCTGTATGTATCATAACACCATTAATGCTTTCAATTAAGCAGCAGTAATTATGATTCTTAAACCACTTATGCACTGTGTGATGAAGCAGCAGAGATACTCAGTGAGTCAGGCGCTCTTGGGTGAGGTGCCAGCATCATTGATGAACTGGACCTTTGTGCTGTCACGTTAGGTTACATAAGTAGGTTAGAGTGCCAGTCTATATTTAGTAAGTGTCAGTTCTTTTCCTCTCTAAATATGGAAATCCCTGTGCCAACACTTCCTGCTTGTCACCATTTCAAGATCTGTGCCAGTTCTTAGCACCTTCAAGGCTATGCACAGTTCTCACCTCCTCCCTCTGGCTGTCTTCCCCTGCTTCCAGCCTTCTCCGGCTCTGTCTTCCATGTAACCCCTGATGTTTGGAATTGTCTCCTGATCGACCTCCTCTCTTCCCTTCCAAACACTTAGATCTCCCACTAAGCTTTTCAGCACGGCCCCCACCTGCTCCTGCTCCCCAGGCATTTTATTCCCAGGTGCCAGGCTTTGAACTTGTTATACATATCAGTGACCTAAAGCAGAAATCCTTGAACTGATCATTGTCCTTTGGGGAAAAAACACAAGTGTCTGAAAGCCAGGAACTGGGTAGCGATGGTTACGGTTATACGGTCTCACCACCGCTCCCCAAACCCAGTGGGGAATGTGGCATTGGCAATACTAAAACCAGGGGCTGAAGGCAGCTTGCATCCTCCCATATACCTTCTATGTAAGGTCTATCTGTGTCCCTGGCAAAAACAGGATTGCCGTCTTGCAGTTAGTTGACACATTAAAGCTTGGATGCCTTGCCGGTTTGGCTGGCTTCCCGGGTGGCTGTGGACGTCTTAATCCTGGTCTGCTTTGGCGTTCCACCTGTGGCTGAAGGCAGGTCACACCATGTCCTCTGTGGTCTGGCCAGCAAAGTGTCTCTGGCCTAGCTGCAAGGATGCGGCATGCCAGGGGTAGAGTGCCCACAGCCACAGGGAGCCCACCCCAGCTGGCTAGTAAAGGGGGCTGTAAAGGTGATGGGCAGAGGGGAGGGATGTTAGCAGGATGAGATGGGAACTGGGTTTATGGGTGATTCTAGCTCTGCCACATTATGCAGAGGGGCAAAATGATTGGGCTGGGGAAGGCCCCCACTGCTCCCTCCTCACTCGGGGACCCCACCCCTGGCAGATGCAAGATTCTTAAGCTGTTCCAGAGCTCTACATGGTGCATTTCCTTGGACATGGTGCTGTGAAGCTCCAGGTCAGAGAAGTGGCAGGATGTGGGGTTTCTGAAGCACATGTGCTGCGTATGCGCTGTTCAGGACGCTCATGCCTGGTGGGGTCAGAGTTCCTGAGCCGGCTTATGAGCTCTGTGGAGTTTGCAATGGATTTTCTGAAATCACCTTTGATGAATAAATAAAAATCCCCCTGCCCCCCAAAAGACACTCCCAAGTGGCCAAAGGCCTCAAGCCTTTGAAAATCAACAGGGCAAAGCAACTTGGAGTTCTGAGGCCATGCTTTATGTCCATCCAAGGTGAACCCCTCCTCTCCCCTGGGCGTGTCTGCAGTATTGTCAACCCCAGGTCTTCACCAACCTTGAATCAAGCCGCCTTCAATCATGAGGTCTTTTTTTTTTAAATAATCAGTGTTGGGTTTTCTTTGCCTCCCAGGTTTCCAGCCTTTAGGTTTCATGTTTTCAAGTTTTTCCTCTGCAGCCATGAGGGTTAGAAACTTATTTTTTAAATGTAGCTGCAATTCTCACAAAATCACAGGACTCCAAGAGCTTGGGCTTTAGAAAAAGCCCCAAATATTGCAAGACTTGTGATAAAACTGCACAAGCTGGCAGCACTAGGGTTTGTGAACTGTGGACCCTGGCCCCATAGCGTGTGGAGAGCTGGACTCTCAGCCCCCCTTGACTCAGCCACGGACAGGCTGCCTGCAAGGAAAGAGACACTGCATTAAAGTAGCCACCCCGTCATTCCTCCTCCAGGACTGGAATCAGGGCACCTGATAGGCAAAGCCATTACTGCCCCCTGCTATGTACCAGAAGGAAAGGAGCTGGGAGCTGGGCCTTGTCCCCAGGCCACGGACATCACCTGTGGGGAGCAGAGAGGGAGACGAGAACAGGGGGCTGGGGAGCAGTTGGATTAGACAGGGGAGAACATGGGACTGAGGGGAAGCAGTTGCCACATGTGGAGGGGTCAGGAGCACAGAGCCAGGGAAGTAGGTGCATGGAGCCAGGGAAAGAGCCTTGGGGCTTGGTGGAGGAAGAGGAAAGCAGAGCCTGGGGAGAGTGGAATGGGGCAGGAGGGATTTGAGGGTTGGGGGAGGTTGGTTTTGTGTGTGACTCCCTCTCCCTCCAATGAAAGGAAATGCCGAAGCAGCCAGCGAGACCATGTGAGACTGGGAAGGGAGGTGCCTGTGGGATGGTCGGTCTGCTGAGGCCGGCCTCGCCCTGGGGAAGCATGGAGCTGCCTGCTCCAGGGCACAGCAAGGCTCTCCAGCATCTGCCTTCCCCAGCCCACAGCTGCTTTAATGATGTCTTGATGCATTCTGCCCTGCTGCAGTTGAACTACCCCTCTCCAGCCTCCCCCCACCCCTGGTGCTGTTCCTGCAGCCACCCTGCTGCTTCCTCCTGTCCCCCGAAGGTGCTGTTCCTGCAGCTGGCCTACATTCTGTGCACTGCCCCTCTCCTTCCCCTGCTCCACATGACTGACTCTCTGTGCTCCCACACCCACCTCATAGCCATTACTCAATGTGTCTGCCCTTCCACCACCTTAGGAGGTGCAGAAGCATGGCACAGATGGAAGCTGAGGGTCAGTGACTTGCCCAGGGTCATGCAGGACTGGTTGTGGCAGAGCTCTGGGTTGAACCCAGATCTCCTGAGTTGCAGCCCAGTGCCTTTTCCCTGAGCAAATTTTCTTCTCTTTGGGCAGCCCCAGGAAGGGGTGTGAAGATGCACAGATGGTATGTTAGATATAGACTGCACCAGAGTTTAAAGGAGACTGTAATGGGGGGAGGAGGGGGGGAAACTCTCACTGCACCAGGCAAGGAGGAGCTACACCCACCCCCTTAGTGTAGTCCCTGGACCGTGCTCCTTCTGGAGGAGCAGTTCTGTGAGCTGTTTTCCCTCTTCCGTCTCAGCTGCTTTGTCCATCTTGCTCCCTGTGTTAAACACCTCGGGGCTGGGGAGGGGTGTGTCCCAGCCAGGCCTCACTAACCGGGGAGACTCCCATGCTTCACAGGGGACTCCAGCATCCCTTTTCCTGTGTTCCTGTACAGGAATGGCATGACCCCGCCTCCACCCCCCCCACCCATAGGTCGTTACATCTGCCAGCTGCACTAGAAACCCTGCTCCGGCCTGGGCCACCCAGGATAATGAGCTCACGTTTACAAGCAGTCTCTCCTCCAGCCAGGCCCCAAAGCGCCCTGCCAGCTTACCATAGCCTGGGGATCACTTCACCTGTCAGTGAGATGCCGCCCCCTCAGGAGTGGGACACAACATCTGTCTGACACAACCCTTTGGTTGGGACAGGAAGTGAACTGTTCTCCTCTAGCACCCTTTTGGAAGGGCTGTATCAGGATCCTGCTTTGGCCACCCCAAAATGACTGTCCTTAGCCCAGTGTCAGTGCCTGATTCAGCAGACAGGAATGGGATGGCGAGTGAAGAGGGAGCTGGGGTCTACTTCTGGGTTTGCCTTTGGCTTACGGTGGGAGCCTGGGCAAGTCACTTAATAGCTCTGTGCCTCAGTTTCCCCATCTGTGAGGCCATGATGCCCACTTGCCTTGGGATCAGCTGGCTGAAAGACACCATGTGTGTTGAGTGTTGCCATTTCGGGCTCAGTGTTGTTTAAAGCTGGCGCCTGCTGGCTGCCCAAGAAGAAAAAGATGTGGTAGCATCAGCAAAGGGACTTGGCATCTCCCCTCCCTCCCCCTCTAGCTCCAGCCTCTAAAGCTCCTTCCCCCAAAAAATTAAAGAACTTAACTTGAGACATTTAGTCAAAGACCTCTTTGTGGTCAAAACCATGGTTTGAACTCCTCCCCCCCCCCCCTAGCTAATGGAGTTACGGCAAGGATCCGAATGGGCCATGAGGAAATCCTTTAGCTATGCTGCTTCCAACACCTCCAATGCGGAACACAGCTAGAGCTGGATCAGAAACCAGACCCTAACACTCCTCACTCTGAGGGAAGTTTGAATCTGAATCCTGGCTCCAGACATCCAGCACACCTCTAATCACCACTGCACCAGTCCAAAATCATTCCCTTTCCCTTACTCATGCTGTTTGTCCCTGCTTGGGACACTGGCTGGGTCCATTTCACTTCCTGTCCTAGCCCAGCACTGTCCTGTTTTGGTCTCTGCTTCAGAGGGGAATGTTTTTAGTTTAAAATACTTTTAGGTTTTTATCTGAAATTAAAAAAAATCCCCACCAACCCAGCCATTTCAGAGTGGTAGCCGTGTTAGTCTGTATCAGCAAAAATATCAAGAAGTCCTTGTGGCACGTTAGAGACTAACAAATTTATTTGGCCATTTCAGCTTTGTGAAAGCCGCTCTGCAAAAAATAACCTAAAGCTGGGACCTAAACAAGCTGACAGAGGCTTTAAATAAATTTGTCTCCTTGCCAGTTCCCTCTCCTTCATGTCCCAGGAGTCTGGAAATAAACTCTTTCTTGTCTATTTTTGTTCTGTATAATATTAACTTTGTTTCCCATTGACAGGAAAGAGGCTGAATCCCTCTGACTGGCTACTCGCATTGCTCCTTGTTCTGAGACAGGCTCTCCCGTCCTCATCCCCCCTTGCTCTCCATCCTGTCCCAGCTTCTTTTCTCAGCCCCTTCCTCCTCGCTCCCTCCTTCCTATCCTCTTCTCCTGCACATGCACAGCCTGGTTCACCAACAGTCTGTTGGTGAACCAGCTTCAACAGCTAGTTCCTGCAGCTACTGGAAGCCAGTTGGTGTGCAAGGTATTTTAGAAACCAACTCACCATCTAGCTTCCCGCCCAACCTCTCTGCCTGTAGGCAAGTGCTTCGAGAGTGATTGTTAGAAGGATGGAGGAGTTTGACAAGCCAGATTCTCTCTTGCATGGGGTTTTCCCCCTTAGACTCTTCCTATATTTTATTTTAATTAGAGCAGCTTTTTTGTATCCCCTTTGTAACACAGTGCAGCCTTCACTCTGGAGAGCATTTGCAGGGGGAAGTGCTGGCAGGAGCTGCTGCACGGGACTCTCGCATAGGAATGACGGTGACAGCATCTTCCGGGCAGGGAGGAAGAGGCAGGCCCCATGCTATGAGAGATTCACTGCCTGGCCCAGAGCTCCCTTTGCTGGCAGCAGGCTGAGCCCCAGGGCTGCTGCTTTGGCTGGCTTGGTCTAGGTTAGGCCTTTTGGGACACAACTTTCCCACTCTGCAGCCATCAATTCAGCTCCAACCCGCACGGGTCAGGGAGAGCTCTAGCACAGACAGGCTCTTGCAGCCGCTGGTGTGTTTAACTCCCATGCCAGAGCCAGCGGTGGCTGGTGCCTGGAATCTGTGGCTGTTCAGCAGTGCCCCTGCTGGCCATCTGTCACTCTGCAGGAAGCAGCCACAGCTCTGACAGGCCAGTTCCCTTGCCTGGCTGAGATGTGCCCTGGGCGCTGGCCAGGGTGACCCACTGCATTTGGTGGCTGCAAAGGATAACTGGGGTGGGGGAGTGAGAAAACAGGGCAAGGCTTAATGCAGTGTTTCCCAAATAGTAGGTCCACACAAGGGTCTAGGCAGGTTGCCTGTTGCTGCTTCCCCACGTTAACTCCCCACCCCACGCATGCCCCACTGCCACTGGGCCAGGGCAGCAGGGGTCAGGCTGGAGAGGGGGGAGGAGAGGGCAGAGCAGGGGGCTGTAGATCTGGAGAGAAGGGATGGGGGGGTTGTAGGGCTAAGAATGGAGGGGAGCAGGAGACTGGGAAGGGGAAGGAGGGGTAATGGTAGGGCCCTCCCCAAAGACCAAATGCAGTGGGTGGGTTGCCTTAGTAAAAAATTTCGGACCCCTGGTTCAAGGGACAGCCCCCTGCTCTGTGCTTTGTTTTGTGACACCATATCCTGTGAACGGGGCAAGCTGCATCTGACACTGACCTGATACCGGGCACTGGAAAGCAGGGACGAAACAAGAGGTGTCCCTTAGGCCTGCAGTGGGAAGTAGGTGCATGACTCCACTCTGTCTGACCCCAGGAAAGGGGGCATCGGTCACTGACCACTCCCCTCTTCACACACCACCATCGGGGCAGAGGGAGAGCCTGGAAACCACTGCTCTCCTATGGGGGATAGCTTATGGAGGGGTTTCCTCCACCTCTATCTTGCTGCAGGGCCATGGATGGGAAACAGGCAGATAAACTAGAGAGCTGCTGGTGGGAGACAGAGTGGGGGGTGCGGGGCAGGGCAGAGAATGGAAGAGTAACCAGAAGGATGATTGACTGGGGAGGCTGAGAGTGGGGCAGGGGAGAAGATGGGCTGGGGACCTAGGGAAAAACTAACTGATGGGGTGGGAGAGAGATGGCTGGGAAGCCGAAGGAGAGCTACAGGCGCCCTGGGGTGGGCTGAGGACCAGAAGATGAAGAGCTGAGGCTGAGGGAGAACAAGGAGGAAATGGAGGCAGAGAGCAAGCAGGTTGGAGGAACGTGGGTAGGAGGAAAGTTTTGGGGGAGAGTGGGTGGGCGCAGGCCAGGAGGACTAAAAAGGTGAGCAAGGCTGGGCAGCCAGGGGGACTAGGCAGTGTAATGTGGATGGGTAAGGTGAGTGAACAGGGGGATGGAAAGCAGCAATGAGATGGAAGGAAACAAGAACCAAGAGGGGCTTGGGAGACCTGGTGAGTGAAGATGCAAGAGGAGTCTCATGTTCCTACTGTGTTTATGAAGAAAGGAAAACAATTGCCATTAAAAAAATCCAGCATTGCTGTTTAATATCTATGCATTGAGGCCTAGGGTTTCAGATGCACATTTGTTGGTGTTTTTAATGAAACATAATTTCTCACTGGCATGTTATCCTAGAAATCCAAGTTAATACCAGAGAAGCTTCCTCCTCCTCCTCTTTCCCCCCTCCCCCAATGTGGGTGGGGAGTTTTGAGCCATTTGTGCCTGGTGTTTCCGTGTTTGCCAAGGGAGTGCTGTTGGATCTCCGCATCTACTTTTTTATTTTCCTTTCCCTCGGGTCTGGGAGGGGAGTGGAAGTAGACAGGCAGGGAGGATGTGGAGAGAGCAACGCAAATCTCGAGTGGCTGAGACCGAGAGAGAGAGAGAGAGAAACAAGATTGTAGTGTAGAAGTCTTTGATTGACCACAGTATCATTTTGTGGCTCTTTCTCCATCTCCGTTGGATAAAACTCCACTGTGACATCCATTCCATTAAATAGGGCATGTTCAAAAGAGAAAATTGCTACTATTTTCCCCTTTTACTTTACTGCCATAAAAAAATTGATCCCACATAGCATTCTTATTTCAAAGACTGTGCTAAAAAAGAAAATTCTCATTTTGCACCCTGACAGCTGCATAAAGCATTTAAAAAAATAAAAGAAACATGAAACATGTTAAAGGATTTTTAAAAACTCCACAGTTTTGTTCTAGCAAGATGCTCTTCCTTTGGAAAGAGGTGGAGAGAGAGAGCAGCTACACTATGATAAAAGTTTGATTTCTTTATGGGTTTGGGGTTTTTGATGGTTTGGTGGTCAGCATTCGGGAATGAAATAAAAACTTTGCTGGTAGTTGAAGCTGGCCGCTGCTACACAGAAAACTGCCTATTAACCTGGGCTGGGAGGTGATGGGCTTTCTTCAACGGCGAAGTGTGTCTAGGGAGTCATGCAAAAGAATTTTTGACTCTGTTGTGAAGGAAGTGATAGAAAGTAAGGACAGATCTGTGCAGGGAAGGGGAATTAGGGTCTATAATGGGGCATGGGGAGATGATGGGGGGGTTGTGTGGAGGAGGGGAATTAGGGTCTGTAATGGAGGTGATGGGCAGGGATCTGTGCAGGGGAATGGAATTGGGGCCTTTATTGGGTAAGGGCGATGGGCCAAGAATGACAGCGCGTCGATGCAGGGGGAGTTGGAGTCTGTAATGGAGGTGGATGAGGTGATGGGCAGGGTGAATAATGGCAGGTCTCTGATGGGGGTGGGTGAGATGAATGACTATGTAGTATTGTGACAGTTCTCTGTGGCACTCAGGGGAACATAGAATATGTAATGAGGGATGGATGAAAGGGATGATGGATCGTGCAATAACAACCAGTACAGGCATGTGGGATGAAGGGGAATTTGGATCTGGCTGAAAGGTGTTGTAGAAGGTAGGGTAAAGGGAGGTTAATTTAGATCTAAATGGAGGAGTTAATTATCTTAATAAGAATCATCCTATTTAAATAAGATGCACTTTTAAAAGATTAAATAAAAAGTGCTCTGACTAATAGTGGAGAGGTTCTGCACGGACCCTAGCGAGCAGCAAATTGCTTCTTTACCCCCCTTTACCTCAGCTGCATGCCCTCCAGCTCCTCCTTTTTACTGGATAATGACCTTCAGCATTGACTGGCCCTAAAGCAAGATCTAGCCTCCTGTACCAGCAGAGAGCCGGTGCAGTGGGGCCGCTTGTAGACTGGGTCTCAGTAATGGCAAACCAGTCTGCTTGCCAAGAATTAACACTCTTGTCAGGGGAAGAGCATAGGGTGCTCTGCAGTGGGTGAAGGTTGCAGGGTTTTATGAATGTAGCCACTTGTTGGTCAATGGTGGTATGTCAGTATAGCAGTAGGGCCTACTCTCCCCAGCCAGGTCATATTATCCTAGGTCCTCCGCTCCGCTCTGCAGACATATAGCAAAAGACAGGCCCAGCCCTGAAGACTTTGTAATCTTAAAGCAAGACATAATGTGTGGGAGGGGGCAGCGGAGGGACAAGAGGGTAACTGTAGAACAGACTGTCTTTGCACAGATTAGGTGTGTGCACAGTTTGTTGGAGTTATACACAGATATGGAGCAGTGATCTCAGCCAGTGATCCTGCCTGGCCAGATCATTCCGTCTGCTCATC